>NC_143559.1:99712500-100312500 GCF_054136105.1 Typopeltis vanoorti | reverse complement strand
TTCGTTTTTCAAAATAAGAGAATTGTATAGGATTGTTGATGATTAAATTAAATATTACAAGCAAATATAAATAAATTAATAAATATATTTAATATTTATTAATTAAATATTAAATATATTTATATATTTAATATTTAATATTTATATATATATTTAATATTTATATATATATATTTAAATATATATATATAATTTATTATGACAGAAAAAGATTAAAATTCATGCAGATATTAAATCCCGTGGCATCGCACTCTTTTTAGTGAGAAATGTGCAGCCAACAATCGTTTCCTTCAACAAAAAAAAAAGAAAATGAAAACGCACAAAATCAATGGAATTTCTCCGGAAGATGCAAACTTCTTCTTAGTTACCAATAGTCTGCAAATTGAATTAATATCCTAATATATTTTTTCATACGCTTTTCTTACTCAAATTAAGAACATACATCTTTGACGCGAGAGGAACTAATTTCATTTGGGATTCTTATTAGTAGCACACCTTGAATGTAAAGAAGAACGAGTAATATGCGTTTCCTCTTAGAGTTGTCGTATAAAAAATCTAGATGCGTTCACATCAATCGCTAACAGGAACATTGTAGTGGCAGGACCGATCGAACCAACACACTACGGCACGATCGGGCGAATAGACGTATTAGCCATCGTTATCCTGAAAAACGTGAACCATCAATACCAGCTAATAACAATAAACGATCTAAGCTCAGACCATAACCCAGTCCTACTCCAGCTGGGTGCTACACCAGACGAAACAACAACAAACCCTACAACCACAAACTGGACACAACTACCCACAAAAAATCAAGGACACTATAGGACCCATACCTACCATCTCCAACAAACAAGATATCGAAACTGCAGTTTCCAACCTAGAAAATAACGCTAAGCGTAGCAGCAGTAACCTCGATTACATCCAGCACGAAACCAAATCAACTCCCAGAATACGTCCGAAAACTTATTCAGCACAAAAACAAAATACGCAGACAATATCACAAAACACTAGCGCCACAAGACCGACAAGAACTCAACAAAGCCACTCAACTAGTCCGCTACGCAATCAAAGATTTCCGCAACCAACACTGGGAAAACACACTCCGATCTATACAACCAAATGACCAAGCACTATTTAAACTCCTCAAAGGCCTTCGCAACACGTCAAGCTACGTACCACCAATTCATAGGGAACGCGGTACGGTCTACCGCGACGACGAAAAAGCGGAAGCTTTCGCGGACAGCCTAGAGCTACAATTCAGCCCCAACTACAAGAACGTAGACCTAACATTTATCACAAAAATACACCGACAGATGCGGCATGCACTAAGGCACCACAACCAACAACCGAATATCCGCCCGACATCTCCAAAAGAAATCCGCGAAATAGTTAAACACCTTAAAAATAAAAAAGCGCCGAGTCCAGACAAAATCACGAAAAAAATAATCAAACATCTACCACACAAAGCACTCGTGCGCATAGTTGCCATCACAAACGCGATGCTCAGGCTCAGCTATTTCCCAAACCGTTGGAAGACTGCAGACGTAATCCTGATCTCCAAACCAGGAAAAGACCCGAAATTCCCACAAAATTACCGACCCATCACTTCTGCCTCGGAAAAATATCCGAAAAAGTAATCCTGACCAGACTACAAGAAATAGCCGCCAAGAACAACATCATCCCAGATGACAATTCGGGTTCAGACCACACCACAGCACGATACAACAAATACACACGGTTTCAATTGGAAACAACAAACCGGTGCCATTTTTCTCGACATAGCCAAAGCTTTCGACAAAGTATGGTACATCGGTCTCCTACATAAACTACTAACAGCAAAAGTACCAATACATCTAGTCCTCCTGATCAGCTCATACTTAAAAAACAGAAAATTCCGAGTAAAAATACAAGGAATAATATTAACTGAACGCAAAGTCACAGTGGGAGTCCCACAAGGCTCACTACTTTCCCCCCTACTATTTGCTATCTACATGGCTGATATCCTACAGAACAAGACAATGTTTTCTGCCTACTACGCAGACGACACAGCCATTTTAACCAGATCACTATGCCCAAAACTGATAACAAAACGACTACAAACCGCAGCAAATGAACTTAAACTCTGGTTCAAAAACTGGAGGATCGACGTAAACGGAGACAAAATCGCAGCAATACTGTTCACACGAAGAAAAAAATCCCCCCACAACTCAGTTAACATATTCAACAAAACAATCCCATGGGTAACAACAACGAAATACCTAGGAATACAACTTGACAAAAAACTACATTTCAATATCCACATTGCACATATATGCGCCAAAGCAAACACAGTCATAGCCTAAACATACTCACTAACCAACAGACGCAGCTGCTTAAGCATAGACAACAAACTACTCATCTACAAGTCACTAATAAGACCCATAATAACATACGGATCACCCGTGTGGTGTCACACAGCACCTTACAACATCAAAAAACTCCAAACAATACAAAACAAATGTCTAAGAATGTCATTTGACTCCCATGGTTCATACGAAACACATAACTCCATCGAGAAGCAAATATACCGACAATTCTCAAATTCCTCCAACAAACGGCCACAAGTTACTTCACACAAGCAGCCACCCACCCAAACCAACTAATAAGGACAGCAACAGATTATAATGAACATGATACAATGAAACACAAACGCCCCCAAACAATCCTGCTATTCCAAAGCTAACTATAAACCACACAGCCTAAATAGGGCGAGCACTTGCTCAATAACTACCTCCCCCTCCCTCAAAAGACAGACACACAAGACAAAGGGAGTAAAAGCCAAGGGCTTGGTTCTCCATCACACCAGTTTAAGTCACGTCACAACAATTTAGAAAACGTCTAAATGGTTTTCTTTATTCTTGGAGAAAAAAATGCATTCAATGCAGCTTATAAATATAATAATGAAAAGGCAAGTAATAAAAATCCTCTTAATTGAAAATATATAAATTATATACGAAAGTATTTTTATGTATATACACATCGGTTTGCAAAAGTGTGGATTTTTCACGATATAGTTTTAAGAAACGCAAGAAGCTGTTCGGTCATGATTCACGACTTTAACTCACTAACTCATTTGTTATTGGATATAGTACAATTAATCATTAATTTCTTATACGTAGATATGCAGAGATAGACTGCGATGATTATATACGAAGAAGATTACTTTTAGAGATTTAAAATGATTCAAAAATCAGTAATCCGTTCTAACATTCCACAACCTTTTCGTTTATGAAATCAGCTGTTTGCACCATCAGTTCCATATGATAAATGACACAATTTGCAATGAAACATATCTCTTGCGTGTCATTAAGTCATCTATGCCTTCAGTGTTCATCAATTTCCTACTGCAGTTTCCTTAACAGATATTTTCGTATTGAACTTGCCATAAATTTTACTTCTAACACATATTCAGGTGCTTCGTAGGTACCGTGAATTTACTGTAGTGATATCGCCCTGGTGTGTACTTAATTGAAGGTGTGATTAACACGAGGCTTACTGATTTATACAGGAAAGCACAAGTTCCTTTGTTGTAATGCGAACGTCATTAGTTATTGCACGAATCCATTTTGTCAAACATTTGCTTCCGCTACGCTTCCATATCTAGTTACAGTAAACTACTCATGCCTTCTAACAAATGGTCAAGACTGAAAATAAAACGCCTGTTGTAGTTCATTCCACCTACAATATCAGTCATCATTGATTGTTTATGAAACGAAATATTAAATGCTACACAGGGAA
Organism: Typopeltis vanoorti; assembly: GCF_054136105.1. Classification (NCBI taxonomy): domain Eukaryota; kingdom Metazoa; phylum Arthropoda; class Arachnida; order Uropygi; family Thelyphonidae; genus Typopeltis; species Typopeltis vanoorti. The sequence goes on along the minus strand of NC_143559.1, from coordinate 100,308,720 downwards.
TGCATTCCTAGTAAGAAGAAATATTCGTTTTGCAACTCTCCAAGTCTTTCAGAGACTAATTACGGTAGATCTATTATTAGTGTACATATACTGTGCATGATTACATATACGTATACATCATACATAGTGTAGAAAAAGTCACTGTAGAGATCCTCCTGGTCATACGTATATTAGGCCTCGTGGCCTACGACGTTCGCAAGGTAAAAGAGGGGGGAGGGAAGGAATAGCAAGAAAATAAGAAGATAAAACATAAACACATACTGTACATAAAAACGGTATAGCGTATGCAATGCAGATAAATTTTATTAAAAGTAAAATAATGGCAACAGGCAAAAATGGAGAAGAGCTTTTGGAAATGAAGCAATAAATTGGAACAGGTCGTAATATTAAATTACTTAAGCACATTGATCTCAGAAAGGCTAATTATGAAGAAACTATCAAACACAGAATAAATCTACGGCGATCTAATATGACCAGACTTAAAATTAAGTGGAAAATACATATCTGCCCATTAAAATGAAAATCTACAGCTAAAATGTATCTCTCCAGTTCTTTATGGACTAATTTATGAAACAGAAGGAAGAACAAAATCTGCCATGCTTTGAAAAGAAGTTGCGGAACATAAAATAGCATTGAATGAAATGAAAAGTGATGTGGAGATAAATACAGAATTAAACTACCAATAAGAAATAAATACAGTCGCGAATGCATTTTTCCCTATAGGGAGGCAGCGAGGTCTTTTTAGTTCTATCTATATTTTCGAGATTGAGGAGTAAGTTCGATCTTCACCAATATCCACTCATCCGGGCCAAATCGCATCCTACTGAGAGAGGAAAACAACTGCCGCCATTACGTGGTCGATAACCCAATCATGAATATATTAATGTATGAAATAATGTAAACTCTACAATCGATTTTTTAGGTTACAGGACGGAAAACAAGGGTTTCGAGGAGAAAATAGTCTCTTGCTTGTGGCACACTCAGGAATCGATTGAAAAAAGTTACTGTAGTCCGTAACTAGAAATGAACTTAGAATAGTCCTTCTTCATCTGGTCTAGCGTTGTGGATGTAAGCACCATTTCCACAGGGCTATATCCGATAATAAAAATAATCGAAGAAAACAGTTACACTCATCAAGGTATGTGTGTAGAATGCCTACTAAAGGTTTCTTCAAATTTCCCAAATGGAAAAGCAGAATGAAAAATACTGCCGGGAGGACCTACAACGAAATGCATAGAAAACATCACAAGAGTGAATGGCTTTATTAAGCCATTCATTTATTAAGCCAAACATCACGAATTTGAGTGTAACGAGTGCAAATGCACTCGTTACACTCAAATTTCGAAGAAGAATGTGGTCTTTATTTCCACACACACACACACACTCTCTCTCTCTCTCTCTCTCTCTGGTTTTATTTTTGTCTCGGTGTCCAAATCGGCGCTTCCGACACTAATGCCGAAAACGATATCATCTGGCGGACACCTGAAGGAGCCCTTTGTCTACACAAGACTCAAGTTTTGTTGTAAAATTTGTACACAAATTTTACAACAAAACTGGAAAGAATTGTCTGGAATGACTGGAAAGAATTGTCAGTTCTTTGAGGAGAAGTAATTCCTGGGTTATGTAGCAACTGCAACTTCTTTTTAAGAATTCTTTCTAATCAACTTAGAAGTATTTTAACTTATTTCCAAAGTGTTTCTAGAATTTCATGAAGCCCGCTAAACGAAAGCGACGTTCTAACCAACGAAAAGCAATTTCTAATAAGTTTACGATCGATGTGAGAAAGCTTCAGAAATTCCTTCCAATCTAGTTTAAGTAATTCTGAGCACCATTGAGATTGAGTTCCTGTTAAACATAATATTCTTCGATTTTAATCGGTTAAAACAATCTTTTCATTTACTTCACTTCCAGTGACAACGACATAGACACAACCTCACAGAGCGAATTCTGACGCCAATGTAGACAAAAGCAGACTAAATTCAAATATGCCCCTTGAACATAATATCATAGTTCTAAATCACTTTGAAGACAATTATATCGCCTTCCACTAGCAGATAAACATTAGCATTTTTAGTAATTAATGTAATTAATTAAATTGAAAATTAATTAAAGTAATTTATTTAATTTTGATAATTAATTTCCTAATACTAACCTCTAGTAGTGTATTAAATTTTCAAAGATCTTTCATTAAGACAACGACAATTTGGCTGATTGTTAAAGTGTGTCTCGTCAATTAAGTCAGATTTAGGTGCCAAATTAAGGGAAGGTAATTATTATAATGTCTTATCATATCAACTGCTGATGTCCCTTATGTTTGAGTAATTGTAGGTTACACTGATATCTATCATAATCTAAATCCCTCACTCCCAACTAGCTTACATAGTTACTAATAACAACTGCCAAATATCGTTTTAATTTCTTTAATTATCTCTATGACACTGAAGATGAATGTTTGGCACAACCTTTTTAAGCAATATATTGAGAATTCGGTAGATATTAGGAATTTCTCTCTCCTACATATAAACCTGGTCTTCCATCAGAATTCATAGAGAAAAGTCAAAAGATTGATCGAGTAATATAAATAGCGCAAATACCGTTATTGCGGTATAGCGCAAATACCGCAAATATCGTTGCTTGCTTACGGCAAAGCATTATACTTCGAGAGTTTACATTAACCACATTTCAGTAACGAGGTTCCTATCTTAGGAGGATATCCATCACAAGCCATGTTTAATAATTGAAAATTATGGACAGGATAAAGAATGTTAAGCAACCATTATAAACAAAAATAAATATTAATACTCTTCCAGGCGAAAATGTTGTTAAGGTCAGTCCAAATAAAGATTTCTATTTCCTCCTGAATGGTGACGTCTGTCATTTGTTGTGTACAAATGTTCTATTTCAGTACTTCACTAAACCTGCGTGTATTAAAAGCTCGCTTCTTCTGTAAACAATATTGAAATATAGGAAATCTATCAGGAATAGCTTTACCTGTTCACCATATATTTGCATTAACATTACATTAGCATCAGTACACTAGCCCCAATAAATGTGTTAATATTGCATTCCTGTTCGTAATAACACATCAGTATAGCAGTACTTTTAATTGCTGTTTTTCTATTGCTTACTAATAAAGCAATATTGTACTAATAAGGTGCTATTATACTATGCCAAGTACGAAAGCACTAATATTTCGTAAATTATCAATAAAGTATTTTAAAATATCAGTAATTGAAAGTAATACTTCCTAAAGATATTCACTAAAGAATTTTAAGTATTTAGCTAAAGATATTCACAAACATCCATGCCTATGTTGAGAGTCTTCGAAACAACTCCCCCTCCTGGACTTTCTTCACTGTACTTCACGCTGCTGATTGTGATTGCTGGAATACGTTCCACAGTCTTCGAACTACTCTGACTCACATGCAACCGTATGACTAACTCCTTATGACTTGGCCCACGCCTTGCCTTACCCTAGCTCACCGCCTGAATTAATTGGTTTAATGTCTTGCAGCAATATCCAAAAATTTTGCTATCAGGAAATGTCTTGTTCTCACTCCAGACACAAAATGGAAAACTACTCCAAAACGGTCGCTTTTATGCCATGGCTCATTTGCATATACTGCTGACAGCATCACTAATTTGTATACCAACACGCGACAGCGTCGCTTTTTACATAATATACTTGACAGTCAGATGTCTCCTAATCCAATTTCTCAATTTTTCTCTTTTTTCCTCTTAATTTATGGAAGCCAGTGTATTTTGCCAATACAGAAAGACTGTATTTGTACACTATTTATAAGAAACAACATTGTGAATTCTTCTGTATGTAATGTGGATTATCATTTGCGCTATGGGACAAACTTGCCGGTAGTTTTTAGTACCGGCATGTCCATTTTCGATGAGATATGGGTCGGGAATAGCCTTCATTAAATTCTTTCGTCAATTGCTGCACTCAGCAAGTTCTGTTTGTCTGTACACACCTTCTCAGACGACGGCGATCTCGTTCCTGACTGTCTTAAGAGCACAGTTATTACTCCTCTTAGAAAAGCAAAGTTAGTTATTTTCCAATCGATTAATCGGATAAATCAGTATCCCGGGATATCTCAGCTTTTGAGAAACCAGAAATCTCTGCTGATTTCAAAATCGTGCCTCCAACCAGAAGGGCACCAACAATAAGCCCTTTATCGAACTCCGAAAGATCTTTTGTTTTTCCCATCAATGATCAACACTATTGATGATCGATTACTGACAGCTGCATTCTTAAATAGTTGCATAGAACTAGTGAGTTGACCTGTTCTTTACGTAGATGTGCATAAAGAGTTCTAATTCAATGGTGGATGTGGTACATTTTTCTTGCTTCTGCAAACTTTTAATAAGCAAAATTTTATTTTTCACTGAAATAGACTTCAAGGGATATTTTAGTGCTTTTGTGAATATCTGAAGATTTTTGAGAGATTAAAAAATGTTATGAGCACGGAGATTTCTTTCTCAGATCAAGAGAGTTTAAAAAATCGGACATTTTATATTAGTATCCAATAAATGCATAATGCATTTAATTTGAAAAACATTCTTAAAAACTCCTTAAAGGTTTTCTAGAGGCTCAAGCGTCGTTATTATGAATTTATTCTGCAAAATATATAATATTAATTTCATGAAAACGAACCCTTTTTAGGTAAAATAACTCCAAAGTAATTCGTGGTTTATTAGAGAGAGAGAGAGAGAGAGAGATTACAGTATATGTATTTATTTTCTACGTTGGATAGAGAGAGAGAGAGAGAGAGAGAGAGAGATTACAGTATATGTATTTATTTTCTACGTTGGATAGAGAGAGAGAGAGAGAGAGAGAGAGAAAGAAAGATGGAGTATCCCAGTACTTAATTTTACCATATTGAATTATGGTTATGAACTGCACCTCATACTGTTTATTCTCGTAAGCTTCATGATTTTATCATGAATAGATGGTAATTGAATCAGTGGTCCAAGAAATTCTTTTATTAAGCCATTCATTGCGTGTTATTCAGTGTGATTAAGTATTGGGGTACACTCAAGCAAACCACGGGAGGGGATGAAAAACTTACCCGTTAACGAGAATAACTATAGAACCTTAATTCGGTGGTGAAGGATGATCAAACGCAAAGAGTTAAAACCGGAAGAACTTTCAAAAACAAACATACTATAATTGCTAAAAGTGACTGGTTTCAAGTCCCGTTAATGGACGTGGTTGGTTGTTGCCACAAACAGTTAATTTGGTTGGAAAACGCATTATTGGTATAACTGCGGAAAAACGTGAAGGATGTTCCTTAGAAAATGAAAATAAAACATTAAAACTCTCATTAGTACGGGGAAAGCTCTTTTGATATTTAGCATTCTTACATTAAATATATGTACAAGAACACTTCAAAATATATATAACCAAAGTTCGATACAACATGATGATGGAGATGAATGTTATAAACCCAAACAAACAAACTAACAAACATGTTAAAGGAGAAGAAATATTCATTGTGATAAAGTAGGAGACGCGGTATGAATATTAAGATTTTGGAAAATTTTAACATTGGCTAGAAACAAATCTGCAAAAGCTGCTAAAATTGACAGACTTATTCCACTGAAAATCGAAGAATTTAAATGACACTAAAATAAATAAAACATATTTTAATTAGAGATGAAAGGGAAACTGTATTTTCCCAGACCTCATGCTACTTCAACTTAAACTTAGTATAAAGAGAAAGACAGCTAAACATACTGGATATGGCAGTTCTTTAAACATCCTTGAATAGAAGAGGGTTGAATCGACCGTGAGATACGGTGATTAATACCCTTGGAGGGTAATGGATGGCAGTGTTGTAGCCAATAAAGTTCTAACTGAGGCTCGGCTATTGTTGTTACTCTCCTGCCATGATCAGAGCTTTAATAGCTCAATAACACTTTATCCTTACACTGTCCTCTACAGATAACGGGGAAGATGAAAAGCATTCTTGCTTCGCCCCTTTAAGCCAGTCCTTATAAGAAACTGCGAACTTTCCCGTGTGGGGAAAAGAATAGCCTCAACGTTAATCCATGCGTGTCGTAAAAGGCGACTAAAACGGACGCAGAACTTTGCAGAGTTTTGCTCTCTCAGGTTTCTTCCGGAATTTCGCTCCCGGTGAGGGTGGGCTTGAAATATTGAAAACAAAGATCTACAAATGGATGACGTATACTAAAAGTATAAGTTATAAGAAAGTTTTGCCACCCCTTGTACATACTTATAATCGCACACCACACAGCACTATCGGTATGGCTCCTTCCGAAGTTAACCTTGACAACATGTTTGAAAATATTTGCACGGAATCCAAGAGGAGACTATCAAACCAAAATTTCACGTAGGTGATAGTGTGGTTTTAAGTGATGATACCCACAAATTTTAGAAAAGGGTTTTGGGGTAATTGGACAGGAGAACTGTTCTCTATTGCTCAGGTTATTAATAGAACCCCTGTAGTATACAGAGTTCGCAGTCGGGACGGAGACATAGTGCAGGGAACTTTCCATGAACCCCAACTGCAAAAGGCTGATATACCCAATGAACTTCCGGAAGATGTGTATCTAATCGAACAAGTACTTAAACACCGAAAACAGAAAGGAAAGCTTCAGTAGTTTGTTAAGGTTATCCCTCATCGTATAATTCTTGGGTTCGTAGCGAAGATGTTTTACTTAACCCTTCCCAGTGACGCCAGTATGAAAATGTTTCCTACTAACAGTGAAACAAAATTTCAAGTGGAACTACCACACGAGATCAGACTTAAAGGTAAATGGGAAGTTGCTCTTGCCGAAATTCATCTTCTCGGAGAATTTAATGACATCGATTCCGGTTACGATAAGTTTCATATGATACGTGGTGTTAGAGGTGGAGGAAGAGTCAACACTATTGACAACAACAACATCACTGGAAATAACGTTTTCGAAAAGCCTAAAGAAGGATTTAACAAAGTATACAAGATTCCCCATGGCAGTTACAATTCACCTTCTGAACTTCTTCAAGCAGTATTTGATATGAGTTCTGTGATTACTGGAAAAAAGAACCCAAACAACACCATTTCTCTGACAGTCCCAAAAGATTATAACATTTTGTTTCCCAAGGAGACCCAGGGGCTGGGGCTGCTACTGGGTTTTAATCAGATTGGTGTTAAACTGAAAGGTACAATCACAGGGAAATATCCAGTTGATATAAAGAGGGGTGTAGCCGCATATTTTGTTTATTCTGATTTAATACAAGAACAGATAGTTGGTGATACATGTGCACCATTGTTACGAGTTGTTCAGTGCAACTCCAAGTGTTCTTTCTTTTTTGCTCACCCTGATTATTATGCGTTACGAAAACAAACATTTAAGTCAATCAGCATTGAAATTCGTTCTGACAGTGCCGAATTGTGTCACTTTCGTGGCGGCAAGATAATAGTTAAATTACACTTCCTACAAGTGAAGGATGACTGATTATCTCAGATATTACACACTGCAGGAAGGTGGGGCTCAAGCATTTACGGGGCCCCCAATACAGCGTGGGTACGGATTAGGTAGCATTTTCAGAAGTGCCTTCTCCTTTCTAAGTCCACTTTTAAAACCTGCAGCTCAATTTGTTGGTAGTCAAGCCTTAAAAGCCGGTCAGCATATGATAGGAGATGTATTGGAAGGGGTACCTGTACGTCGAGCTTTTATACACAGAGCATCATAAGCTAGGAAAATCATTGCTGAAAAAGCACAGAGCCGATTACTTTAGTGAGGTCAGGGAAGCAAGAAGAAAAAACGAATACTAAAAAGCGCAAGCAAGATGACATCTTTTGCTGAGGATATGATGTCAGAGTTAGATCTTTTTTTTTCCAACCTCGTGTCAACTTGTGTGTGGAAAGAAGTTCTTATGTCACCTACTAACCAATATCCAGTACTGACAGTGGAGGTCCTGTGGAATTTTGCATATACCAGGAACATCTGAAGAATACTTGGATTTGGGAAAATCATACCTACGCGTTCGTGTGCGCATCACTGACAATGGTGGTAAACCTATCGAAGATTCTTCAGTTGGTGTTGTGAATAATTTTTTTCCATTCCCTGTTCAGTCAAATTGACTTTTTTCTCCAAGATAAACTAGTGAATGTAGCATCAGACACGTATCCTTATAGGGCTTATATTGAAAACCTACTAAATTATGACAGAGATGCTAAAAACAGTCAACTGACAAATGAACTATTTGTTAAAGATGATGTGGCAAATATTAGTAATATGTTTACCAAAAGTGAATGTAGGATGCGTAGACGACAAGCTCGAATAAACAATCGAAAAGTGTCGAGATGCTTGGGCGAATACAAGGTGATATCATGCATCAAGACCGGTACTTGATCAACAATGTTACTGTTCGTGTTCGTTTGGTTCGCTGTTCTCCAGAATTTTTTTTACTGACTGCAAATGCTGATACTAAGGCTAAAGTGCAAATTGAAGAGGCTACACTTTTTTGTCCGCAAAGTCAAAATAAATTCAAAGATTCAACTGGCTCACCTGTCTGTGTTTGACAAGTCAAACCTGGTATATCCCATCAATCGTGTGCAATTGTCTTATTTTTCGATTCCCGAGGGTATGTCAGATGCCACACGAGATAATATGTATCTAGGTGAAATATCATCTAGATTAATTATTGGACTGGTCGCTAGTGATGGATGTAATGGCACTTTCAACAGAAATCCATTTAATTTTCATCGTAAATTCAATCTGAATTTTCTTGTGGTGACAGCTGACGGTATTCAGTATCCCTCGCAACCTATGACTCCGAACTTCAAAGAAAGCATTACAGCACATGTTATATGTCACTGTTCACATCGCTAGGCAAATGGAACAGAGACTGTGGTAATGTGAGGTAATATGTGTGGTAATATGAGGAATACGTAAAGGGAAACGTTCTATATGGATTTAAATTATCGCCAGATCAAAATGCTGTTGTCCCCCATGTCAGCCTGTTAAGAAGAGGAAGTGTTTGACTCGAAGTTAAATTTGCTCAACCTCTTCCTAAAAACATCGCAGTGGTTCTTTATGCAGAATTTGAGTGTACGTTATCCGTAACAAAAGATCGTTCTGTGTTACTGGACTATGAACACTGAACAATTAGTAAGCATACTAGAGTTAGAACCCAGTACGAGAAAAGTGGGTTTAGGAGTTTGTGCGCGTGATGAATTGCCACAAAATCCTATCAGAAAACAAAAGTCGATGTTCGTCGTGAACACAGATCCGACCCGGTTGCCAGGACAACATTGGCAAGCTATCTATATTAAAGACAAATACGGCGATTTTTTCGATAGCTTCGGTCGTCCAGCCGAAAGCGATATTGTTAACTTTCTGAATATCAACACTAATAAACGCATTATAATACTGCAGCTGTACAAGCTAAGGAATCTGTCGCGTATGGTTTGCACTGTGTATATTTTTTAATATTGAGATGTCGTGGTCTTTCCATGCAAAATATTATTAGCAAATGTTATTCTAAGGATTTGTGGTTAAATGATATTGTAGTAACTTATTCTGTTACAGATCATTTACGGAAAATAAAAAATAATTTTCAAAAAAATGTTTTTCACTTACAGTTTTTTCCACACCATTTCTTATTTCCACGCAGCATTCGGGGAGATAAAAAGACGAATTTGGTACTCGTTCTTCTAGCTCTCTTGCGGGCAAGAAGTGAAGTGGAAGCGTTTTCCTCACTGGGACTGGCTGACGTCGATGGTTGATGGGAATAGTTCTGGGTATTTGGTTTGTTCAGTGTAGGTTCTGGACGTGGTATTCTATGTTCCTGTTGCTCTCCTTCTGTGTGAGCCAATTAGTTTTCAAACCTAAATACTTTTGCAGAACATTTAAATATGCTTTTACGTTTTCATCTGCATGTTTATTTCTTATTTTTAAAATGGCACTCATTTCATCATCTAGTGTGTACAGTTCACACTCCTCCGGTGATTGGAGGAGTGTAAAATTTTTAAACATATGATTCATTTTTTAATAAGTGAACTCAATAAAGGAACAATGATACTGCCGAATAATGAGAACAGTGCTCCGCCGTGCTGTAAAACCAGTTTTCTTCTAGTAATGAAGGGAAGCGATTTGTTACTTAGTGCTCTTATAATTTTTTTTCCTTCGTAGACGTGACTTCTGGTTGTGTTTTAGTGGAATATTTCCAGATAAAACATTTTTGCAGTTTTCATAGAGTGTGGTGATTTGGCTGGAGGTGCAGTGCTTTAAAGCATCATTTGCTTGTTTGGGAGAGGAATGAGATAAGTACTTGATGAGATATTCATAGCGTTTGAGTCTATCAGCCATTCAGGTATAAACACTGTGTTGGGTTCTTCTACTGGCAAAATCCGTGACCTTAAGGGTAAATATCAGGTGTTCCCTGCTAAAGTTCTAAAATTAAATATGAGTGGGGTTCCCGTGGTGCATCTTTATAATTCTGAACTAATACGTTCGTTTGTCCTGGAAATAATTGGGAAGCTAAATGAGAAAACTGTAAAGAATCTCGGAGATTTTTAAAAGCAATAACATAATGGTTATTGAGAGAAATTTCCGAAAATGTGTTCCTTTACAGAATAAATTTTGTGTCAGTAGAATGGCACTGAGGTTACGGTGATGTGAACCTTTTATGAAAACATCAGCTACTTCCGTTCTTTCCTTAGCCTGGTGAACCAAATCATCGATTATGAGTAAATTTCTCACATTAGAATCAAATTCAGGTAACTTCAAACCATTCACGAATTCTATGTTGGTAAATTTTTAAAATTTATCCTGATTTATACTGTAACAGTAAACGATTCGCTCTGGTGGTGGTTTGATTAGTTGATTACAATGTTCTATGAGTGACAACACGAAGGCTGCTTTTCCTGACTGAGTAGCTCGGAAATAATGCATGTAAATGGATGTATGAACATAGCGAAAATTATAACATAATAAGACTGTGATTATTTTTATATAATCAGAGATCATGTAAAAACAGATAGATACTTGATTTTAATGTAAAAAAAATCTCCCCATGAAGATTTTTTTTTAATCACAGTCACCATGTAATCATGCCAAGATGATTTTTTTTTCTTTTTACATTCTAAGAGAAAAAAAATAAGCTATTGTGGAATAATAGTAACAATAACAGTGATGTGAAAACTGCACGTGTTGGAACACAATCATGGATTTTTACCTCCCAGGTAGAATGCTGTTTAGTTTTCTATCCCATAGATCAGCGCTTCCGAAACTGTGGACCGCGACCTCCTTGGGGGCCATAGGTTTTGTTGAGGGGGGCCGTGAAATAATGAAAACAAATTTAAATGTTTTAAGACTAAGTAGATTTTTTTTATTTTAAAAGAAATGTATTTAACTTTTATTATTTATTATTTCTTTTTTGTTATTTTTTATATTTTAATGGAAAAATTCACACATTGGTGTTGGTTCACAAACTTTGCTTCCTGCGAATTTCGGCGCTTAATGAATATTAGTAAATATTGCTTATTCATATGTTTCATTTCAAAGTAGTGGTTAATTGTATTTACTTCCAATGCTCTCCAGGGAAGCTCCAAATCTTCTTGTCCCTTTCATCACGCGTTCCTAATCAGGGACTGTTGATATTGACTTTTCATACATATACATATCAAAACTCCTTTTATACTATCACTGTCATCCGAGCTAGTTTTCTGTTACCATAAAAGTTTCGCATATACTTCACACATGAAAAAAAGCTTAAACAAGTTCATGTGGGGAGATAGTAACTGGCTTGCAGTGGTAAAACAACACGCCCTCCCTAACAGCAACTATAATCCAGAGGCAATAAAAACAAGTACTTTTATTATGCCAGTGAATAAGGTATGAGGAGTCTGTGTAATATATTTCTCAACAAATAGTGCAATTAGAGATAACTGGGATAAAAACACTAATTAATGAATCACATGTCCCCTCATACAGAAACTATGCTGCAGACTGAAACAAAAGCATATGTTGCATGGGCAAACACAGTGTCTAATTAAAAACTATTGTTTTTAATTAGATGTGTGTGAGTTCGATTTCCCAAGGCAGCAATAAAATTCAACCGAATGTGTTAAAATTCGTAAAAGTGTTAAAAGTAAGTAATATATATATATATATATATATATATAATGAATGTTATGGCAGTTTCACATATGGAATTCGGTTGAAGAGAGTTAACATTTCAACTCAATTGTCAGCTATGCTTTTATCTTTCGGTTGCGCGATCTTTTGTTAATGCCGCACCAATCGTATGCACGTTTTAATAATCTGCCTTTGCTGTCTGTTTCGCGTTAGGCTTAATTACCTTAAAGGGAGAAAAGTCACAAAAGAGAAAAATGTTCCTAGTCCGGGGATTCCCTTATTCAGGTAATATTCACTAATTTCATGTTATCAGTCTGTGGTGTGCCAGTATCGGTAAGTGGTGATATTATTTGATCTATTCTACGTTAAAAAATTTAACCCTGAGATAGATAAGTGGCTGATAAAAAATTAAAAAAAAATTCCTGCGAACAATGAGAAGAAGCAGAAACAGATTCAAAAAAAAAAAAAAGGACAGTATTTCATATTTTACCAGAACAGCCCCGCATCGTCTTCAGAACCAAACGGTAAGAGCCAAAAAATGTAATATATGTATTTGATTTTTGCAATATTCGCTGTGTATGTTTTGTATTGAATATAAATACAATAAATATTATAATAATATATCTCTCTATTACAATTTTTTTTCGAGGGAGCCGTGAAATATTTTAATTTTTGCAAAGGGGGCCCTGACATCCAGAAGTTTGGGAAGCACTGATGTAGAGGACTAGTGCAGGGTAGAGTCATCTGGGGGTTCGAAGGCAAAGCTCCATTTAGGATTCCCCTCCAATATTTTTGATAAATTGTGTAGTCGCCGCTATTGTTTGGTTATTGTTGTTATACATGGTAACCCCCGAAATCCCCTATTTTGAATTTTATGTGTACACTCATCGAACAGGATTAAAAATAAAAAAAGGTTCAGAAAATAGAATGCAAGATTTTCTATTTAAACGCTGTTAGAACCTCACTTATTTGTAAGAGGGAATGGTTGAACATACTGCAAGGATGCAGTACAGACAGCACAAAACAGAAAGAAAGACACAAAAAAGGCAAAGAATTTACGAATATTTTAAAAGCTATTCGTCTAATTATTTGCTTCGCGCACGCGGCGCGCGTACTCATACACACTACAGAGAGAGAGGGCCAGATTATGAGTTATTCACTCGACTTTATTTGGGAAGAGCGCATTAGTTACGAGACTTGAAAAATTATCCTGTGCACCCTGTTCGAATTCGGTTGACGCAACCTCAAATAACACTTCGACTCGTCCCTTTACTGTGGTCAACAATTACAATAAGCACAGACACACCAACAAACATTTACAGTAATGATATTAAATGAAATAAGATTTTATTCCTAAAATAATTACTATCCGAAACGCACATGAAAATGCACTTTTAAAGTTATCATACTTACTACGGATAGAAACGGTCTAAACGAGTTCTCATAATCTCCAGCGTTCGCTGTGTTTCGTATATAGTAGGGATAAACATATCAGTTTTGCTTTTCCAATTGCCGCGTTAGTCGCAATGACGTGTTTGTGAACGTGATTTGGAAAGAAGGTTAGCATAACATGGTGAAAAGTAGGGAAGTCAAGGTGTCATAATCAGTGGAAATTTTCAGAAGGGGAAAAAACAAAATCAAAACGTACCTTCTTCTATACACGAAAATTAAAAAGATTGCTGTCAGGTGTACTTTTGAATTATGACGATGATGCTCGCCCTGTTTTGATTGATGCAACAAATAAAATAAATACTTACATTAGAAAACTATTTTTTTCTTCCTACTTACGACGTCCTTTTTATTCCTTAGGGAAAAATGGGTTTTGCATGATTACGAAATCAAAACAATTGTTGCATATTTGACTAGTAGTAAAAAAATCTTGGACCAATTCAATAAGTGTTTGGAAGACATTCAGTTGTTAAATGGCTAAATGCATAAGGATGTACTGAGAAAATACGAGCTATTAATATAAAAAGAGTATCCATAAACTTTTGGAATGACAGTGTACACTTCAAAATAAAATTTTGTGGAGCCTCACAGAATTTAATAAAATTCTCCTTCATAATTCATTGGAAGTTACTTGGGAAATGGGAAATAGAACAAAATTTATGAGACACCATCCTTCCACACACGCACACACACACATTTGCTCCCGATATTAGCAGTGAAGTGAACTGGGAGAAAAGAATAAATAAAAAACAATCACGCTGGAAAGAAGTGTAAGGATGCCCAGTTGCACAGATATTACCATCGCGGAAAGAATCCGTGGTGTCGAAAAAGAGGACGTAAACAGCGTAAGAAATCGTAATAGCAACCATAAAATAACAAGAGGTGAGGAAATATATGATTGGAAGTGTATGAGTCGTGCAGAACTTTAAGTGGTGTCTAACATTTCCTCGGGGTAAGTTTATTGGAGGCCGCAGCAGTCTATTTTTATGATTGGCTTTAGGAAACACTTTCTACAACGCCATTCAAATCCATAGAAATTCGACGTTCAGTAGTAAAAATGGCTGAATGCATAAGGATGTACTGAAAAATACGAGCTATCGTAACTTCGTCAAGAATTGTGCATTCTTGACGAAAATGTTAAGATAGAGGGAAATAATATATCTAAGTTTCGGAAATATTTCAGCCAAGAAGTCTGACCATATATCTTTGTAGACCCTTTTAATTGTATATTTGAGAGGTCACAGGAAATGATCAATCAGATTTATTTTCCAATACTGAACCTGAATAAAACAAAGTTTACTCTCGACGCAGAGAACATCCCACCTGCATTAAGATGCCAAACAGTAAACCATACGGGGGGAATCTGTGTCTTTACACTTTCTCAATACTCCCTTGAGCTCTTTGTCAATAACAGTTTGATCTCACTTGACATAATAATAATTATTATCGTATGATTATACACGGCCGTGAGTCCCCTTTTACGGGGGAGATACGGCACCATCTCATTCTCACCATATTTTATCCGGGCTTGGAACTGGCATTCCTGACTATAAACCACGTGTGTTCGCTGGACCAGTTTGCCTCCTTGCGGGATGAAAAACCCCAGATAAACTGGTGGGAAAAACCCTGCTGTCCACGCCTAAGACCGGCTAACTTGGCTATGGCTGAGGAAGAGCTCCTCGCGTCGTCGATGGGAATCGAACCTATGACACTCTTTCCCCGGACATATGGTTACGAAGCGCAAAGCCACTAGGCTAACAGCGCGGACGCACTTGACATAATTCCTCTTATATCAGTATTTCAAGAAAATAATCATGGGATTACCATCCTCCTACTCGAATATGAAAATCCATTATTAACACTGTTGCAATTTTTCGCCATACATAGCGGCTAACTCTTTATGAGCTGTAAATTCCAAAGAAATTCAAAATAATTTTTAATAACTTCTGCAAATTATGAAAGTTTTACAATGGAGTTCTGATGAATATGTTGCATATACTTTTAAGCATATAATTCGTTTAACAAGTCAGCTAACAAATTACAAAAGAGTTATCTTTTTTAGTTTATATTATGATATTATGGACTCTAATTCCAAAAGAGAGGTATTGAATGTCCACCCGAGATTTTTTCCGAGGCGTATTTCAAACAGTTGCTCCCAAACAGACATGCGTCGCGCTAGAATCCTGGATATTTCACTACCAACCAATGATATCGATCTGTGAATGAAATATATTTCTATTTTATGCCAGCTAGAGTTTTACATTATTAGCGACAAGATCAGCTGTTGAGAGTGAAAAATAGCAAAATACAAAGGTAACACAGGCGCACAGGGGTAAGAAACAACTTTCTATATTTATTTTTGAACTGCAATTGTTTTTCCATGCGTGATATTGACCATACGATGAGTTATTCACTTGCCTTTATTTGGAAGGGCGCATTAGGTACGAGACTTGAAAAATTCTCCTGTGCACCCTGTTCAAATTCGGTTGACGCAACTTCAAATAACACTTCGACTCGTCCCTTTACTGTGGACAACAATTACAATAAACACAGAAACATCAACAAACATTTACAGGAATAATATTTGCTGGAACAAGATTTTATTCCTAAAATAACTACCCGAAGGGCATGTCAAAATTCACTTTTAAAGTTATCATACTAAGGATAGAAACGGTCTAAACGTGTTCTCATAGTCTCCATAGAGGGATAAAGATATCACTTTTGCTTTTCCAATTGTCCCGTTAGTTGGAATGACGGGTTTGTGAACGTGATTTGTGAAGAAGGTTAGCATAATATGGCGGAAGATAGGGACGTCAAAGTGTCATAATCGGCGGAAATTTTCAGAAGTAAAAAATAAACAAAGGAAACAAAACAAACCTTCTTCTATAAGCGATAATTACAAAAGATTGCTTTCGGATGTACTTTTGTATTATGATGATGATATTCACCCTGTTTTGATTGATTCGACGAATGAAATAAAGACTCCCATTGGAAAACCATGTTTTTTCTTCGTACATTAAGAGGTCCTGTTTATCCCTTAGATATAAATTTTAGTATGATTCCTAAGTCAAAACAATTGTTGGTATTTGGTTTACAGGAACAACTGGCAATATTCTTGTGAGACTGTAGTAAAAACTTTTGGACCAATTCAATATGTGTTTGGAAGACATTCAGTAGGAAACATGGTTAAATGCATAAGGACGTACTGAGAAAATGCGAGCTATTAATATAAAAAGAGTACCCATAAACTTTTGGCATGGCAGTGTACAATTCGAAATAAAATTTTGCGCAGCCTCGCGGAATTTAATAAAAGTCACCTCCATGATTCATTGGAAGTTCCTTGGGCATTCCTAAGAGTGGGAAATAGAACAACATTTATGAAACACACACACACACACACACACACACACACACACACACACACACACACACACACACACACACACACACACACACACACACACACACACACACACACACACACACACACACACACACACACACACACACACACACACACACACACAAATTTGATCCCGATATTAGCAATGAAATGAACTGGGAGAAATGAATAAATAAAAAACAATCATATTGGAAAGAAGTGCAAGGATGGCTCAGTTGCGCCGATATAAACAAATCGTGCAAACAGTTGTTGGTTTGGAAAAGGGGAGAGTAAACCAGTGCAAGAAATCGTAATAAGAACCACATAATACAAGATATCAGGAGACAGAGGAGTGGAAGTGTAAGAGTCGTGTGTAGACCTTTAAGTGGTTTCTAACATCTCGGAAGTTTACTGCAGGCCGTAGCAGTTTATTTTTATGATTCACTTAAACGAACACTTTCTACACAGCCATTCGATTCAACTAAATTGCGCACATCTGAGACGGGTCACAGGAAAAGATCCGTCAGATTTATTCTCCAATACTGAATCTGAATAAAACAAAGCTTACTCTCGAACCAAAGAACATCCCACCTGCATTAAGATGCCGAGCAAAACCATACGGAGAGAATCGGTCTATTTGCACTTTCTCAAGCTTTGTTAATAACAGATTGATCGCACGTGATTGCCATAAATCCTCTTACATCAGCATTACAAGTAAATAATCATGGGATTAGCAACCTCCTACTCGAATATGAAAATCCATTATTAACACTGTTGCAATTTTTCACCATAAATATCGGTTAACCCTTTATAAGCTGTAAATTACAAAGAAATTCAAAATAATCCTTAATAACTTCTGCAAGTTATGAAATTTTTACAATGGAGTTCTGATGAATATGATGCATATACTTTTAAGCATATAATTTGTTTCACAAGTCAGCTAACAAATTACGAAAGAGTTATCTTTTTTAGTTTATATTATGATATTATGGACTCTAATTCCAAAAGAGAGGTATTGAATGTCCACCCGAGATTTTTTCCGAGGCGTATTCCAAACAGTTGCTACCAAATAGACATTCGTCGCGCAAGAATCCTTGATAATTCACTACCATCGAATAATTTTGATCTGTGAATGAAATGTATTTCTATTTTATGTCAGCCAGGGTTTTACATTCTACGCGACAAGATCCAGCTGTTGAGAGTGACAAATAGGAAAGCATAAAGGTAATGCAGGCGTACAAAGGTTAAAAACAGGGGAGGCTCGTGCATAGGCACTGCAGAACTGCAGTAACCCCAGTTTTTCTCGATATATAAATATATTTATTAATTTATTTATATTTGCTTGTAATATTGAGTTTATCATCGACAATCCTATACAATTCTCTTGTTTTACATAAAAAATAACAAAAATCCATCTTGTAGCACTTTGGAAGATGAAGGACGCTAGCAACACTGTGTTTACCACAGTGTCATATTGCTACGCGCGCAAGCATATGCACGTCATAGTGAGATACGAGCTATTAGCGTAATGAGGCACTGTCCGTCGCGCAGTTCACTGTTGTTTATATGCAGTTTGCGCCAGTAGTAAAGTGTTCGTGGTGCTTATCGTGTTTACTCCGTCTCCTTAAATAGTTGGACATTACAATTAAAGACATAACATTTGTTATAGTTTTTATTTTACAACATTATTGGGGTTATTGACAATTATGACCTCAGAAATATAACCCCAAGAAATAGGTTCTGTATATGTGTTGATATGGAGGAAAGGTATTCTTTCACTACATTTAATATCTGCTAAATTATTTAACAAGGATAAATTAGCTAATTTTAAGAATAAATTGCCTACAGAAGAAATAAAATTGACCACTGAAGCATATCCCATGATCAACAAAGAAAAACTTGAAACAGAACTTCGAGTATAAACAAGAAGAATGGATTTTATTTTTAAGTAATTTTGAATTATAAAATTACTTAAAAATTATATAATTTGTATATTATACAATTGTATAATATACAAATTGTATAATTTTATCGATAATAAACAATATTTTTTCATGTTTCATTTTTTTTTAAATTTTTACCATAATTTGGATATTTTATCCAAACACATGTACACTATATTACAGTGTGCATGTATATTTCGAAAGTTGCAGCACCCCCACGATTTCAAGTCATGAGCCGCCACTGGTTAAAAACAACCTTCTATGTTTATTTTTGAATTGCAACTGTTTTTGAAAGAGTGATAATAACTCCCTCTATTTTTAGATGGACAAATACGAAGAGATTCCAAATTTTGCTTTCCTCCCTGTCCAGCTGCCAGGTGAATTGTCAATGAGTCTTACTATCACATTCTTTCCATAGTGTGCTATATTTTATTTGTATTAATAACGTAGTATTAATATATAATGAACAATTCGTTCGTGTTTTAATAATTATCTGTTCAATATTGATATGAGTAAGGTGTTTAAAATCTATACTAAATTTAAAAATTACGAACCACTACAAATAGCATTTGTCACTTTGCTTCCTGTTCGGTCACATTCTAATTAGAATGATTTTTCTAACAAATTATTATTTGTTAGAAAAATTATTTACAATAATTATTTACAATTAATTCCTAAGCTAATTTTAACTTCTTTTATTTTAAATTATTTAAATTATTTTAAGTTATATATTTTAATCTTTGACAACTAACTTTTATAAATAATACCGAATAACGTTTATCGCCTAACTTAAATAAATGATTGCAGTTATACGATACAATATTATTACCCACCTCTAAAATTATTTGATAGAGTGCAATTGATAAATAAATTATATGGATGTTGTAAATGCTGCGCCGTATGCACAGCACAGTGCAACAAATACACCGACTAGTGGAGCATATCACTCAAGGATACAACTGGAACCTTCACACAGTAGCTAGGTGATTGATTCATTCAATCCAATACCCTTGGAGGGTAATGGATGGCAATGCTGTAGCCAATGAAGTTCTAACTGAGGTTCGGCTATTGCTGTTACCCTCCTGCCATGACCAGAGCTTTAATAGCTCAATAAAACCTTATCCCTACACTGTCCTATACAGATAACGGGGAAGATGAAAAGCATTCTTGCTTCGCCCCTTTAAGCCAGTCCTTATAAGGACTATAAGGCTGCAGTTTTTCTGGATATTGCCAAGGCCTTTGATAAGGTATGGCATCAAGGATTACTCTATAAACTCATTCAGGCCAACATTCCTACAAACCTTACTCGTCTAATAAAATCATACCTCACTGACAGATCCATGCAGATAAAAATAAATGGCACCATCTCAACTAGGCGCAAAATCCTGGCAGGAGTACCACAGGGATCTCTTTTGGCTCCTTTACTTTTCACAATCTACGTGGCTGACATTCCACAGAACCTGAGGACTACCATCACAGCCCTATATGCTGACGACACAGCCATAATGACAAGATCTCTCCGCCCACACCTGGCGATCAGTCGTCTCCAGGATACTATCACAAAGCTAGAGAAATGGTTCTCCGACTGGAGGATACAAGTAAATCCTGTCAAAAGCTCAGCTATACTGTTAACCAGAAGCAAAGCCTTCATCCAAGATGATATTGAACTTCTCGGAAAAAAGATACCATGGCAGAGACAGAAGCCAAATACCTTGGAGTACAGCTAGACAAAAAGCTAAATTTCAACAGCCATATCAAGCTCATAGGCACAAAAACATGCAGAACCATAGCCCAACTCTATCCCCTGATCAATCGCAACAGCAAATTGGATAAACGCAACAAGCTGTTATTATATAAGATGGTAATTCGACCAGTAATCACATATGCATCCCCGGCATGGAGTCACACATCCAAATCTAACATCCAGAAACTACAGAGGATACAAAACAAATGCCTGAGGATGATCTTAGACGCTCCATGGTTCGTCAGAAACACGCAGATCCACAGAGAAACCGGAACCCCTGACATCCGTTCTCTCCTTCTTGACCATGCGGAAAAGTTCTTCAGCAAGGCACATTCTCATCCCAATCCACTAATCAGACAAGCTTCTAGTTATAGTGAACATGACTATCAAAAACACAAAAGACCCAAGGCAATCCTGCTTTCAGCAGAATAGAGCTAACTCCATAGTTCACAAAGTGCGAGCATAAGTCTCACAACCTCCCCCATCAAGCTTCTCAACACAGATAAAGGGGGAAAATAAAAAGCATTTTATGCTTCACCCAGCAAGCCAGTAACGTTGTTGTTGTTGTAAATGCTGATAAATAGACTCTGTGTCATAAGGCGGTTGATATTTTTATCATTGTTTAATTCGTGTTTTTCGTTTATCTGAAAGTATTTCGGCAACCAGCTGACTGGATCTTGTGCTCACTATTTTCAACTGTATACAGTCTCGGCTATGATAAGCATAGATTCTGCAGAAAAATTTTCAGTATTAGTTAAAACGTTATTACCAGTAAAACAAAGCATTTAACTCTTGTTTGTATACCATCACATAAATATTATAAAAAGAAGTCTACAATTTTTAATTATACTCGTTATCTAGATAATACTTCTTTTATTTCTTAATTGTGAATGTTAAGCCCAAAATTTATTTAAATGTGATAAGACACCATTTCGTTATTTATATAAAAATAATTTAATTGATCTTTTCAAGGCTTTTCTGAAATAAGTATGCTAATAGTTCTTTCGAAAATTGGGAGAACGTGTACATGCATCCTTTCCGAATTGCTCATAATTGGGAAAACGTGTTGTAAATTAGTAAAAGATACCGAGCTAGAGACGTTAACTTCCTTTATTTATTTATTTTACATTAATTCATAAAAGATCGAATAAAGATTAAAATCTTGGTTATTAAAATAAAGTTAAACAGCGGCAACTTGTCACCATCTGCCACAATGCAAACTTAAAAAAATCGGTTACCTTGCCCAGTTAATGTCACGTGTTGGTGATATGTAAAAGCATGAGTATATCACATTAAAACACTTATTATTCAGAAAATGCAATCAAAAAGAATTGCAGTTAGGAATATTAAGCTTTACTCTATCTACGTAAACCAATATGCCACTTTTAAAGCCTGACAGCATAAACTCTGGGAAAAAAGATGAGAAAAGCAGTTTTGCTAGAAATAGATGAACGTCATCTGATCGCCAGCTTGTTTATAGTGTGTGTGTGTGTGTGTGTGTGTGTGTGTGTGTGTGTGTGTGTGTGTGTGTGTGTGTGTGTGTGTGTGTGTGCGTGTGTGTGTGTGTGTGTGTGTGTGTGTGTGTGTGTGTGTGTGTGAGTTTCTCTGAGTGAATATGTTGGGAGGGCCCAACAGCAAAATTTAATTAGATTGCTTTGAAACGATGCGGCGGGACTAATTTAACCCATAGAATTTACTAAATAAAACAGCTTAGAGATATAAACATGCTCAGATGTAGAAAGTCTCTTCACTTAGTTATCAATTAAACTACTACCGGAGAAATTATATTCTTGTTCTAATTCTTTATGTAAGTGTGAGTAAACAAAGATTGCACTTGAAGTATCATCACGAAAAGTCTACTAGTATATATGGACTAATGACTTTACATTAGGACATCGGGGGACAGAATTGGGCAATAAATTTTGTAATGATACAAATGAATAATTCTGCCATAGCTGTGCAAAATTTTAAATATCGTATACTAAAGTATAGAGCCAAAATGATTTAAATAGGCATAATAAGAATAAAATAATGAATGATATTATTGATCCATCGATGTTTTATAGTCAAATGTAGTAGGAAAGGAAACAAAAGACGGAAAAGCTTTAAAAATGACTAAAGGGCTGTAGAGTTGTTTCAGGTTTAATTTGCATAAAATGGAATTGCCTCCATTTTATGCAATTCCAATGGAGGCAATTCCAATGCCGAAAGTTATATACTCATAAGCTCCCTGGTTTTGAAAGCTTTTAACTATCTTTCTGTATTTTGCTATAAAATATGGATGGATTTATAACACCCTCTGTTTTTATAACTTATAATTTCGTATTTGGGATATCTAATAAAATGCATCAAATTATCTGTATTTTTGGTTTAAACCAAATCGTGTTTAGTAGCCACCTCAAGGGCTCACTTTAGTGAGTACGGGAGTGGCGAACCCGAGGTACCTGATTCTGGACCATACCTTATTTCATGTAATATACATCTGTTATGTTATCTATAGGATGGTCCCTACTCTTCTTTCTTTCTATCCTTTTCTTCTTTCTTGTTCCTTCCCCCCAATGCTATTAGAGTAATCGAGGGCTTGGGGTGATTCTTTCAATGTTTCTACTTTTTTCATCTCTTCATGCATAGAAGGCAACGGGAAACCACTATGCTTCTACTTTTTCCCTAGTTTGGATGAGCAGTAAAGATCTTAAGACGAGTTGGGATAGAAAGAACACTGTTAAAGAATATTATGCAAAGAAAGACTAGATTTGCAGGACATCTTCTGAGAGGGTCTTCGAGACACCGGACAAGAACTCTATTACAAGGGAAAGTTGAGGGGAAGAGAAGACCACCTAGAGAGTGGTTTAATGACATCGTGGAATGATCTGATTTAAGAATGATGGAAGCGACAGACAGAGAGAAATGGAGAAGAGCTGATCATCTGCTGCAACCCTCTTGCTAGAGGATGCTACCGGACGACGACGACGTTTAGTAGCAGACAATGACACGATACGAGATTTTATGCTATATGTGTGATAAAGACCTTCGATATTCACACGAATTTTGGGAAAACGGCGCTTTGGTATGTTTGTGATCATTTCTATATTTGTTTATGTTGATGTATCTGTTTCATTCACATCATCAACATATTTGTCTAAATATATTTCTTATGAACGGAACTGAGGGAAAACTACAGTTTTGATGTATTCATGTTTTCGCATAAAAATCTTTGGACGATCATTTTTTAAATTAATGATAATGCAGATTGTAAAATATAGAGTGTTTATACAAATCCCCCTTTCATTATTTTATTTACGATCTCTTAAATTCTTCAGAGGAAATGTTTGCTGATGGTATGGGGGTCATTAGTGACCGGATCAAGATCAAGATAAGATAAGGAATCGTGACGTCATTGGTTGTTCATTTGATGACGTGAAGAGTTTGGAATGTTTGGAATTTCCCTGGAGGGATATGTGTCAGTGACGTCATTTCTTGTGTTTTGGTTCGCGTATGGAATTATGGGTGATGGTAGAGATAAGGATTCCTGTCGTGATTGGTGGGGCACTTCTGACCAGATCAAGATTAAGATAAGGAATTGTGTTGTGGGTGTGCGTGTTATCAGACATAGATAAGTGACATCATTTGTTAGTTGTAAATAAGTGACGTTATTGTTTTGAATGGAAAAGTAAGATATATTAGTGGATAAGGATTCGTTTCGTGATTGGTGGGACACTTTTAACCAAATCAAGATAAGATAAAGAATTGTGACGTGGATGTGTATTATTATCAGATAAAGATAAGTGATGTAATTTTTTAGTGGATGAGGATTCGTGTTGTGATTGGTGGGACACTATGAACCGAATAGGGGTAGGGTGAAAGGGGAAGCGACGTCAGTGTCCTGGACGTGTGTTGTTGTGAGATGTAGATAAATAAATGATTTGCGTATGGCGTTATGGGTGATGAGTAGTGATAAGATAATGTTTGGAATTTCGCTGGAGGGCCCACTTCTGTCAGGGACATCACATGATGTGTTTGGTTTGCAAAAAGCATTGTGGGTGAGGTTTAGAGATAGGGAATCGTGACGTTGTATGTTTGGAAATTTCTGGGGAACATATGTCTCTGGGGTATCACGTGTTGTTTTGGTTTGCCTATAGAATTGTGGGCAATGTTTTTGAGCTAAGATATCTTGGAATTTTCCAGGGTGACAAATATCCGTCATTTTCGTCAAGTTCTGTGTTTGGTTGTCTATAGCAGTGCTTCCCAAACTTCTGGATGTCAGGGCCCCCTTTGCAAAAATTAAAATATTTCACGGCCCCTCGAAAAAAAATCGTAATAGAGAGATATATTATTATAATATTTATTGTATTTATATTCAATACAAAACATACGCAGCGAATATTGCAAAAATCAAATGCATATATTACATTTTTTGCCTCTTACCGTTTGGTTCTGAAGACGATGCGGGGCTGTTCTGGTAAAATATGAAATACTGTCCTTTTTTTTTTTTGAATCTGTTTCTGCTTCTTCTGATTGTTCGCGGGAATTTTTTTTTTATTTTTTATCAGCCACTTATCCATCTCAGGGTTAAATTTTTTAACGTAGAATAGGTCAAATAATATCACCACTTACCGATACTGGCACACCACAGAATGATAACATGAAATTAGTGAATATTACCTGAATAAAGGAATCCCCGGACAAGGAACATTTTTCTCTTTTGTGACTTTTCTCCCTTTAAGGTAATTAAGCCTAACGCGAAACAGACAGCAAAGGCAGATTATTAAAACGTGCATATGATTGGTGCGGTATTAACAAAAGATCGCGCAACCGAAAGATAAAAGCATAGCTGAAAATTGAGTTGAAATGTTAACTCTCTTCAACCGAATTCCATATGTGAAACTGCCATAGCATTCATTATATATATATATATTACTTACTTTTAACACTTTTACGAATTTTAACACATTCGGTTGAATTTTATTGCTACCTTGGGAAATCGAGCTCACACACATCTAATTAAAAACAATAGTTCTTAATTAGACTTTGTTTGCCCATGCAACATATGCTTTTGACTCAGTCTATACAGCATAGTTTCTGTATGAGGGGACATGTGATTCATTAATTAGTGTTTTTATCCCAGTTGTCTCTAATTGTACTATTTGTTGAGAAATATATTACACAGACTCCTCATACTTTATTCACTGGCATAATAAAAGTACTTGTTTTTATTGCCTTTGCAGTATAGTGGCTGTTAGGGAGGGCGTGTTGTTTTACCACTGCAAGCCAGTTACTATCTCCCCACATGAACTTGTTTAAGCTTTTTTTCATCTGTGAAGTATATGCGACACTTTTATTGGTAACAGAAAACTAGCTTGGATGACAGTGATAGTATAAAATCAGTTTTGATATGTATATAAAGTCAATATCAACAGTCCCTGATTAGGAACGCGTGATGAAAGGGACAAGAAGATTTGGAGCTTCCCTGGAGAGCATTGGAAGTAAATACAATTAACCACTACTTTGAAATGAAACATACGAATAAGCAATATTTACTAATATTCATTAAGCGCCGAAATTCGCAGGAAGAAAAGTTTGTGAACCAACACCAATGTGTGAATTTTTCCATTAAAATATAAAAAATAACAAAAAAGAAATAATAAATAATAAAAGTTAAATACATTTCTTTTAAAATAAAAAAATCTACTTAATCTTATAACATTTTAAATTTGTTTTCATTATTTCACTGCCCCCCCCTCAACAAAACCTATGGCCCCCAAGCGGGCCGCGGCCCACAGTTTGGGAAGCGCTGCTCTACATACACTCAACCGATGTGCGCAGATGATGATTGGATTCTTACGTTCAGATGCCGAAAAAGCCGAGAGGCCGCATGGCTGTTGTAAAGATTAATGACGTTGGGCACTACATCTTTAGGGCTGGGTTGTCTTGAATTAAGAACAAAACAACTAAATCTATGAGGACAGTGCATTAAGTATATTAACTGCACGCATTTTGGGCAGTTTGCCTGATTTTAGGATTGAAAAATCCGACTTTTCTGGAAAAAAATGCCTCCTAACCATCGCATGAGGCCGACTAACTCATCTTCAGATGTAAATCACTTATAAAGAGGGCCGTACTAGGCAGGAAACAATCTAGTTCCTTACATTCGTCTAAAGTGTATACTAATCATAAACTAACATTTAATAAAATATATAAGAAATCAATAACAAAAATACAAAATGCTCCCAAACCAAATGGATTACATGGATAAAAGACAACATATTAATGGATATACAAAGAAAAGATGCCATATGAAAACAACCTAGGGTCGCATAACAATGCAATTCACAACACAAACGAAAATTTGTATATAAAAAATTAACCTAACAACACAGATTAGAAACGCAGAAAAGAAATACTATTATAAAAATAAATTAACAAATCAAAGAGACATAAAGGATATCTGGCACCTTATCAATGAAATGCTAAGCAATACACACACAGCCAGCGCCTCAGAAACGATAAAACACGGGTTTGCTTGCTAGCACAAATCTCTCAAACAGTTGGCAGATAACTTTAATCAGCACTTTCTCAACTCTTCCCCAAAAATGTTGAAAACAACAGAAATATTCTCCACTCGGACCACGGACATTCCAGTCAATGCAGTTCCCAACAGTAACAAAAGAAGAATCTTCATTTCCAATTCATCAAATTTACCCTAACAAAGAACCAGGAATACACGGAATCAGACAAAATGATATCAAAAGACACTCAATTAACCTAAACTGATAAATGAAGTCTTAGAAACGGGGTACATCCCTGATACAGTAAAGACTACATTATTCACCCCATACATAAACACGAAAAAAGAAACACTATAAGTAACTACAGACCAATCGTCACATTTTCTGTAAGTAACCAAATTATAGAGCGTATTGTGTATCGCAAATTGTCCACATACATAGACAAATTCGAAATCATCCCAAAAATGCAATATGGTTTCAAACAAATAAAGGAACAACAACAACATTCCTGGAAGATTTCACTGACCTAATAAAAGCTGCGTTAGATAAAAACAGAAAATTATTAGTTGTTTTATTGGCCTATCGAAACCATTTTAGATACTAACACACAAAACCTTGCTGAACAAACTAACTCTTCGAAATCGGAGGATGTCTACTCCTGTGGTTCAAAGCGTACATGGAAAACAGAAAACGCATCATACACACACATATAGGACCAGTGCACAACAAAGAGCTACATGTAACTTGAGGCACTCCACAGGTTACCAGTAGTTAATGAAAAGGATCAAGTTGCCACCTACTTCATCCTTTTCAGTGTCTAATTGTGTTGCATTTTAGATCAAATCAATCAAATTTTCAGAAAATAAAAGTCAGACATAAATATTTTTATTAAGTACGGAATATTACTCACTGACGATGTTTCATTTCCGTTCTAAGAAATTGAACGTAATTAAACTTTCCAGTGTGACGAGGTGTTATTCTCAGTGCAACCATAATTGGATAACCCTAAACCAGTAACACAATTTCCTGGTAAACGGAGACGTAAAAGAGCTCGGGAACTAAGAAAATAATGCTTTTCTTTGAAATCAACAACATTTGTTGCTGACCTTCGCTTACAACCAGTAACATGAAAAGCGCAAGTTGGATTTGATGTTAAAAGTAAAAAAGGTCTTGTCTGCTTGAGGACTTATCAATAGAAGAACATAATCTATTTTGCAGCAATTTTTCAAGTTTATTTGTTTCAAGCAAAGATACACTCTGAACTAAAATATAATATATATGTAGTGTTCTACAGAAGCCAATTATTATCTTTTTTTTTAAATTCTACTCAGGTTTTAAAGGTATTATTTTTAGTTTTATTAGCTAAATGAAAAAAAAATATGTTATTGATTTTTTAACAAAGCGCCTTTATATATTTTTTATTTTTTAAAAATACCGTGTTTAATGCTAGATTCTGGTTAGGAATTTTTAAATGCTGTTTTTTATATATTTTTTTTAATTTGGTAAATATTAGAAGTGAATGCTGTTATTAAATTTGCAGAATTATTGGCTACCATACTATGTGAATCCAAACCTAGTTCATCCCATGAAACCGCATTTTCAGAGGTAGGGACAATGCACGTAACTAGACAGCCTTGTCGAGTCGTAGACATTAGGATTAATAACTAGAAAATAAAGAAATAACGAAAGAAGTGTAGAAATAGACCCTTTTAGTCTTTTGCAATCCGTTTCAGTGTTTTAGCTGTATACGTAGGGGTGAAGATGGAGTGGGTCTTTACTAGAAATAATTCTTTACAAACTTGAGGAAGCCAGGTTTTCCGAATCATTACACAAAGAAAGTTTTTATAAACACCATATTAACGGAAATATTAAAATTCATTAGATGCTTAAATCGTTATTTTCTCCTTAGTTTCTTCCAATTTGCTAAAATACCCCCTTTAGTGCGAGCATCCGGGTCTCAAGTTAAATATAGTAAACGGTTAATCGCACCATCCTATCTTAGGAACGAGATGATACGAATGGCAGTGCTCAGGATTCTCCCCTCCCCCCAATCAAAGTATTAGCCCAGATCCGAAGGAAGATGGGACTTTTGTTCTTATCGAGAAATAATATTGTTCATATATCATAATAAATAAGAATTAATTGAATATGCAGCTGGCATAAGTTTAACACACAGAGAACACCAAAGTGCATGCAGTAACATACAAGTAACATCTCTTTGTTGCATACTCGGTGCGAAGCATGTCATTTGGTTTTTGATGTTGTGAATATTTGAATTTCAATACAAGGCAAATAAAGTCATCAGTCTCCAACTTATTCGCTATTTTTGGCGCTTATGAGATGTGCTTCAGTTCTAGATATTGAATGATCTATTTTCGTTTTCGAAAGGTAGCTAATCAGCTTCATCATGCTTAAGACGGAATTCAAACTTGATTTTGTTGAGTAAGCACTGTAGGAATTTTTTCAAGGGTATGTTAAACGCAACTGATTTAACCGCTCTCTCTTTTTCTTCTCTCTCTCTCTCTCTCTCTCTCTCTCTCTCTCTCTCAAGAAATTTTGGTAAACCTTAAGTCGTCAGCTGTCCCAGCGTTACAAATATGTGCTTTTAAGCTGAAAAGATCTGAATTCGAATCTCGTCAAAGATGTAACTTTTGTAATAGTTTTTCAGCTGTAGACCGAGTAAGCTGTTGTCATGAGGAGAAGATAGATGGATTTTTAGCTGCGTAAAAGTCTTTCCTCCGCCCGATTGTTTCGTGGGTTATAATAATACTCACCTCATTGTTTTCGTTTTAAGATGAAAGACCACGACGTGATTCCAATTAGCAAATGTAATACTTAGAGAAATATATATATATATATATATATATATATATATATATATAAGGATGCTATGAAATTGAAATCTTGCCCAATCTTCGTTTGTCATGTGTAACGAAAGGCAACATGTATAATAAAAAAAGGTATAGGAAACACCCAAAAGAAACAAATCACATAATGAAGGCATGCATATATATCATATGCAAATACATAAAAGGCAGCTTCTTGAAAAATGCATCAAAATTACGTTGATTGCTTGTGTGTGTGTGTGTGTGTGTGTGTGTGTGTGTGTGTGTGTGTGTGTGTGTGTGTGTGTGTGTGTGTGGATGCATTCCATACAGTGAAGAAGAATAAGAAATTAATTATTCTTTAATTTAAGAAATTAAACCGCCAAAACTGAATGGAGGAGAATATTTTTAAAAAAATGCTGGAATTTCGGCTTGCTTTTTTAATTCTTTTCTAACATTTCCAACCATTATTTAGAAGAGACACCAAACATAAAGGCTCTTTGATTAATAAAGATAAGGATAGTAATTTAAAACAACAAAGAAGAATTCTGTATATAAAAAAAGTATATTAGTATTTTTACTAGAATAGCTGAACGTAATGAAATTTATTGAACAAATAATTGCTGAAAATTATGTGATATCGTCGAGAAATTCTTTGTCATATTAAATAACCTCATGGAAGTACAATATTTTAAATATGGAAATCACATTAAGAATTTTTCTGTTTTCCCATGTCTAATATAGAAGATACGAGAGACCTTTTTTCAAACCTAAAATGATTGAAATGCTAATATAAAATCAGGAACTAGTTTATAGCTTGTGGAAATATTCCCTGTAAAGTAATGCGAAACGGTAAAAAGACAAATAGTAGTTATATGTTTACGTTTTTGTCTCATACAAGTGGAGCTTTCCTAGTGTATTATTTAATAATTCCCGACTTAGTCAATCTCTGGTGCGGGCACGTAGGTCTTCTAGTCTGATTTCCTGTTTGGGTGACGATAACTCGAGTTTGTTTGCAGAAGGCAAAATCCTTCTTCTTCTGAATGAGACTAATTCATTGATCTTGAACTGAAACAGGGGATAAAGAATTCTCGCGTCAGATACGAGTTTCCAACCAATTTTTTCCAACCAAAGAACATCGTCGAAACCAACTAACCTTTTGACATTATTTTAATTTTGAATTATATT
Source organism: Typopeltis vanoorti (assembly GCF_054136105.1). Taxonomy (NCBI): domain Eukaryota; kingdom Metazoa; phylum Arthropoda; class Arachnida; order Uropygi; family Thelyphonidae; genus Typopeltis; species Typopeltis vanoorti. The sequence goes on along the minus strand of NC_143559.1, from coordinate 100,277,581 downwards.
TTATCTTCAGAATTAGTGCAATTTCGTAATTAGTGTAATTACATAATGAGAGTTGCGAAGGCATGACGGTGGAAAGAAAAGAAAAGTGGATAACTTTTCTTACATGTTAATTCGGAGAACTTCCGTCATTCAATCGGTTTGCACGAGGCCCTTTGTTGGGAAGACCAGCGTTCAAACTCCATCTGGGGATTGAAGAAAAGAACCTTCATAAGGATTTTCAACAGAAGTTGAGTTTGCCTCATATGTACTCGTTTAGAATTTTTTCCGCCGGAAACTCAGGTTTTTAATCCTTAAACCACATTAACCATCCAGGAGGTCACACACAATTTACATGCACAAATATACATTTAGGAATAAGATGATCCACCTTCTCTTAAAATTATATTTAAGAGAGCTAATCTGGTAGGCTGTAGATCTTGAGGGCTTGTAATACTGCGTTTAATTAATAACTTAATAATTATTAAGTTATTAATTAAACGTGGAAAGAAACCAAAATGGTTTAAAATTGACTACGAAAGGAATCTGTTTTAGATAATTTCCATACTGTTTGTTCTAATGTTTCTTTCCGTAATGTCTCATATATTCGCCTTGAAAAAGTTTGCTTTTGTTTTAACCACCCATGTTTTAGTTTGTGGGATTATTATGAAGATGAAGTATTAACTTCTATTTTTACGCTGTAATTTCCGTAGAGACAGAACTGTGCCGCTTAGACGTGTGATGCATTAAAGGTACATCACACTATGTAAGGCAGATAAAAATAATTATTAAATAGCTTTCAAATGTAATATTAATTTTAATAAAAAATATTTTTTTATATTTACGATATTGCCAAGTTTATTTGAAATATAATCCTGATATAAACATCACTTGATAAAAATAACCATATATGTGAGACGTGAAGAGGGTAAGAGATGGAAATGCCAATGAAATTTTAACTAAGGCTCGGATATTGTCGTTACCCCGCCATAACCAGAGCTTATAGCTCAATAACACAATATCCATACACTTTCTTCTACAGATAACGGGGATTATGAAAAGCATTCTTACTTAACCCATTTAGCCAAAAAAAAAAAAGTAGAATTCTAGAGGACAGTGCTGAACAAAAAGTAATTGGTTATTTTTATTTATTATCTCATTTTTATTTATTATCTCATTTTTGTAGCTTGTCCTTCACTACTAAGCTTTTAATTTCGCAGGAATGTCCCGAATAAATAAGTAAACCATTAATGTTTATTTATTCCCGAATATATCACTTAATTGACTCTGTTATGAATAAATTAATAAAACACTGATGTCTGTTTGGCTCGGAAACTCAACCTTTCGTTAACAAAGGAATTCATTTAGTTGTCACTAGTTCAGTTCAACGATGGCATTTCAATATGCTGACTTTTTTTCGTAGTGAGAACATCACTTCAGTGATTTATTCTGTAGGTACGTTATTCATTAATCTTTAAAAATGTAGTGCTCTGTTTAGTTAGTCTGCTTTGAGAAGATAATCGAAATCTGGGTTTATTCTTAACATCTTTCAAATGAGGTGTATTTTGTCTTTGCTTTCATTCCACTCACATTTCACAGAACAATAGATTCTCTCTCTCTCTCTCATTGTATTTTTTCAAGTCGAGTAAATCGATGTTGCTGACTGTAAATATCTCCTATTGCGAGAATGTTATCATTTAATAAAAACATTAAGGACTTTATCAGTGGCGTAGCTAGGGGGGTGCGGAGGGGGCGGTCCGCCCCAGGCGGCACTTCGAACCTTTTAGAACGTTTACAGTTAATTCTAAAATACAGTCTCGAGAACTCATTTCCGAATATTGTAATACTACTGTGAATTTCCTCACAATTGCTGTAAATGTTGCTAGTTGTGAGAGGAGTTTTTCTAAATAAAATTTGATTAAGAATTACCTACATTAGTATGAAATAGATTTCGCCAATGTCATCGACGATTTTGCTAACAGAAAAGCAAGAAAAATAACATTTTAGAATGTTGAAATTAAAGTTTTACTTCAAAACTAAACATACTGTTTTAATTTATTTCCTATACGTCGTTTTGACTTTTTGTAGTATTTTTGGTGTGTATGTATTGAGAGGGGCGGCAAATTCAGGGACTGCCCCGGGCAACAAAAGCTCTAGCTACGCCACTGGACTTTATCACAGTTGAGTTCCTTTTTCCAACATAATTTCATGAAGGACAACTTTTAACAGCACTGACATAAGTTCAGTTTTACATAACGACTGAAAGCAAATGTCAGTTATTTGATTATTTATTAATGATCTGTGAAATATGTTAAATTATCAACTCCATATTTCTTAATTTCAATGAGCTAAAACAGCCTCTTTTGATGTCAAAAATTGAATTTTATCGCTAATATAGAAAAGTAGTTTAAATTGAGATTTGCTCCTTGAATGTCATACTTGTAAAGCATGAAGACGATTTTAGCAACTTCCTCTTGCAGGTAACCATTACTGACGTAATGGTGTTTCTAATATGCTTCCTTAACAGTATAGAAAATGCACAAATAATTTGGCTTAATTAAGTTTAAAGTGTGTCGAGTCAGTTAGGTAGGATCGTGGCGCCAAATTAAGTGAAAGCAATTACTCGTATAGTGTAACGGTTTACAATATAAACGGACGGCGTCGCTGATGTCTGAGTAACTGAGTGTTTGTAATTTACATAATTACTGATAACAACTGTCAAAGATGGTTTTAATTTCTTTAACTTTCTGTATGACACCGAATATGTATGGAAGGCACACCCTTTTACGCAACGCACACTGGGAACTCAGTAGATAAACGCATAGATATTGCTCTCTCTCTCTCTCTCTCTCTCTCACACACACACACACACACACACACACACACACACACACACACACACACACACACACACACACACACACACACACACACACACACACCAGGTCTTCCATCAAAAACTAATAGACAAAGGTTAAAAGAATGATCGGATAATACTAACAGCGGAAATTCCGTATTTGCTTGCTTACGGCAAGTCACTATACTTCACTATAGAGATTATTACATTAACGACGTTCCTATCTGGAGAATGTATCCGTCACAAGCATGGCTGATAATTGAAACAATATTGACAAGGTAAAGAAAAACTTATTGAACTTTTATGAGGTTAAAAAAATAAAGACAAATGTTCCTGTTACAGGAGAAAGATTGAAAAGACTTGTTAAGGGCCGTGCAACTTTCATTTTAAAATATTCTGATGTAATGAAAAATATTATATTAACACTAAGATATTAGTATTATTCGTATTACTACCAATGCATTAGTATATGTTATATTTATCCATTATAATACATTATAGTGTATATACTAATGATGATGCATTATACTAATGCATTATATATTATATAATTGATTACGTACAGTGCTTTTTGGGACGGTATGCAACCAGCACCTTCCTTAAGAGTGATGCGTGACATACAGATTGTGACATATTTAGAAATTTGTAATATTCGGTAATTTTGTACACGTTTATCTAGTATGCAATTAAGATTGGTTACTTATTGACATTTACATATTGCACTACGTATATTGTGAAGATATTTGTATATAAACGTTTTATTTTTGCAATAAAAATTGTTATTAAAATTATCGTATATATATTTTACGTAATTTTTATATACTTGTAGAATACTTTATGCTTAATAAGCCGTGCGTTATATACTTAATTTGATTCTCTTATTCCAACGACATTATCACACAATATAGTAAAAATACATCAGTATTTTGTTTAAGTTTCCTTTCATATATGTGTCATTTTAGTTTTGCTGGCTAGCAAAAAATAATGCCAGCACCTATTATTTTACAAAGAAAAATACATCGCAAGAAAGCCGTTGATTATACTAATACAGATGCATTGTACACATTACTAATGTGTACTGATAATTGAAAATTATCAAGTCATATTTTAGCGACTGCCTTTCCCCCTTACCGACCGGTAAAGTTCATCGAGTATCACTTTCTCCTTTGAAGTACTGTTTTATGTGACCCTCGATCGACGAATGGTTATTAATAGAACATATTAATAATGTGCGTGAGTAGGATAAAATTAAGAAACGCTGACCTATAAACAAACCACCAATAGTTTCCGAAATCATTCCAGTGAGCGGGGTTGTTGTTTCAACTCTGAGTGAGGAGAAACATTTACGAACATTCGTGTCAGAGTGGAAGAAACAGTGAGTGGAATGTTGCACAAGAGAAAAAATAAGGAATTTATTTGAATAAAGAAATGAGTGTGGGAATTTGAGGTCTCAAATGCGAACGAGAAAGGGACACTAAATAACTTGATGAATACTTGAGTAGGTTTTATCGATAAACTTTATTTCTTTGCTGTTATTAGTCGCTAAAAGCATAGCTGTGGATTTTCGAATGGTGTCTCAAACGAAATTGAAATCAATGGTTTCTAAAGGACTGAATGCTTTTAAAATATCTCATCATAACGGAGGTAATGAATTCAGAGTTGAAATGTAACTTAATGAATGCAGAAATCAACCGACGCTACTTGACAAAAGTGAAATCCCAACAATAAACTAGAAAATAATTAAAGATTTTTAGCCGAAATGAAATGTATGAAAAAAAAGTAAGAACGGTTGACAACATTTCACGTGACATTCAAATATTACCAGAAGCAATATGCAGTATAACTCTTGTGCTTTCTTGCGCGTGCGTGAATTTAACAACCAGTGGTTTTTTTTTTTTTTTTTTTTTTCATTGAAATAAACTGCCGTTTATAATAAACTTCTTTTATTTAAACCTACTTATGAACAAGGAAAAAAAATATTGTAAACAAAATAAATAGCACTTCTTGACCTAACCAAAGCTTTTGATACACTACATCGAGAATTACCGGTGGCCAAACCATCTTCAGTCGGAATAGGAGGAACACTGCATACTTGATTTAGGAATCATCCGACACACAGAATGCAAATAACAAAAATAGGCACTCATCATAGCTATGGAATACATCCACCACGGAGCCCATATTATCACCCCCACTGTTCAATATATACATAAATGACATTCAAAACGTGGTCATACAAAGTCAAATATATTACTACGCAAATGTATAGCACAACCGTACACTCAGACATTAAAATCTCGATAATAGTGACAATTGCCACTGTATCGATATCGTAACACACGCTAAATACATTGGTTTAAACATAGACAACTACCTTAAGTGGATTAAACATATGGAATAGCTTCATGACAAACTACGCAGAAGTACACATGACAAACTATGCAACACTCTTTCTAGTAAAAGACCTAATTGGCTCCATTCCACGTCAAAAAACTCGTACATCACCAAATTTGTGAAACAATACTAAGATACGTTATAACTGTTTATTTATGCAAATACAGAAAACAGTCAGTTATCAAATTTAGAAAAACGTCACAGAAGAATAATTTCAATGGTGGTTTAGAGGCCCAGTACCCAACTGAATCCGGGATGCTAAAGCAGAAATTCCTGACCATAAAGCATTTAAGACACTTCTGACTATTACTAAGACACTGTTTCAGTTAGGACTACCGTAATAATAGAAATAGGGAGAATAACACGACCAACGTGCTCCATAACCACTTGTATGGAGCTGCCGTGAGGGAGGATGTCATTCTCTGCCATGCACTCTAAAACATCTAAAATAAATTACAGAACAACTAAAACATGAACTGTGGAAATCATATCAGCGTGCTTAGCACTGCAAAAGTTGCCATTCGTATCACATGAAACACAGAAATCACAGTAACAAACTCTAAAATGTTAAGTTAAAAGTTAGTCCCAATGTTTCAGAAGAGCCAACTCTAGCTTCGAATTCAGTTGGATTTCTCCGCCTCATCATATTTTACTATGAAGAATAGCACTCAACGCACTTTATCCTATGCTTCAGCCATCAAATCAATCAGCTAACGCCTTTTTATTTCCTTATAGGGAGTAGGCGAGGCCGTTTCAACCCTATCTAACTTTTTGGATATTTAGTGGGCAGTGAAATCTTCACTGGTAGCCAATGATAGGCAGCTGGCAATACTGTGAGTTCGACGGTCGATTTTCTTGAGTTTCCGTGAGAAGAAACTTGCTAGCCCGTGCCAGAGATCGACTAACTCAGGAAGAGGTCGAAAAAAGGCTTAGAAAAATTTCCTCTAGTCGCCGACTAGAGGAAAGCCTCTATTCGAGTCCATGTTATATATATATATATTAATACCAGAAATAAAAAAGTAAATATTCAAGAAGTATTGCAAAGTATGGCATTTTAACCAAGGAATATTTTGCTTCATCAACATCACAAGATTATTAAAATAGGCCGCACATGAGCCTGAGAATAATTGGAAACTTAGTCGCTGTGAGTCTCAGTTAGTACTGTTACTTTTCTTTTTATTGCAATTTTTCTTCTTGAATAGCAATCTCAAAGGATGACACTTAATATTTCTTATGTATAATCACTCGACATGGCGCAATGGAATTTCTCAATGCATGTTTAATGAAATTATGACAAGGAATTTAAATTAAAATGCATTCTCTGATGACACGTTATGCAAACATATTTTTTCATCAGGACATATTTAGAAATAGCAGTGATGTGATGCGGGTATTTCGCGTGCTTAGGCTGATTTGCTCCTTCGAAAGTTGTTATTTGTTGTAAACAGACCAGAATGACACTCCAAAATTCTAATAAGAGAAACAAAACTAGGAAGTAGTTTTCAAAGGATGATATGAGATTCTTTTCCCTTAAACTTGTAATGAGAAACTTGAATCTTGAAGCAGACTTTGCATTGGATATAACAACGTAGCACGAAGTAGATACCCAAGATTAAAATGATTTGTGGATGCATTTTCATACAGTTCGAAGTAAAGTATCGCTATAATTCTTAATATTGTTTCCATACTTTTAATTCTAATTTTTTTTCTTGAATATATTCTTGAAAGATTTATATATATATGTATATATATATATATATATATATATATATATATATATATATATATATATATATTCATAAAGTTACAAAATGTTATGTAATGCACCATTATTATTTACACATATATACATTCATATAATATACATATTACGTATTATTGTAATATAATAATATAAAATCACAGGCGATATGTTAATATGTACAGAGAAAGTTGCAGAACATTAATTAGATTTTGGAATAAAATAAAACAAAGTAGTTAAATAGCATTTAATTTTTTTTTACATTTTATACATGAAACTGAATGATTTTAATACAAATATGCTAAAACCAATCATTTATACAATTATTTTGAACATTGCTTCCTCATTTCTGTGGGAAAATAAATGTTCTTTCATTAGAGGTTTGTGTCCTTAGAAACAAACAAACACAAATTTTCATTTGTGTTTGTTTGTTTGGTTATTTTCACTTCTTATTGTTAGTGTGTTGAATATTTTTCTTGCTAAATACGTATGTTTGTGTATTGCTTCTTCACTTTATTTGCTTTAGGAACTATATATTTCAGGCCCTTATGTCTACTAAGGGAAAACCCCTTGTTTGATATTTACGTATTCATTATCGTTTTTTATGAATAGAAGTACCTTATAAGCATATTAATATCTAAGGGGGTAGAATGTTTAGATTAGTGTATTAATTACACATTACAATATCCTTGTGTTTGTATCTAGTTAAGATTTGATTTACTTTATTCTAAGTCGAAACTAGAGGTTTCATCGTAATGTGATAGATTCCTCCCCAACTTAAAATACAATATTGTGGTGTTATTTAAATTAAGGGGATATTAAATCCCACATTATTTCAAACGCGAATAAGAAACTCAAAAATCGGAATCAAAGCGTTTCATGCCGAATATAGTAAACTAAAAACGTTTCAGAAGGATTGTAGCGTAAGCTAAAGCACATAGTTCAACACTAGGGCAACTGGTTGCAAAGGTGGGTAAAGTTCTGTTCACTATTCTTAGTATTACCCATAATGTAAAACACATCTTCCAGGAGATGTATGATGTTATACATTATGGTGGAAGGTCACTACCCAGACCAGTTTCAACCTTTGGATAGATGAAGCAGGCTCTAAAAATAAGACGATCACGAAAGATCGCCCAACTCAGCGTTGTTCCACTCAGTGACAGGCTTACCCCGTCACCGAGAAGAACTTCTCAGCATTGGTGATATGAATTTTTATGTACGTATCGGACTGTGTGTAGGTTGGCTGTAAACTGTGCAGGAGATGCAGCCTGAGGGAAGGCGTGCGATGAGTGTGTCTAGAAAAGGAAGAGAGTAGTTTTCGATTTCGATGGTGAATTGGATACGTTCGTGTAGATTAGGAACTTATTTAACATTTCGCAGCATTGGGGCGAATTGGCGAAAATATCATCATTTATCATCAATATTATATTGAGATTTAGGCTGGCCGAATCTACAGTTCCTTGCTCGAAGTCTTCCATGTAAAAGGTAGCTATTGGGGAGTGGTGAGCCCATGGCCGTACCTTCTTTTTGTAGGTAAAAATTATTTTTCACACGAAATACCCGGAGCGGAGTAGGTGGGCAAAGTGTCTCGTCTCAATAAATTCTTCACTATGGAGGATTATTAATATGCATTCAGCTTACGCATGATTTTGCTTGAAAGAAAACTCTTAATTCATGTTGAAGTTTTATAGTGTTCGATGGCAGCCTATAAGTAGCAATGAATATTAGTAGATCAAATTCTTTAGCGATCACAAAACATTTGATTGCAAATGTTTCGGTATCTGCAAATTAATAACTATTTTAATATTAATTTTACTTAGTAAATATGAGCATCCCACACCTAATACTTTCGTTTTTGATAATGTTTATATAAGCGCGAAGTGTGGGAATTTGGGAGCAAGTCGTTTCGTAATAAGTAGTCTATAATAAGCACCGATAATAAGTACGATAATAAGTACTCCTCACTGAAGAGTAATATATTCAATAGTTTCAGCAGAACGTGGTCATAAGGCACGTATTCCGACTAAAGACGTTTAATTATAAGTACAGATTGGATATTTTGTTTACAAAAATTTATTGCGCTATGAGGATCCGACATATATATATTGAAAAAAAAATATAGTTTTAATGACAATTACTGTAAATTTCACATACATTTGGCATAGGAAGGTATTCGATGGGATTGAGATGGGATAATGAAGAAACGTCAAAGTTCCCAATCCACTGTACTTTGGAATAGCGTCCTCATTTGAAGGTGGCGCACCAAAATACCTATCCAAAAATGCTTAATGCTGTCAAGAAGAAGACGACAGCATACAGGTACTTAAATTTCTTTACCTAAACTCATCAAAATACCTATCCATATAGCGGATTCGGACAGCAGTCTGTGGAGAGTGGATAGGGCAATCCCTCGGCCAACCAAACTGACACCATTCCATTCCTTCACTTTTCCTCCGACGCATAAACACACGGTGGTCAACATTCATTCACTGTGCAGGTCCAAACATACCGAATCCGTCATCCTCTTACATGCCTGCCAGTTCTGTACTCCGTAACAGTTTTTCCCATGCACATTTCCCTAAAGATTGCCTTCTTGACCGCTTTCTTACACATTGTACATCAGTGGAGTGTGTAAGCAAGCGGTAACAAACAATTAAATGGAGTATGCACTGATATTGCACAGATCGTATAGGTTACCAGATTTGCTCATCGGAAAGATGTGGTTTGGATCATGCATGTGGAATAATTTTAAGGATTTTTTTTTTTTTCATTTGCAGGAGAGTTAGCGTGCCTAATATGTTGATGGGAAATAGCTCCACTTTTTCTCATTCACCGATTATTGAATTTAATGAAATTGAAATAACATTGAAATTGTCCATTATTAATTAGTAAAGGGGGAAAATTATCATTTTGAAATAAAATAAATGATCTTATGTTTTATTAATATAAGGAATATAATTGGTGACTTTTTGCTTATAAAATTTTATTTTTATATCGCCTGCTTTACGAGTAAATCCCAAGCAAAAATTGGAAGAGAGTTGGAAAGTAGTTCTTCTCTAGTTAATAGAAATTCTAGACTATGGCGTGAACGCATTCTAAGGATGAATCTTACGACAATCATCTTTCTTTCCGTTGCACTTGGGTGATGGTTTTCTCTCTAGTCGATAACTTGGTAGAGATAGCGGATGGCTCTTCAAGCAAGTTTTCTTAAGTATCTCAAGAGTTCTGTTCACTCGCCTGATACTTCGTATGATTCTTCACAGGTTGCAAACCCTGCGGGTACTGCTTTCATCCAAGACTAACTTCTTAAATTAGTTGACTCCAGACAATCTTCTGGAGTGACGTCATCTCAACTTCATTTCAGTTCTCGCTGAGCGTAATCTTCTCTTATAATAAAAGCGCCATTTACAGAGAATATTTCGTTACAATAATCCAAGCGGGTTCAAATTTCAACAGAATTTGAGTTATCGGTTTCGTATGGAGTTGTCAGGAATTTAGGGCTCGTAAATAAAACATGAGTTAGCTTGTCTCCTGTGGAAATAGCAAAGATTTTTCTGCAGAAAACTCAGCTTTGTCACTTGAAAAACAGGCAAACTAGCTAGAAGAACACACGCAATTAATAGATAGAATATACGGCTGTACTAGTCTCAGATATTTGGATAATTCCGAAATTCAAAACACTCTAATCCACTCATGTGATAAACTTTCACGAGTAAAATTAACTTCTGATAAACTCGTGCATTGAGGAAATTAAGCATTCATTGGAAATGACATCCCTGCCATTAATCGAAGCTCAGTTAGCCGGTCTTATACTGCAGCTTTTCCTTCGGGAGAGGAGACGCATCGGACAGTCATGATGTATTACCAATATAGTCGTAGTTGTGTAGGCACTGATATTGACCAGTCAAAACCTAAAATAAGTAAACAAATCTATGACATTTTGCTGTTTCGCAAAGTAGTGTGATCCCTAATAAGTAGCGCACATGAAGCAAAGAACATGCAAATAATAAAGGCAACATAAATGATATAAGGTGCTATGCAAGGATGATACGGATGTATGGTAAAAAGACGTCTATAAGCATACATATCTGATTAAAGAAAACTGTTCTATGGAACAGAACTAAATGACTTTCAAAATGATGCATTCTTATGTTCACCGAAGAATGCAGCAGTCAATTATGCAGTGAGTCCGGAGTACTCTAGAAGGGTTGCATTGTCCCAGCTATAAAGGGTGATGTTAAGGGGATGTTTTGCGTAGAAAAGAAGTCATTCACTATTATTTTTCATTCACTACTTTATTAAAAATAAAGGGTAATATTAAATCATTTTCTGTATTTTCGGATGTTCTAATATTTTGGCAACGTAGTGTAAATATCCACGTTTTCTGCAGTTAACAGTTTTTACTTCGTCCGAACTACTACTGTATAATGCACTGCAATTTCACTGTGTTATGCGAACTATCTTTTTCTACGTCAACGTTTATGCCTGCATCCTTTAAAGAATTGTTTTCATGCATTTCTTAAATGGGTTTAAATATTTTTAAACCTATCCACATAAGATGGATTAACACTCTCAAATTTAAAACAATATTCTGGATCATCGGTTTACATTAACAAAAATGTCACGGACTAAAAATATTTTGGAACATCACCAGAAATTTACTCAATTTTTTTTTCTTTTTCGCTTTAGACACTACATAATTGAAATAGATTGGTTAGGTTAGTCGTCAATTATTAATCAAAGTATGTCTCAAAAGGGATGAAAAATGTCCATAGAAAATTTTAAAAGGAATACTGTGCATTAAGTAAACAGAATTTTAAACCAAAGAAAGAAGAGAACAACTCATCACTAGTTTACTATATGGAGTAACTTATTTTTAACGAGTGCGTGTCCCAATTAGTCATCTCTGCTAGTTAATGCCGATTTAACTTTGTAGAGTATAGAAAATACAACAGTTTTTATCGACCACATGGTTAGGACAAAATCATTTAAAATTACGAGTTGGATGAGTTGGATATAAAACGTAAGGATGCAGTTTTAAATATCTGATATTTGAATTCCCAACAATTTTCTTTGTTTATTGTTATGTTGCTTGGATATCTGAATTCCGTTGAAACATTTTGCAACGAATAAACTTGCGCATTAATGAAAATTCTGCGTGTGCAAAGTTGGTTGCATTGTCATGGCAAAACCTAAACTAGAAACAGGAAATTCGGTGCGTTGTACAACAAGCTCACTGACGAGCCAAATACACCAAATTCCAATTTCGTTTTTCGCAGAATAATAACTGAAATGAGTATGCAGAAGCACGAGAACTTTTGGTGGAAGACAAACGAACGTAAAAGTAAATTTAGAAATATAAAGCTAAGCGATTTCGATTAAGTCTGTTGAGTTAAAGAGATTTAAAATTTAATAAGTAAATTTCATTATTTTTATCTTATCCTGAAGAAAAAAAATAATTTTAGAAATAATACATTTTCCTTCTAAGTAAAGTTTAATTTCCGTTCGCTTTTTACGGCGCGAAAAATCGTTCTATTTTTGTGTTTTAATCAGTAAAATTATTTTGATGGTTTCTTATTTTGTTTTATTTTTTCTTCGCTTAACAGAAATTTGGAAGCATTTAAATTTATTATTTATTTTCGCTTTTGTGTTTGGTCTATTTTGCCATTAATTTATATCCTGCTTGCGAAAATCCCCAACTAAATATGCTTTAAAACTTGAACATCTAATTATAGGCATAGAAGTCAATGAAGTATAATTTCTAATCTTGTTCGCAGTTACTGAAAGTTGCTTTAGACTCCACTATAACAGAAAAAGGATGTTTTGTCACATTATAGTTAAATCGATAACAAAATGAAGAATCCTCTAATTGATGTACGGCGAACTAAGCCAATCTTTATGAAATGAGTTGGTATTCAAGGGCTTTAGTTTACTGAGTTGTTTAATTTAGTTATTTATTTAATTAGGTTTGCATTTCTCTTCATAAATATAAAGAAATATATAGAAGAAATATAAAGTAATTATGTAGTTACTTTATATTTTTTCTGTTAACTACTTTTTTTCCCAAAAAATGTGTTTGATCAGTATCTCCTCCTCAAAAATCTTCGCAGTCTTCAAAATTTAACGACAGATTTTTTTTCACTCAACAGAGTGAAGAACTTCAGGTACAGTTTTCTTCTACTATTCTTGTAATTTTAAATAAATTTTAAGAACGAACCGTTCAGTAAATCATTGAAAAACAAAGCTTGTAGCAAACAGAATTATTAAAATTGAAACATAATGGAATACTAAATTTATACTCAAAAACCTTAAATAAATTTAAAGATCAGTTCAAAAAGATTATGTGCATGTAAAACGCCGAGTTCTAATGATACTGACAATTTTCAGTATAACGTTCGAGTTATACATTTTCGAGTTATACAGCATGGCGTTAATAACTTTTAGATAACTGAAGTAAGTGGAAATTAAGGCCTTTTTAAACTTGGTGTTCTGTTCTGTTATTATCAGCTTTTACGTGTAAGGGTATGTTGAAATAATTTGGCAACGTAAAATCTTAATTAATGTAATGACATGATATTTATTGCTGGTGTATTATGTGATATGTTTATCAATAGTGTGTTGTGCTTTCTGGCCTTTTCCCTTGACCAATTAAAGCCTCCCTGAAGGAAATTACCCTACCATATCCTCATGAGATTGTATATAACTCATTATCCTTTGAAAAGCTCTTATAATTGGGAACCCCCATGGATAATACAACTTTGCGTTCTAGGCAGGATTTACATCAACTTTGCTAACCAAAGACCATCGTCGATAGCGACCGAGCCGCCCACTCCCAAGCAGTTTTTATTTTATTTCAGTTAGTTATTTTCGTGGAGATGATAAGAAGACATTACACATACGTACATGAGTTGTATCACAATGATTTTTAAACAAGTTGTAATGTATTTTCCAATGAAAAGTAATCGCCTTAATTTAAAATTATTTATTCAAAAGCATTTTCATTTTTATAATTTTTTGCAAAGTAAAATTCGAAATCACATAGTTACACTCAGTCTATTACGCCAACGAAATAACAATGTTCATAAAAATACATCGATCCAAAAATAAAATAAAATAAAATAACATTAAGTTGATGTTTGCTTTCTTCCGGGATACAAATTATTCCTCTGAGTGTGACGTAACTTTAGTAGTAAAGCGAGGAAGAAAAAATCAGAAAGAATTTCATGGATTTTATAGAATCGTATTGTAACGTTACTATTTCTCGGTACACGTCTTAGACTTCAATGGAGAGAAAGTCAACACGAGCGAGCGAGCGAGAGAGATAGATAGATAGAGAGAGAGAGAGAGAGAGAGAGAGAGAGAGAGAGAGAGAGAGAGAGAGAGAGAGAGAGAGAGAGAGAGAGTATTTGTTTTGTGCCTGCTCTTCACTTCCTGTTCTCTCCGTATTCCATTAAACATTTCCTCGCTGCCTCCTACCTGTGTTAATGGCTCGTGTGATTACTCTTCTCAAAGCCCGACTATCCATTCGTCAACATTCCCGACCATCCATCACTGGAGATATCACTGTAGGCAATGCTTATAGGTGTTTGTCTACGTTTTCAGTTGCTTCTCTGCCATCCATCTTCCTTGCGGTGCTTTCCTTCTGTTTATGACGCCAAACCAAATCTTCTGCATTAATGTTAAGATAGCGAAACTTTCTTAGTGAAAACTTCCCGAAGAGTTGCAGAAACATCTGAAATAATATGACCTACATTTGGTTATGTCCACTGATATTGTTTTCATTTAGACAATCGCGTCTGCCGACTTGTTATTTTTTTAAGTTCGAAAAGTTAGTTTGGAAATAATTTAAAAAGTCACCACTTGATCACCAGATGGAATCGCCACACATTGTGTTAGTTCATATCTTTGTGACTTTTATCCGTATTCGTCCTGAATAAAACAGGAACTATTTTTAACGCTGAATTTGGAATCAAGTTACATCGATCAAAAAGGAGAGCTGTTTAAGGACAACCTTATGTACTTCGGTATCATTCTTTCAAGAAAAAGACTTATAATTGTTTTTAAACATAAAAGTTCGAGTAAGTGGATATTGAATGACTTTTATATATATATATATATATATTGACAGTCTTATTAGTTGATCATTGCTTATCGATGAGTTTTTTCCCACCTCTGCGCAATCATAAGTTGTAAAACTAACCGAGCAAATGCTGCTTAGAGACAAGTTCACAATTGTTTTGTTTCGTGTTTTTTATCATAAAAAATCAGTTAAAGACTTACACTAAAAAATAACTCTCGTATTAACAAGAGATCATTTCTTTGGGGGATTGACTGATAATTGGACGAATATGATGGATAAAAGCAAAGTTTTTTTTTAACAAAATCAAACTTAATGAGCTTCATTAACCTTAGAACATTTGAACGAGTCAACTTTAGAAAATGCTTTGATGCAATAGTTCGTTCCCAGAGTGTTGGACATCCTCTAGGACAAGGGATCGACAGAGCTCTACTGAAAAGTGTCGGATGGAAAATATTTTAGGCTTCACGAGCCCATATGATACTTTCGAAGATATATCATGGAATATATCATATAATTATAATTAAGATAGAAAACAAAATTTACACGCATAAATAACAAGACACAGGCTATTAATTCATATTGAGCTGCAGTGTCATTGCATAATAAGCATAATGGATTGAAATTTAATTCAATGACCGAAATAATCCAAATTCCAGTATTCGTTGAAATGCGACATTTAGAGTGAACTTTCTTCTTTTTCCGCTTGTCTCATTATTCGTCATAATTCTGTTAAGAAATTCTATAATTCTGTTTAATTAAAATCTATAATTCTATAATTATAAATCCATCCTTAGCTCGTGGCGGTATAAGAACAGGCTGCGACCAAATCTGGCTCAATAAACTTAGTTCCGCCCTCTTCTCTAGGAGTACAACTGGTCGTAAACTTTATGTCAGTAATTGAACTCCTTATTGTTTGGGTTATTTTTAGTTAAAATTGCATGAACTCATCTTCCATTCGTACACCATTCTGTTATATGTTAATCTCATACCTAGAAATCCAGAGTACTGGCATGGCCAGTAATTGGGATTGCCACCTGCCATAAGCGACCCTTCAATCAATCAAAGAATAGCGGATTCGATTCTGCGATAAATACCCTCTCAGAAATAAATCGGAACAATTTCAACAACAACAACATACACGTGGATAAAGACAAAGATATATTTTTCTATATTTTTATATACGTTGATAAAATATTCATTGGAAGACAGGCAACAAGAAGACTATTTACGTATTATAAGGATATATTACAGAGAAAAAGGGTTTTATTTTTGGATATACAATAGAAGGCGTCAGATGATACATGAGTGGTAGAGAAGATTTGCCTTTTGGGTAAAAGAGTCAATATTACAGTTTAGTATCATTCTTAGTTGTCTTTCACTCGAAGTGTGTCGTCATCAGCAATCCAGAACAGAGTACCAGCGAAAGCCTGCTTTTCAGTTTCCTACGTAGTTTCCACGTGAGGATTTGTTTAAGATAGAAGCTATAGATGACAGTCTTGGCGCAGATGAAGAGGATGTTGCATATTCTGTGTCTGTTCTCTTCTGTGTGGATTAAATACCAGTAATCTTCTTCTTGGCTCTATGTGTGTGTGTGTGTGTGTGTGTGTGTGTAGTTACAGGTACTAGAGGCAGTATTTAGGGCATAGGTGATCATCGCTTTGTTTGCAGAAATGGTTAGATAAGTGTGTGTGTGTGTGTGTGTGTGTGTGTGTGTGTGTGTGTGTGTGTGTGTGTGTGTGTGTGTGTGTGTGTGTGTGTGTGTGTGTGTGTGTGTGTGTGTGTGTGTGTGTGTGTGATCCAAGGTACCTAAAACTTCTCAAAAGAGACGCAGATCCGATTCTCTAAGTTGAAATTTGTAGAACTTAATAGGAATTGGCAAGGTGTTGTGCCATAGCCCCCACTGCATATCGGAATCTGGTTTGGTGCACTTTCATTTATATGGGAGATCCCACTGAAATTTGGGTGGCATATGCAACTTTGTAGATGAGAGGGTTAAGGATGAATATGCGAAGGGCGAAATTGGTGACACTGACATGAGGAAATGGCATATTTTCTTGTAGTTGGAAGGGATAATTGGAAGTGAAGCTTCAGATGATACTAGATGAAAGGTGGGCTCCAACCCGCAATTTATAGAAGGAATTCGGATTAATTGATTCTGGAAATACTTTAATAATAGCACTTAGTATTTGATGATGTTGATTTTCGCTTTTGGGGTTTTTCAGTGGTATGCATGTGAATGTTTCTCACTTTAGGGTCTGGGTCAGGAGGTCCCTTATGATTCTTATTCCTTCCCAGTTCCATGTAGCGAAAAGAAAGGGATGGCCAGTTATGAGACTTGTTATGTTTCTGTTCGAAAACAGTGGTTCTCTAAGTACAGATTACTCTGCTGATCCCTTGAGTGTGATGAATTTCTGTATTTTTCCACCGCTGTAGAGCATATCTGTAAAACGTAGGTAGTTTAGGAGGTGTTGGTGCAGAAATGAGGTGTTTTTAAGAGAAAGATGAGTCTGAAAGATGTAATCTTGTTTTCAAGGGAAATAAGTTTTCTTGCCTTTTTTTCGTTTTCTTCCAATGAAAACATGTGATTGCCTTTTGAATGTGACGGAGAAAGTCTTCATGGGGTGTCAGTACTTTGAGGGTAGGTATGCCATAGCACACTCGCAGCCATCTGGTTGATTATTAGGACTCTTCCTCTAAGTGAAGA
Organism: Typopeltis vanoorti; assembly: GCF_054136105.1. Taxonomy (NCBI): domain Eukaryota; kingdom Metazoa; phylum Arthropoda; class Arachnida; order Uropygi; family Thelyphonidae; genus Typopeltis; species Typopeltis vanoorti. Next base: position 100,259,826 of record NC_143559.1, on the reverse strand, counting down.
CGTTGACCGTATGTTCCATTTTATATTCCATATATGTTCCACTCCATGTATTGTTCCATTTTCCTAGTTCCTGTTAAAATTGGTCATGCAGCTGTGTCCACTAAGCTTATTATATATTTTGGTGCTGCCAAAGTGTACCCCTAAGTAAGTTTGTCCTTCATTTGGTCAAGTATATTCAATCGGAGAATCAGTTCTACACTTCCATCTGCCTGACCACAAGCCCTTAATTTTTGCAGAGTTTAATTTGGGTCCCCTGAGGCTTGTGCATATGTGTGTGTTCTTCATCGGTTACTGTCATTTCTTCGTCATGAAGGATTATTATGGCGAAGTCATCAGCATATGCTGATGGACTTATTTTTAGATGTGGTTCTGTTATGCTGATTCGTTTCGCAAATATGTTGTCGTGTTCTCTTTTTAAGAAAGGTTCTATGCTAGTGTGTAGTTGTCCAGAAAGTGGACATCCTTGCTTGATGCCTCGAGAATATGGCATAGTGCAGATGAGCCTGTTGTTGATTTTTAAACAGAAAAGAGCATCTCTGTATAGCAACTGGACTGTTTCAATAATGAGAGAACCATAGCCTATAGGACTTCGTAAAGGCACTTGTGCTTTACTCTGTTGAAAGCCTTCTCCTGATCAAGACAGACGAGTGCTAGGTTTTCATTTCGGCTGTTTGCGATGTTGAGGAGATCTCTTATTAGATGGGGGTTATCATGTATTGATCTTCCTAGAACAGAATAAGTTTGATATTGGTCAGTAACTTCAGTCAGTGTTGGCTTTTGTCGGTTTGCAATAACCTTGGAAAGGATTTTACAATCTGTATTGATTAGAGATTATTCGACACCACTATATCCGTCTGAATGTTTAAGAACCATTCTTCCCATTTCTCTTCAGTGATGGCATAATACCTTTTATAAGAGTTTTAAAATTTAAATATTTATAATTTTATTATAATTAAATTATAATTTAAATTAGTCATATTTAAATAATGTACGTTCACGGAATATTTTTGAATAAGTTTAATCTCAAAGAATATTATCATTTTTTTTGCGATGCCTCGAGAATATGGCAAAGAATATCGCGATAATCACGCGATATTCTTTTAGTTGAAGCAAAGTTTTATTCTGCTTTGATATAGTTTTTTTCCTAAAAAAAGTAAAGACAATGATACACAGAATCCTCGGGTGTTTCTTTGTTTACCTCCTAAAATGTTTCTTCCCTTCATATAAAAACAGTGGAGAACTCTAGAGATGAAGTTAAGTATGCGTCCTACAGAAAGGAAGATAAAACTCCTCACAAGCTCTTTTTCTGTAGTATCTCTTCCGTGTGTTTTTTTCAACTAAAATTCTCTAAAGATTTATTTTTTGTTTGTGTTCGTGAAATCATCTGGCTATGGAGTATAACACAACGATATTAGTGACAGGTCCAGTACCGTTTTGCTTTTCTACATTTGTCAATTTTTTTTCTTCTTTTTACACGAAATATAACATGGGAATATTTGCCCTAAGTCTTTGAAAGATGCCAGTAAAAGCTTTTAGTACGTGTTAACACAGACTGAATTTCCGACAAGTATTGCAACGAAATTTTGTGATTCGTTCACACACCTTCGCTACTTTGGAGTTCGAAAATGAGTATTTGAAACGAAGCGACATGGAAATAGATCTCAGATGAATACTGACTGTTATGCATGAACATACAGGTATCCTCAGGGAGGGAATAAAGTTGTACGGATTCTTGGAGGTGTCCGAAAGTTAGCTAAGCCGTAATGGCTCACCATTGTATACAAAAGTTTAGCAGTTTTTATAAAGGAGTTAACATTTTGCTAGCAACAGATGCCTGTTTTCTCCGCATTCCATCCCATGCTTGTGTATGTAAAATACATTATTTTCTTTTTTTATATATGTAAAACAGCTAAATCATGTAGATAGAGTTTAACTTTTTCATCAGTATTTATTTATTTATTTTTACGACTTAATTTACAATTCTTCATTCATATTGTTATTTTCTATTTAGTTTTTCCAAAATATTTATTTCTTAATTTTTGTGTTTTAGTTTTCATAACTATTTATTTATTTACATTTTGGTTTAAATTTAGTTCATGATGAAGGTTTAGCTATTTATATATCTATTAGTAGCATATTTGCAATATAGTATATCACACGCATTGAATAATAGTTATTTTCCTACTATGAATGCATTGCGCCCATCTGAATAATCGCTCAAATGAATATAATTATGAAGATTTTTAGATAAATTAAATGCATTCAATGCCACAAACTGAATTAATATCCACATGTATGAACTTTCGTTTTTAAATTTAATATTCAATTAATTATTTAAGTAATCACATTATAATAAACGTGTAATAATTATCGCTATATTTTTAAATTATTATTCGCTATTAATAATCCTAATTAAGTGCGTCCGTTCGAGTTCCATGCTTTCGTATGAGAGGAATCTTTAGATGGGCTTTTCAATTAAAGGTGGGTTAGCCAATTTCATACGCAGATAGATAGCCGGGCTTTTATCCAGAAAACTAGGGTTTAGAGGAAATTTTTGAAAAGCAACAGATTCCTTAACGCACAAAAATACTATTAGTAGATGTGTAGTCCACTCAATGACTCTCTGGTGTGTAAGACTCTCCGGCGAGTCCTTGGTCCTCATGCCTCAAGTGTCACGTAATAATAATAATTATGGGAAAATATGCAATTAGTATTTATATATAAAAATAAACTTTCTGGTTATAGTGATTTTTCTCGCTATTACAAAATATTTATTTTTCCATATCAGATTCTCGAGGGTGAGAAGACAAAGTCCTAGAGTATTATGAATGTGCGATGCGAAGTAATGTTTCACGTTTTGTTCTTCTTCTTATTATTATTATTATATCTTCTGGAGTAATTTGTGTGTGTGTGTGTGTGTGTGTGTGTGTGTGTGTGTGTGTGTGTGTGTGTGTGTGTGTGTGTGTGTGTGTGTGTGTGTGTGTGTGTGTGTGTGTGTGTGTGTGTGTGTGTGTGTGTGTTCTGAAATATTGATTTTCATCTCAGCTGAAGTCGAACAAAAGTAAACAAAGAACACTGGATAATGGATTAGCACAAGGGTTCTGGCTCCCCTCCTTTTTAACTTAGACATCGCAGATTTGCCTACTACAGCCTGCAAGAAGATTTGTTACGCTGATGACAATCACCTCTAGCCACAAGCCACACAAATTTTATTACAATGGAAGATATACTATCAAATGACCTTGCCGTCCTAGATGAATACTTCGGAAAATGGAGATTACGCCCAAATCCTAGCAAAACAGAGGTTTCATGCTTACCCTGAACAATAATTACGCTAACAAAGAACTGATGATCTACTTCAACCACAAACTGCTACGCTACAACAGATTCTCAAAATATCTGGGCGTCACTTTGGTTATAACTCTATCTTTTAAACCACATCTCATTAACACAGCATCAAAGCTAAAAACACGAAACAATATACTGCAGAAACTATGTGGAACAACTTGGGGTGCCTCAGCAAAAACGCTTCGCTGCACTGCTCTTAGTTTCGTTTACTCTGCAGCTGAATACTGCTCACCCATATGGCTGAACTTTAGCCTGTGTACTTGGTTGATGCTCAGCTTAACACCACTATGCGCCTTATTTCTGGAACTGTAAAATCAACCCCAACCTACTGGCTCCCAGTGCTAAGCAACATCCCGCCTCCATACATCCGCAAATCCAACTTTCTTCTACATGAATACAGCAAAATCATGGAAATCGTATTCAGACATTGCTGGCTGAATACGATCTGGAGAAGCAGTGTTTGCTACCTTTACTAATTGTGAAGGATTTCTAAATACGCTTTCATTAAAATTTTCGGAAGCAAATTTGTAAACTATCTAAGAGAATGATAAAAAGACGACCTTGACGACATGCTTGTACAGGAATGTCATATTTTTCTTATCAGAACAATCGAATCAAAGTGTGGTTTTCGCTAATATATTACAGACAGTTTATTGGTGTCGTTTGTACCTATATTTTCCATCCTATTGATTACTTTCTTTAATAAAACAGCTTTATGTTCGAAAGCATTTAAATGGACACACAAAGTTTGAACAAAGTGAATCCCAATCACTAGATTTCATCAAAATTAGTCTAATAAGAATGTAGCTGTTATACACTTAAAAATAAATGCAACGTACTGTATTTAGCAGATTCCGTTAAAATGTTCATAATGGGTAGAAATCAAAATGACTTTTTAACATTTTCATCCAAGTACTCATTATAGAAAGATTGTCCTCAACAAAAGAAGTATGAGTCAAATAAAAAATGAATCGCACGTATCCTATAGGAGATGATGTAGTAATTATAACGGATAACAAACCATATCTGTAATACCAGCTTGCAAAATTACAAGAAACCTGCAAAAATCATAATATGATTTTAAATTGAAGTAAAACAAAGATAATGAAAATTGTGAGAAACCAGAAAAATTCCAGATAACACTTAATCAGGAAGCCAGAGAAAAAGTGAATAGTTTTAATTACTTATGTAATTACTTAACTACATAAGTAATTAAGTAATTACATCAGAAATATCAACAATAAAATACATTTTGCATAGTATAGTCAATGATGAAAACAACAAAATTCTTAGAACTCTAAAAATAAACTTGTACAAAAGTATAATACTACCAACAGCTCTATACTTGACGGAAACTTGGACCTAAATGATGCAGGGAAGAAACTGATAAATTTGAAATCAAATGCTTCAGGAAATTAAGCACAACTAATCGTACAGAACCTAAGACAAATGCACAAGTGCTGCAAGATTTGAATATCCACAACTCAACGCTTCTTAACATAGTTAAAAAGCGTCTACTTCGTTAGTTTAACCACAATGTGCGAATTGAACCGGACTGACTACCTTGTCTGGTATTTGATGACACTTTGGAAAGAACAAGACCCAGGGGAGGCCTAACATGACATAAAGCCATTAGAGCTGCGTTGGAACTTTCCGATCTTTTGAAATATGAAACAGCTTTCTTTGGACGGAGAACAGTGAAAAGGCTCTTATCCATGAGGGATTCAACCATCTTGAGGACGAAAGAGAAGAAGTCAATAATGAAATTCATTATTATGAATTTCATTTGATTTCTAGCTCGTGAACAGTTAGCTGCTATTTATAGTGAAAAACCGGAACAGAATTAATACGGATTTTCAGATTCGAGATGAACCATAATTGCTACGCATTTCTTTTTTACTAGTCACATCAATTCTTAGAGATTTCGTCTTAATGAAGAGGATTTATCGCTAACGAAGTGCGATCAATCTGTTATGGACGAAAGTTAAGGGAGTCTTGAGAAAGTGCAACGACACTGATTCTCTCCGTATGGTTTACTGGTTAACGCATTTGGGATGTTGTCCGCTTCAAGACTAATCGAAGTCAGGATCGGTATTTGAGACTAAATTTTATCGATGTTTTCCTGTAACCCGTATCAAATATATGATTAAAAGTGTCTACGGAGATATATGATCACATGTCTTGACTGAAAAGTTTCCGATACTTGGCGCATCATTTTCCTACATCATAACAGCTTAGCCAAGAATGACCGATAAGTTGAATTTCTATGAATTTCAAATGCGTCGTAGCAAGTGTTCCCTTAAGTGGACCATATGAAATAAAGTGATAACTGTCATTGCCACTTTTGATGCTTTTTTTTCTTCTTCCATTCCCCCATTTGGTTGATGCTAATATCAGTGCAAGCTGAGTCATCCTTCCACCTCGTCTTTTATTTATTCACTTCTTCGGGTTCACTTCGTTACTAATATCAACAGTGTGTTTGTGTGTAAATTCTATGGTGGAGTGGGGTCTCATCAATTTTATTCTATTTTCCTTCGTAACGAATGTTCAAACAACTTCCAATGAATTATGAAGCTGACTTCTATTAAACTCAGCGAGGCTCCACAAAAGTTTATTTCTAAGTGGCCACTACCATGCCAGTAGTTTATCGAAACTATTTTATATTAGTAACTCGCATTTTCTCAATACATCCCAAGGCATTTAGCCATTTGTACTACTGAATATCTTCGGCCTAAATTAATAATTTCTAGTTTATAATTTTGTTTATCGGTTTGGGTGACATTTTAATACTTGATAAAAAATCAAGAGGTTATCTGAAGCTTTTTGCTGTTTTTTTTAACCTCCCTGTATATCGAGTAAGCAGTCGACAGGATACTGGACAAACGCATTCCTTGACATTTACTACGCATTTTCCCTTGCCTCCTCAAAACAGTGTGCTATTACTAAGGGATAAAAGTAATCATGAGTAAATATAAAGAGTAAAAGCAAATTTTTGATTTATTATTATTTTATTTCAGTATTCAACGCACTGCCCTTGTCTTCGAAATACTTATTTCATTGGTAGACAAATTTTTACTACCATCGCAGAAGAATATTTCCTGTTGTTCCTGTAGCGAAATATGCAAAAATTTTTTGGCTGCGGAATTATGCGAGAAACATTTTTTTCCCATAATGAAGAAAAAGGACATTTTTATTGTGCGCAGAATAAATATAAACATCGTTTTCCAATGTCAGTTCTTTGTTTTATTCATCGCATCAATCAAAATAGGTGAACGTTTTTTTTTCCTTCTGAAATTTTCCATTGATTATGACACTTTTTCTCTGACTTCCCTATTTTTCACTATGTTATGCTAACCGTCTTCCCAAACCACGACGACCACTAAATCTCGTTGCCACTAACATTGCAATAGGAAAGCGGAACTGATAAGCCACTATATACGAACACAGAGAATGCTGCTGATTGTGAGGTTACGTTTAGACTTGCTTCCATCCATAGTAAGTATGACTGATGTGTATTTCGGATAATAATTTTGCTGGTTGGTGTTTTCTATGTTTATTGTAATTGTTGCCCACAGTAAAGCGTTATTATGGGTTGCTTCAGGCGAATTGAAACGAAACGTGATGCAGAGGGGAGTTTTTCAGTGTCCTATAAGTACCCCCCCCCCCGAAGTGAAGGCAAGTGAATATTCTCATGGTCTGACCCTCTCTCTCTCTCTCTCGCTCTCTCTTTCTGTGTGTGTGTGTGCGAAGCAATTAATTAGACGAATATCTTTTAATATTTTCATAAATTCTTATTACAGTCTTCATTTGGACATATACAAAAATTTTTTAACTTTTTTCTTTCTTTGTATTTTGTACGCTCAGCACTCATTCCTTGCGGTATGCACAACCCTTTCCTCTTTCAAATAAATCAAATTCTATCATTCTAACAGTTTAAGTATGAAATCTTCTCTTCTATTTCCTGAATGGTTTAAAAATTTTTAAACCTGATCGAGATACATATGAAATTTCAATATAGGGGATTTTGGCGGAGGGGACAGCAATAACAACAACAATGATAAAAGAATATAGAGAACGCCAAAAATTATCAAAAATATTAGCCGGGGAATCCCGAATGGAGCTTTGCCTCTGAACTTCCGGATATCCCTATCCAAAACTAATTCTATCCCCCCCATACACGCAGGCCTTGTGCACAGATGATGATGATGATGATTGGAATGTTATTGTGTAGATGTCACTGGAGTCAAGAGGGCACCTACGTGTTGTAGAGATGAATAGCGTTGTGCAGTCACCTTTAGGGCTAGGTTGTTTTGAATGTCGCCCAAAGCAGAGAGGCTAAGACGCCAGTGTGTATTACAACTTTTATTGCATGTGTTCTGGCTGCTTAGCCTGTATTATGTGCGATGAAAAATCCGAGTTTTCTGAAGATAAAAACATTTTACCTTCCCATTAGACCGGTTAACTCACTTTAAGAGGAAAATCCCTTATAAACGGTTGTTCTAGTGAACAACCGTTTATAAGGTTGTTCACGTGAACTGAACCCAGCTCCTTCTCTCTAAGGGGTATTGTCGATATCGACTGGGCTACAGAGATTATATACTTGTTAGGTTTCTTACCATGGGGAATTAATGACGATGAGCTGGTGTCATTTGTTTTTTGTAGACCTGAGTGCAGAGCGATCATTAAGAATCTGCTTTATTAACATTGCGCTATAGACCACATCATCCAATGGTTATACCTTTAGAGGACGACTACATTTTCTATCATCTTTACCTTCTCGCTAGAATAGTGTCTGTAGTTAGGAAAACAGAGACACATCGTCTTCACTATTACACTCTGTCACTTGTTTATTCGAGAAGACTGCATGAAATTTCAAGTAGTCAACTTGGACAAAACGTTGGTTAGATTCGGTATAATCTAAAGAAATTTCAAAATTCAATCGCGCTTTAATCTGCTTAATCCAAGCCCTTGGGATCTCAAATAAAGGTCGCAGGATTTCACTTTCAGAAACTTGTGTTCTTCACTCTAAAATCCGGCCTGAACGCATCACACTTCGTATTCTTAGTTGCTAAGTTACCGTGATTCAAAATAACTTTCAAATTGCCAGGAGCAGCACGGATTCCTGGAAAGAAAAATAAACTTTTCATTTATTCCTTTTATAAACTTTTCAGAATTTATGGATGGAATTTTTTTGTATCATCTCATGTTAAGCCACTAAAATTACAGCTATTAATAAGAATCACTTTGTAGAGGCGTGTCTTCGATTTTTAAAGCTTGTAGTAGTTATTATTTCTTAAGTTTGAGATGGAGGATATTTAAGATTCTTAAGTACAAACTCCTGGAAGTCACTGCATTAAAAATTCAATTCTAATGTCAGAACAATGGAACTAAGAAGGAAATATGTCTATTGTTCTGAAGAGTCTTGACTGTCCTTCCCCAAGGCACTGGAAGCAGCTCTTAAGTGAACAAAAGAGATATCTTCACTTGATCATCGCTGTTTTGTGCCACTCTTTCAAGATTTGTTGATTATTGTTCTTACAGTTCGAATAAAACGATTTTCATACAAGAAAAAGAAAGATGTCTTTGATAATGTAACAATGAAAGATAGCGTTAATATTGACAGTTTATCAAAATCATTTTGTTCAGCATATTTTATCCAGGAATAACAAAAGATTTCCATGTCAGAAATTTGTATTCTCCGTGATGCAATATTCATCTGAATGTTACATCCACGTTTAGGAAAATAAATCATGCCACAAGCAAATTCGAATAGTTTCATTCTTACTGATTATTTCAAATATCAAACGGCATTTGCTTCTAATATTTGTTATTCTTTCCGTTTAGAAAACGCGCATTTCTCTTTTATCGAGTTCAGTTCTTCGTATGTCTTCACTTCTAAGTGCTTTAAAATTCCTTTGAATAGTTTTCAGTATGCTAGAACAAAAAATAGCAAGTACGATACAGTAAACTCTTCTCATCTTTATCATATAAACGATTCTCAGATAAATTCCTTTTTTTTTTCTCAACTTTTTTTGGGGTGCTCAGTTATTTGTTTGGCGACTTATGCTATAAAATCTGCCATACTACTGGATTGAGTAAGTTAATATGAACTTTTCTTCACAAGAGGTGAATCATTATGCGTAGCTCAATTTATTACCGTAATTTTAACAGGTATAGTTGCGATGGCACTTAATACAATAAGTTGCTTTAGTAAAAAATTTAATAAGTTCGTATTTTTCATGACATCCACCCAAGAAAGACTGTACGCTCATATCACTTAGCATCGAAATTTAGGTAAGTTTGTTATATTATTTTATGTTTTTTTTGTTTTTTTTTAATTTTGCATAATTAGGAAAACATGGGACTTGTTCAAGACTTTTAATATTTTTACATGTTAAAAGTTAACAAGGGAATAGATAATAAGAGAAAGTTGCTAAAATATACAAAAAAGGAGAAAAGAAGAGAAATACGATATTCAATCCGTATATAATTATCATACTTAATAATATCGTCCTCCTAAACTTCATATTCGTATATAAATTAGAAACAATTAGATCTGTCGGAAGGAGCTCTAGTTAAATAGTTTAATTTTTGTTGTATTTATTTAATAATTGTAAGACTACATGCTTTTACCTGGAACACTTTGCTTTCCTTAAACTCTGTCCTTCTTCCTTACAGCATGGTATGATGCATTAACTTGGTTCATCTTTATATAACGTAAGCAACAAGAAATGAGTGGCGTGAATATCAATAGCCCAATGTTTATTTTTCCGGGCAGTGGCAAAAGGGACCTTTAATCCATTTCAAGAGTGCATTGTGATTGGTCAATTCATTTATGGTCTCCTTTCTAATATAATGAACCCACCATTACGCATCTGGCTTTTTCAAATCCAGGTCCACTAAATGATGCTCTGACACAAACTCTACAAATGGGAACACCAGTCCTGAACTCCTGGATCAGAGAATCATTCAGAAGTTCAGGACAGAAGAAACACCCAATCCTTTTCAGCAATTTTTATCCCATTACATCATGTTTTAATAACGTCCATATGAAGTGTGCAAATTGCTGCAATGAACGAATTGATTGATTATCTAACATTCCTTTGTATATTTGTCCGTATCAATTTAAATATTGCAATGGCATATTATTAGTTATGTAAATCATTAACCCGAGAGAGCACCTCTCTGAGTTCGCATCTACTCTAGGATGAGGAACGTGATAAAGGCCTTTCAGATGAAGATGGCTTATCTAGTCTCAGGAGGTGGAAGAAATTTTATTTCCGGAAACTCCAGTTTGTTTCTCCCTCAAAATGAAACTAGTCATACTCCGTTAAAGAAATATAGTATATCAACCTCATAGGTATACACTGAGTGAGCTTTACATTAGGAACACTCACCTAATAACGCGTTGACCGACCCCTCTCTCTTCAATCACGGCTCACAAACGCCTAGGAACATATTCTACAAGGTGTAGAACATCCTCCATGTGTCAGTCGACCTATGTCCGCTGCAGCAAATCCCTCGGTTCACGCAGGGGAAGATCAGCAGTTCTCATACCCCGTTCTAGATATCCCACACATGCTGAATTAGGTTACAATCAGAGGAGTTTGGGAACCAACGCAATGTAGAGAATTCGTTGTCGTGTTCCTCCAACAACTTAGTAGTTGTACGATCTCGATGACAAGGTGCATTATCCTCTTGAAAGATGGCACTGTGGTCGAGGTAGACCTCCCCCATGTATGGAGGGAGATGATCGGCCAGCAAGGTCCCTGTAGCGTTCACCATTCAGTGTTTGTGGGATGATAACCAACAGAGCCAGGGAGTGCAAGGTAAAATCTCCCCAGACCATAACACTACCCCCACTCTGGCCTGTTGACCACCATCTATGCAACAAGGGGATACGGTTTCATGCTGTTTGTGAAATTCGAACCAAGTCATCAGCAGTTGCAACAGGAAACGGAACTCAACCATCCAGATGACTTTCTTCCATTTGTCGACAGATAGGCTGATTGCCTGTCTTCAAAACGTAGTGTCAGAGAAGTTTTACTTACTTCCGTTGGGGAATAAAAGGAGTTGGATGGAGGTAGAGGATTTATTTATTTTATACTAAATTCCTGTTGGAAGTCAGTTAATGCTAAACTGTACTCCTGTCCACTGTACATAACTGTAGTCTTTTAGTTTCTAGTCTTTAAATATCCTGTCGTTTCAAGTAGTTTATCGGAGTTATTCACTATGCGATAGGAATGGGAGTGTCCGACTAATTTTTGCCACGTTGTACATATTAGGTAAGAACTGCAAATATCTCTGACTCAACCTTTCCGAACAAATATCTAATATTTCAATGTACTGGTCAGCTTTCCATCAATTTGACAGCTGCAAAATTATCTCGGGAGCTAATTAGATGGAATCCAAGGGCATTACTAATATCTCAATTTTGTTTTTAACTTTTGCTGCCTGTAACTGTTTGCCCATCTTTAATGTAGATGTTCGTTTCTGGTATCAAATAGGAAAGTGTGTGCCAACCACGGAAATAAACAGGTGTCATTTTCAATATCAATTTCAATAAAATGATATTGAAATTGGCTCATACGTAGCATGTAATGACTCAAAAGATGAAAAACGAATGTGTTTCACTTAGCGAAACTACAATAAACTTCGACAATTTCTCTACTAATGGCAGGTTTGAAGTGAGTAGAAAAAGATTTTAAGTTTGGTCAGTGGGATTTCAAATTATATAAAAATGAATAAATGCAAATATAAATACATTTAAAAAATCCATAGTGCAAAGATGGTGTTAAGGTGCTATGGATTTATAACCTTTCGTGGATGAGGGTCATATTAAAAAAATAAAAGAAAGAAAGAGAGAAGAAAATGTGTGAAACTAAAATAAACTTTCCCAGATTGACAAAGAGCAGGAAACAGAAATACAGTAATATAAATTTACAAATATTTATTAAGCTTTATGCAGCAAACAGATTTCGGAAATGAAAATGAAATGAAACACCAGCTGCTTGAAAATGTATTTATTTTTATTATTCTTTTCCGAGAAAAACAAAAAAACATACATTTAATTGCTTATGGAAAAAGCTGTTATTAAGAAAGAATCACGGATGGATACAGCATTCTAATATCAAATAAATAAATAAAATTCCTTTAGTTTCGTTTCTTAATTTCGGTACTGTTTCATAAAACCTCGACTGTTTTATTCGAAAGAAAAAAAAATATCAGTTTTATAATTTTCTACTGTAATAAATAGTAATATCAATTATGAATAATCGACTTTTAAGCAACTAACTAAATTCATGTTAATTTACTTAATTTGGGAAAACTGTGTGCCCCTTAGAGTCTCTGAATATTTGTAACTGATGTTCATTCTCTACTGTTAGTTCAAAGTCACCGCGAAGAATTTGAGATTATTGATTTTTTTGCCACCAACTGTAAGTCCAATACCACTGTTTTCCAAGGCTAAGTTTATTGTATGTTCCAAATAAAGGGTAAAAAGCATGGGTGAAAGTACGCAGCCTCGAATCACGTCTCCCTCCATTTTGAAGGCTTGCTGTAGTTGTCATTGATTTCTATTAACGTTTCCGATGAACTGTAAAGAGTTTTAATTAAGCTTTCTATTTTATTATCTATTCCCCACTTGTTCAGAACTCTTCACAGTTCACTATGCCAAACTGAATCAAAGGTATTCTGCATATAACTATAAAACTGTAACAACTTTTTTTTATTTATTAATTATTTTTATTTATTTTTGTTATAATGAAAAACAGAACCTGGCGAATTTTAAATTGGTTATAAAATACCACATCAAATAAATGACTTCCATTTTTGGTTTCACAGAGACAGGCCCTTTCTATGTCATGTTCCATGACAGCTGGTAATGTTTCTAGCTGCAGCACCATAATTTCTACACGACTGCTCTCTTTCAGCTGCTGGATTATCTGGGGATTGTTCACATACACGTTTTCCTTTAAGTAATTCCATAGGAAGAAGTCGGGAGCTATCAGATCTGGAGAACATGATGGCCAATTAATCGTAGATGGCCATAAAATAACTTTCCGTGTTTGGAGGCATCTCTAGCTAAAACCAATAAACGGAATGAGACCAAATTTTATATTGAGACTTTTGAAGGCATGGGGAAATGAATTCCCCGAAACAAAGATTTAGTACCAAACGTCGCCGATAAGGGAACGTTTGGCACTGGTGGAGCCAAAAGCAGTCAAATATTTACAGTAAACGTAGGTAAAAAGGATTATGCAAATTTTACTGTGCATACGTGACAGCAGCGCCAACAATTCCACTTAAAAAGGGATTGAGAACGTTCTGGCAGTTATTCGAATGACTGTCGCTTACACCGTCGAAATGTTATTATTCCATTTTATCTGCCTTTAATATAATTATCCGCTTGTTTTCGGCTCCGCCAGCGTCAAAATTCCACTTATCGGCGACTTTTGGTATTAAATCTTTTTTTTCGCGGAATTCATCTCCCCATGCCTTCAAACGTCTCAATATAAAATTTGGTCTCATTCCAGTTATTGGTTTTAGCTACAGATGTCTCCAAAGAGGGAAAGTTATTTCATGGCCATCCTGTATTTTTCTCCAAAAGATGTATTGTCAATAAATGATCTATTGTACTCTTGTTTTTATTGAATCTTCATTGGTTCTCTCAAAGGAAACTTTCTATTTTCCTTTCAGTCCTACAGTTTAGGAAACGCTTGCTTGGATAGCTGATTAAACTGATAGTTAGCTATTTTTTTTCCTTTTTAAGGAACTGAAATCAGAACAGAGGTGAACCAGGGTTGAACTAGGCTATGATTCATTGTTTCACACATCTTGACGAATGTTGAGCAGAGCATCTGTGATTGGTTCTCATCTGCTTTCAGTAGTTATGCATTTATTCCATCTATGGCTGGCGATTTCCCCGTCTTAAAGCAATTAAATGTCGCTTCTACTTCTCTTAGGCATCAGTTAAATTATAACTTAATTTTAAATTTACGAAAAAACTCACCTCACATTATTTTAACCCAAGCTTAAATAAAACTAAAAAATAAACATTTTTGTATAATATATTAACTAAATAAATAAAACATTTTCTCATATCGAATAATATGGAACATTAAAAATATATTATATGACAAATATTTTATATAAAATATATAAACATATTATAACAAATTATAAGGATATTATTTAAACTTCGTACTCAATCACAAGTACTAAAATGTAGTATCGTCTAAAAATGTATTAATTCTACTTACTGTAACAGAAAAGTACAATATATTAACTAAATATCAATTTAGTTAATATATGTTGAAAAACGTGTAGCTATTCTGGAAGACCAATAAGATATAATTGATATTGTTATTAAAAATTATTATTGTTATTCTTTTACATATATCAATTATAACTATTCTAAAAAATTGCATTACAGTGTTAATTTTGTTTATTTACTTTTGTGTACATGCAATTTCTTTGAAGGAGAATAAATATTTATGATTATTATTACCAAAGCCGAAAAAGCTGAGTCTTGTAGACTCAGATTTTTCAATTGTTTCATAAATATTCTTGGTATTAATCCCAATGCTTCTATGACAACTGGAACTTCAATTCGAAAGTCGTATTATCACATCGACATACCACACATGTCGTTGATCGACTTCAGTGATAACTGGCATATTATGTCCCAGATGTGCGTCTGTCTGAATTTTGAAGTTCCGTAATATTTTTGGCATTTTCATTTTTAATAACGTTTTGAACTCTGTGTTCCCAAGGAGAAACCATATTTCCTATACAAGCTCCAGTCGACAGATTTTGGAATCCAATCATTCGTTTGTTTAGAGTATGTATGAGAAATATTCCTACAAGAACAAATTAGGTTGTCTACTGTCTTATCTTTATCTTTGTACTGTCGACTTTTGATGTTGTTACACATTTTTTCAAACTTAACCTTTACCTTTCAAACTTCAGAAGCAAGTGTGTCTGTCTCTGTTTTGAGGATGGTTTCTGAAGCCATGCCAAGTTAAACGACTGTCAATTTTCCCTTCACTATCCCTCAAATATTAATCAGGTAGTACTTTATTTTTCACTTTTCGGATTTTTTTTGTCATTATTTCCTATCATATTGCTTTTTTGAAATACAACATTCACCACTTTTTTCTTTGTAAGATGCAGTTAACATCTTTTCGAGGTGCCGCCGTGATAGTATGGACCTGTCTTTCCTAGCTGGCCTCTGGTCTCTATTTGTAGTGCCACGAGCATTGAACTCCGAGAAGTATGTGAACATTCTGGATAATGCAAGGCTTCTTGCTTTGTGTATTTTTTTACGGAACTGACCATTGTCTCACTCAGTAAGACATCGTGTCATAAGGCTGCTGCTTAACTGCGTGATTTGTGAACATAAACCACGCAGTCAAGTCACCACACTTCAGTGCCCTCCAACGAGCTCTGATATCAATCCTGTTGAACATTTCTGGGATGAACTGCAGCGTCGGATGATGTCAAGTGACCCCCCCCCTCCAACAGTACATGACCTCATTACATTCCTACATGCACAGCAATGGCGCACATCTTATTAAGATGCAGGACCACTTTTCGCTGCGATGACGGCAGCAATCAGTAATCCTGCATCTTATTAAGATGTGCGCCATGGCTGTGTGTTGCTCACACTACGATGTCTTGACGTCTTTCCAAGAGCAGTGTAGATCAGATCTAATTAACCTCTGGAAAACAAATGACTAACTGATAAGTTAATTTTAAAGTCGTCTGCATCTGTATCGTGTTTGGAGGACTGACTCTATTTTATTCTAGAGCAAAGAAATTGACCTTTCAGAAAATGAAAGAAATGAACTTTAAGTTAAGGGGATAAAAATCCCTTATTGTTTTTCAGCCAGTAAGCGAAACTAAGATCGAAAACTACGATCTGAACGTTTTCATGCCGACGAACTGTCGGCTACGCTTGGATCCGCCGACAGTTCGTCGGCATTAAACGTTCAGATCGTAGTTTTCGATCTTAATTTCGCTTACTGGCTGAAAAACGATAAGGGATTTTTATCCCCTTAACTTATCAACCTCTCCAGAAAAATAGCCGTTTGGCTTTTCATCTTAGTTATAATATGTTATAACATAATATAGTGACACACCTTTCTGGCATTCGTGTAGAGAAAGTATGTAAATTGTTTTCACTTAAACTCTGTTTTCACTTAAACTCTGATGATCCAATTCGGATTCATTCAGAATTCGGATTCATTCAATCCAATAACCTTGGATGGTAATAGATGGCAATGCTGTAGCCAATGAAGTTCTAACTGAGGCTCGGCTATTGCTGTTACCCTCCTGCCATGATCAGAGCTGTAATAGCTCAATAACACCTTATCCATACACTGTCCTCTACAGATAACGGGGAAGATGAAAAGCATTCTTGCTTCGCCCCTTTAAGCCAGTCCTTATAAGGACTATAAGGACTCTGATGATCCACCTGGAAAATGGCTGATGTGATTCCTATACATAAGCCAGGCAAAGACCCACACTTACCGCAGAATTATCGTCCAATCAGTCTCATCTCCAATCTGGGTAAGGTTGCAGAGAAGGTCATCCTCTCACGACTCCAAACCTCAGTAAATGACCTAAATATCCTCCCTAAAGAACAGTTTGGTTTTCGACAACACCATAGTACTACCCAGCAAATGCACAGAATTGTGAAATATATCACCACCAGCTACAACTGGCGCCAGTGCACAGGAACTGTATTCCTAGACCTATCTAAAGCATTTGACAAAATCTGGCATTTTGGACTCCTGCACAAACTTATCTCAGCCGGTATCTCACTAAAAATGGTTCGTCTAATCCGTTCATATCTTCAGAATAGATCAATGCAAGTTAAAATTAACTGTTCTACATCGTCCCAGCGCCATATCTTTGCTGGAGTGCCGCAGGGAACTTTAATGGCTCCATTGCTGTTTTCTGTATACATGTCAGACATCCCACACAATCCGATAACTTCCATTTTAGCACTGTATTGACTGCAATATTAACCAGATCTCTCAGACCCCACTTCGTTACCAGAAAGCTTCAAGAAAATCTTCTAAAGCTGGAGGGTTGGTTCTCTAAGTGGAGATTGGAAGTCAACCCCTGAAAAGCTCAGCGGTTCTTTTCTCAAAAAGACCGATGTCTCCTGCAGGAGATGTGTTACTATTCAATACTAAAATTCCCTGGCAGAAAGAAACAAATTACCTGGGTGTGATTCTCGACTAAAAGCTATCTTTCACCCAACATATCAAGTCTGCATTTGCAAAAGCATCTAAAGCCATAGCTCAGATCTACCCGCTAATTAATAGAAATAGCAAACTCAGCAACAGAATCAAATTGCTATACCAGAAGGCGATTCGTCCTATAATCACCTATGCCTCTCCAGCCTGGAGCCACACCTCTAATACTAACATTATTAAGATACAGCAAGTGCCGAACAAGTGCTTGAGAATGATTTTGAACGCCCCGTGGTATGTTAGAAACAGCCAACTCCACAGAGACACAAATATTCCCTATATTTTCTCTTATCTACAATCCTTAGCTTCCAAATTTTTTCTAAAGACGTCCACACATCCCAACGATTTGGTTCAACAAGCTGCAGCATACGAGCCAACGGACATATTCAAATATAGAAGACCAAAAACTATATTAGCCTGCTATAGCGATACATAATCTCCATACCCATTCAGGGCGAGCAAACTGCTCGTAAATTTTACCCTCACCGTAACGACAGATAGCGGGGAATATGAAAAGCGTTTTGCTTCACCCATAAAGAATAAATGTCAATTGTCAATTGTCACTCTGATGATATTCTAGGTCTACCTACCCTGAAGGCCGCGCATGAAGGAACAAGAAAGAATCATGCCCCCAGCTCCAAAACACTGCCAAGTACACCAGTAGAGAAGCCTGCAACCAGGAAAAATAAAGGGCAGGAGGAACCGGCCACCGATCAAACCGCCACTAAAGACGTAGCAACTGAAAATGACCAGCAGCACCAACAAAATGGAACTATCACTGCAGTCACAATAGACGAGGACACGGAGGCAGTAGATATGGAAAACTCTTTTGTGTGGTTTCTACAATGTAGAAACCACACAAAAGAGGCCAGCCAGCCCTGAAGAAGTAAATATTAAATAATCGAAACAAGGAAGTCCAGCATAAGTTGGGAAAATAAAGGCAACTTCAGAACCCACAAAGTTCCCTCACGCGAAAGCGAATGCACCAATACTGCATCTCTTAAAGGACTTCCCCTGGCATGTGAAGCTATTAAGAACAGTGATAGAAACATTTGGAGACATTGAACTCATACTCACAGGAAAAAATGGGCCCAAAGTTGTCAGCGCAGAATGGAACGATATCTTTGTCGAGGACATAAATGAAATCACTCCTGAACAGATTAACGATTTTATTGATGCAGGGGACGACGTGGGACTAGCATTGTACAGAGGCCTTTACATGCTAAACTACGTCAGCGGAGATACATTAGCCGATCACATAATTAGAACCCACAAATATAGACAGTAGGAGGATTTTAACCTCGCCTAACATGCTGGCAAGTCAGTCCATTCCTAGTATAGATCTGACAGACGGGAAAAAAAATCCGGTTGGTTTTTTCTTCTTTTTGTCCTCTTTCACATTAGAATTTTTGTTGTAAAAAATGTCTATGTCTATGCCACACAGGAGGGGGTATCTTGAGAACCTGGGCTGCGAAGGCTTACACCGAGGCGGTGCAGCTCCTTATGGGCTGCATCAACCAGGCCAGGCTCTGCCCCCGCTCTTCTCAGTATTAAACTGGTCATTAAGGTTGAAATTTCAGAATTCACCTAGTTTCTTATTTCTTTGGCTCTGTATTACAAATTGTTATATGTAATTTTTAATGTTATTTACCAGTTCCTCTTTTTCATGTGGTGCTTCTTTCATTTGTTTTTCCCCACTTTCCTCCGGCAGACACCTTAAGAGGTGACTGACCGGGGAAAGCTGAAAAGAACGGATGGAAGGAGATAATGTCGGAGATCTGCTTGGTGCTGATATTTAAGTCAGGCCAAGTAGATCGACTGAGGCTTGCTCCACCTTTGCAACGAGTTGCCTTGGTGTGGCACTACCAAGTGGTCACTTACGCTTGGATCCGCCGACAGTTCGTCGGCATGAAACGTTCAGATCGTAGTTTTCGATCTTAGTTTCGCTTACTGGCTGAAAAACAATAAGGGATTTTTATCCCCTTAACTTATCCACCTCGCCAGAAAAATAGCCGTTTGGCTTTTCATCTTAGTTAGAAATAAACCTTTTCATTTCAGATACGATATCACTCTCCAAGTAACAATATCTTTAACTTGCTTAATCAGCTTGTTAGGAGGTTTCCCTTCCGTTTTACGAAGTTCAACGTATCCTTTTTCAGCGCGATGATCTGTTATTCTCAGATGAAACGTAATTGGTTAACCAACACGAGTAACACAGTTTCCTGGCAGGCATATGTAAGACCTTGGTCACCAAGAAAAGATTGCTTTTCATTGTAATCGGTAGTGGCATCTGTTGATGACCTTTGATAGAAACTAGTGAATTTGAAAAATAAATAGAATTTGATATATATATAGAAACTAGTCAAATTCCCATTTCATTAGTTTCTGTCAAAGGTAAACTATGAACTAAATTACAATCACAATATATATGTATTGTTTTAAAGAGCCAGATTATTACCCAGTTTTAATGTTTTTGTTTCAGTTTTATTAACTAAATACAAAATATTTTATTCAGTTTTTAAGTAATCTTCCACCCAACTCAAAATGTTGTACTTAATGCTATATTAAGTACATTTTTTTTTTTTACATTTTTTAAATGTTGTTTGTATTTTTCTTTTTAATTTGCTAAATATTGCAGGAGAATACTTTGATGGAAGGTTCTGAATGTATAATAGACGGTACCCCTACAATGTGAATTCAAAAGTAGTTTATTCCATGAAACCGCATGATCAGATAAAGGACGATGGAAGAAACTAAACAGCCTTATGGAGGCTCAAAAATTAGGAAGTCAGCTGAGATATTACGAATTGCGGTACTCCAGATCCTTCCCCAAATCATCCAAGTATTAGCTCAGCTCCAAAGGAAGAGAATGCTTGGGATTTTCCTTCTTATACAGAAAAAAAAAACGAATATATATATATATATATATATATATATATATATATATATATATGTAATAAATTTTTTAACTTGGGGATATTGTATATTAGGATAACCAAGTTATTTTATAAACTTGGTTATTTTAATTCCTAATCCCAAGTATGCAAACAATTAAGTTTGCGCCTGAAACAAAGTTCAAGTCTAAAGATTTAAAATTTATTACATCTATATCTCCTCCAGAGATTTTTATTAAAAATAAAAACACCTTGTTGCAACTTCTATAGGTAAAGTTGATAATGCTCCGTATTACTATAACCTTGGTATTTGGCAAGGGAGAATCAATCGACCGTGAGATGTGGTGATTGATTCATTCAATCCAATACCCTTGGAGGGTAATGGATCGCAATGCTGTAGCCAATGAAGTTCTAACTGAGGCTCGGCTATTGCTGTTACCCTCCTGCCATGATCAGAGCTTTAATAGCTCAATAACACCCTATCCCTACACTGTCTTCTACAGATAACGGGGAATATGAAAAGCATTCTTGCTTCGCCCCTTTAAGCCAGTCCTTATAAGGATAAGGATGACTTTGGTATTTAGGGTCTAGCTACTCACTGAGGAGACCTCAAAAAAGGTTGAAACCGGTCTTGGTAGTGACCCCACCTATAATGCATTACAGTATACATCTTCTAGTGTGATGTGATGTGCTTTACATTATGGGAAAATACTAAGAATAGTGATCAGAGCTTTACCCACCTTTACAATGAGTTGCCCTGGTGTTGTAACATCTTTAAACTTGAACTTTGTTTCAGGCGCAAACTTAATTGTTTGCATACTTGGGATTAGGAGTTAAAATAACCAAGTTTATAAAATAACTTGGTTATCCTAATATATATATAATTTTTCCCTATAAAATTCTTCAATAGTCATATATTTTATAATTTCTTTTAATTCTGAAATTGTTCTGACATTGAGCATAAAGACAGTTAAATTTAGTTTGACCCTTAAATATTAAGAGCCATCAGGCTTCATTTCGGCGATATAAACACTAATTAAATTATGGGGATATTAGATCCCACATCGGTTTAAAACCGAATAAGAAACTCAAAGATTGGAATCATAGAGTTTCATGCCGAATATAGTATAAAAAAAATGTGGCATCTAATATCCCCTTAATTTAATTACAGTTTGACCCGATTCCAACATTTTTATACAAGAGCAAATGTGGAAAGAAATTTCCCATTCTAAAAAAATATTTAATATATTTATATGGAAGGATATTATGAATTCATTCGTGTTTTATAGCCAAATATACAAAGAAACCAAGTTTCGAAATTTACCAGAGAGCAAATGAAAAAAATATATTCTACTTTTATTAGCGTATTCATCAAGTTTCTCTTATATTAGTATACTTTTAATAAAACCTAATTATAATTATAAAATTTAATTAAAATTCATTTAAACTGTGATTTGTTTTGACATTATTATTTAGTTTAATTCAAACCGTATAATACACCATTAAATCTTTTTGTAATCTTTATTTCAAATAAAATGATTAATTGATTGATAGTGCAGTATTTGTTATTGTTCTTACCAATCTTTTAGTTTCTGTGTCGTGAACTGCTCAAGCACCCGGAGAAGGAGCCAACTATAACTAAAACATGAGTTTTAATTTATTTATGTTATATGTTATTTATTTAAAGACGTTAAAATTAAAAGACACGTAAAGTATATTCTTAAAAGCACAAAAAAGAATACAATACACAACAGAAGTGACAAGCTCTCCGTTTGATAGCTGATAACTTATCATCAAGAAAATACTCTTTTTTTACTTTTCCTCCATTAATCTCTTATGCCTATACATACATATATATGTAAATTGTCTTCCTTATCCGATATTATTACCTGATCTTCTGCAAATAATATTGTATTTATGTTTCCGTGAAATGTCTATACCTGGATTGTTTAAGGTGCTCAACTGTATTAATATTTCAGTAATTTAAATATTGAAGAATGTTTGAGACAGAGGGCATCCCTGGTTTACTCCTTACTCCTTTTTATTTCATTATCTTTGTATATATTCAATATTTCATGTAGTAAGATATCAGGATATATATTCTTTGTAATATATATCTTTTTACTTTGTCAAATGCTTTTTCGTAATCTATAAACAAAAGATGAGTTTCCAAATTAAATTCTCTTCTTTTTTTCTGTAACTTGTTTTAAACAGAAAGCTGCATCGATTGTAGAGCGTCCTTTTCTAAATCCATTTGGACATTTTAATAATATAATAATATTTTTCACTGTATATTTTCAATTTTTAATTAAGTATTCTACTATATAATTTGTAGCATGTATTCAATAAACTAATACCTCTTTAATTAGCAGGTTTTGTTCAATCCCCTTTTTTAAATATAAGTATTACTATACTTGTATTGCATTCTGTTGATATTTGTCCATTTGTATATATTTTATTTAAACATTTTAATAATCTTTGATGAAATTATTTCCAGCAAATTTATACAGCTCGGAGTTTATCCCATCTTATCCTGCTGATTGACCATTTTTTAAAATTTTATTCAGGTTGAATTTTTTTTTTTTTTTTTTTTTGGCTAGATGTGTGAAGCAAGAATGCTTTTCATATTCTCCGTTATCTGTAGTAGAAAATGTGTGGCGGGGTGTTATTGAGCTATAAGTGCTGGTCATGGCGGGGTAACGGCAATAGCCAAGCCATCAGTTAAAACTTCATTGGCTATAGCATTGCCATCTGTTACCCTCTGGAATTTTTTTTTCTTTTTGTCTTTTAATTATTTCATTGTTATTAAATCATTTAAAGTATTTTGTAAGTTTTTGGTGTAATTTTTATGTTAGTATTATCTGTCCAAAGATCTGTAAAGTTATCCAAGAATTCTTTTACATCTATTTCACAATTTATATTTGTTTCTTGTATATCTGCATTCATGTGTTTTAGTATTTTATATGCTTTGGGTCTTATTTTGTATACGTCATTTTCTAGATACCATACAAATTTTTCCCGGCTTTCGCTGTGTCTCTTATTGGTTTCTTTTTTTTTTTCTTTTTTTTTTTTTTTTTTTGACTGTTGCTCTTATTCATTTGCGTTCCATTCAGTTATATTCAATTTCCTCTTCTTCTTTTTTTTTGCTACTTAACCATCTTTTAAAAGCCAGCATTTTATTTTCAATTATTGTTTTTATTTCATTGTTTCAATGTAATTTTGTTTAAACTTTTTATGATATTTTTTGAATATTCCTAGACTTTCATATGCTGCTGATGCAATAATTTCTTTTATTGTTATGAATAAATTCATAACTGTTTAGAAAAAATTCATTTCATATATTTTTTCTAAACAGTTATGAATCCTCTGTTGGTATTTTTCATATTTGAATCATTCAGTAATCCTACTTTGTGATTAGATTTAGTTTCTCTAGTTTGTTTATTTTTTTGTATCTTTTGTAACCGGTTTGGTGGAAACCTTAGTTTACTGTTTATTTTTTTTTATATTATTGTTAATTTTTTTCATTCCTATTCTGGCATTAAGATCTCCGGATATAATTATTGGTCTGTTTTAAGTAATTTTTCATACATTCCTTGTAATTGTTTGTAAAAGTAATCATTTTCTTCTTCTTTTCTTTGTTCAGGAGCATAAACGCCATAAATTATTAAATTTGCTTTATTTAATTTTAATCGCACTTCTGATATTCTTTCATTCCGGTATATATACTGAGTTATTTTTTGCTTTAATTGATTTAAGGATCCAAATCCTTACACCAGTTTTTGCATGTATTGTTTGACCGCTACACTATAGATTATATTGTAATTAGCTGTTTCTTTTGTTCTTTAAGTTTCTTTTTTTTGTTTCTGTAAGAACTGCAATTTCGATATTTTCGTCATTTATGAAATGCTATTAATGCTATGCTTCTAATCCTCCATATAGCATATTTCACCACGTTTTTCTTTTTCTAAAGTTTCTTAACCTTTTCCAGTTTGCGGTCTTTTCTCATGTTTTCTGTTCGGTTTAGATTGCGTTGAGACTTAAAAGTAATGTGTTTTCATATGTCAAGTGGCTAGCATGAAGATAGGTATCCGAGTGGTGGGACTGCCACCTTAAGGTAACTAAGCTTGCCTTTTTTGTTTTAGTAGATAATAGAAACCACAGTTTGAGAGGAAAGAGTCATCTCATGCCCAGATATTGCTTAAATTGCACTGGGCGGAACAGGAAAAAAGTGTAGAAGACCAGTCTACAGATATCATATACTAAACGTATATTGTAGGAAGCAAGATCCGATCTAGCTCGGGTATACCATACCCGTACTCACCAATGTGAGCCCTTTATATATATATATATATATATAAAGTTTCAGGAATCGATTAAGTGCATTAGTTTTTCAAAAACAATAATACAATCTAATAAGAAGAATTATTGGATGCCTATCCATCTTAAAAAGATCGATGTCCATAATCGTAAATGATCATGATTTTATTTTTCAGTTGCAAATTGCAAATTTGCTGTTCATGTAAGAGGAGTATGTTGAAGAAAAGCAAATTTCATCTACATGTGGAGTACTAAAATTTCTCCGCAATGCGGCTAGAAGTGACAGCAAACGAAAACTCTACCATGGCAACGCCCTCACAAACTATCTTTACTGTCTCTATTCAATAAGCATAACTCAGTGTAATTTCTTTACTTGCCCTGCCAAAACAATTTTTAAGTACCAAGATGGATTCAGAGTTTCTATTAAAGAGAAACACTCATTATTTTTTTTAAATGAATGAAAACTAAACGAGAAATGACCATTGAGTTTGTCTATAGTCCTGAGAAGGCATTTGTATGCTGCTAATGCGCATGATTTGTAATAAATTAATTTCTTTTAAATTTGAAAGGCTATTGGATGCTATTTATACCTCTATGCACTGCTTGATTTGCAAATCAAGGATATACAGGGTGATTCAAAACTTTAAGGGGTAATAGAACACACCTAAATAAGCACTTTTCGTCATTCAATGCATGGTCCGAACTCAAGCGATGAAGCGCTACAGGGCGCTTTCAAGTGAACGCATTCCTCATAAGTGCCGGTTTTTGTAGTCGTCGTTATTTCTACCGTGAAGTGCAAAAAGGATGGATTCTTTCACAAATCAGGAGAAGGCTGACATGCCTTTCATTTACGGAGCTGCGGACGGGAATGCGAGGGAAGCCCAAAGACTGTACCGAGAGAGCTTTTCGACCAGACGCGTGCCTGATCGTGAAACCTCTGCACCGGGATCTGTGCGAAATGGGCTCCTCTGTCAGCGACATGCAGGATACAGGGCGTGCAAGGAGTGTGAGGACGCCACGTGTTACAGAGAAAATTCCACGTAGGGTTGCAGATCGTCCCGAATGTAGCACGAGAGCAATTTCCCATGCCGTACGTGTGCCCCAATCGAAGACGGTGTGGCAAGTTCTACAAGACGAACGATTACACCCCTACCATGCACAGAGGGTGCACGCCTTGACACCTACAGATTACCGGCCTCATGTATATTTTTCTCAGTGGTTCCTGCAGCAGACTGCAGTGCAGCCAGACTTGGATGCACATATCTTATTCACTGACGAATGCACCTTTACACGTGAGGGCATTTTTAATACCCACAATTATTATGTGTGGGCGAGCAGAAATCCGCACGCCACACTCGCACCAGTGGCGTTTCTCCATAAATGTTTGGGCTCGAATCCTACATGACCATTCGTATTTTTACAAGAGGTTTTGCCAGAATTACTGAACCCTGTTCCAGCAAACATTCAAACACGTATGTGGTTCCAACACGACGGAGCGCCACCCCATTTCAGCGTGGATGTGCGGAACGCCTTGGATGCAACATTTCCAGGACGATGGATTGGTCGGGATGGTCCCATCGCTTGGCCACCACGATCGTCCGATCTCTCATGTCTGGACCTTTTCCTATGAGGCCATATGAAAAGCCTGATTTACGATAGCCCCATCGATTCCAATGAGGACCTTATTGCCAGGAATTCTATTGCCGCTGCCGCTATATGAGAAATGCCTGGTGTTTTCGTCAATGTATGCCAATTACTACGTCGAAGGTGTGAAGCCTGCATTGATGTTGGCGGTCGCTCTTTTGAGCAGTTTCTGTAATTTGTTCAATAAAATTGCTTAATTTATTTTCTGTAATTTCTGCAATTGTTTCAAATCTCCTCTGTCATTCTTGTGTTTCTTCATTTCCTGACACTGTAGTTGCTAATCCCCCCCCCCCGCTTCACCGCTTGAGTTCGGACCATATATTGTACGACGAAAAGTGCTTGTTTAGGTGTGTTCTATCACCCCTTAAAATTTGGCCTAAGAGATCTGAATCACCCTGTATATCTTTATAACGTATTTTTGTATATACATGTATTTGGCATAGTCGGTATGATGAATATCATTTGGTGTGATTTCAAGGCAAGGCAAATAAAGGGATTGGTCGTGAATGTATTTTTGCTATTTTGCCACTTCTAAGATGTGATTCAGTCCAAGGTATGGAAAGATATATCCTCATTTTGAAAGCTAGATGAACATCCTCCTCTTCTTTTGGATGGCATTCCAACTTGGGTTATGGTAACTAAGAACTGTAGGAATTATTTCAAGGGTATAAAAACGAATGTGAGTTAACCTCTCTCTCTCTCTCTCTCTCTCTCTCTCTCTCTCTCTCTCTCTCTCTCTCTCTCTTTCAAAACATAAGTCGTCAGCGGCAGCAACTTTACTACGAATATGTGTCCTTCAGTTGAAAACACGTGAAATTGAAACTCATCAAAGGTGTGAGTGACTTTTACAATAGCCTTTATGCTGCTGTTGGACAACTAAGCGATTGTCATGAGGAGAAGGATCGATTTTTACTTGCTTAAAACTCGTTCTTCCGCCTGAATTACATGCAGTCAGTAAAATAGAAAGGATTGCACCACTGTAGAGCTACATAAACAAAAGGGGGTATAAATGCGATTTTTCTTTCAAGAAAAGGCGCAATACCAGAGCAGGGTACAATGATAGACGATGGCGGAATGGCGATAACTCATCATTGTTTGAAACGGGAGAAGTAGGACTTTTTTCTAATGCTCATTGGAAGCGTGGCTAATTAATTATTATTTTTTAAAATATAGCTATTTCGCAATTTAGATATTGCATCAGCGGCCGCAACGTGACTTTTCCATTTTCTTTATTCATTCATTTATATATATATACATATATAATATTCATCAAAGCTTGATTTGCTTCCTCCGTCTTAAGAAAAGGCTGGTTATATTCCACTAATTCGAGCCCTACCCAAGGGACTATGAGTTGTGGAAATACTTTATGAAAATGAAAGCTGTGCCGAACAAAGCGGCCTTTTGCAGCTGCCCAATTTTTAATTGGGCAGCTGCAAAAATTTTTAATCCATCTAACTCGAGTGCTTCGGGATGTTTTTTCAATGTTTTAGGGATGGCGCCTAAAGCACCTATTATTATAGGAACAACTTTCGTTTTCTTTTGCTAGATTCGTGCAACTTCGATTTGCAAATCGCGATATTTTATAATTTTTTCATTTTCTTTGTTGTCAATCCGATTGTCTCCTGGTACTGATATTTCGATAAACTTAACACCCTTGTTTTCACTTTTTTCAACCACAGTGATATCGGGTGTGTTACATTCCGAAGTTTTGTCAGACTGCATTTTGAAATCCCAGCGTATTTTAGCTTTTTCATTCTCAACCACTTTCTGGTGAACTTTATGCTTCCAATAGTCTTCAGATACTTCAAACCCATACTTTTTGCATAAATGCCAGTGGATTATCTTAGCTACGTTATCATGCCTTTTACGGTACTCAATTTGTGCGATTTTGCTGCATCCGCTTATAATGTGGTCTACCGTTTCTTCCTTTTCTTTACACAATCTACATTTACTGTCTTCTTGAATTTTTTATATTTTTGCCTTCATAACGTTAGTTTTAATGGCCTATTCTTGTGCTGCAAAAATTACCGATTCTGTTTCTTTCTTTAGTGCTCCATTTCTCAACCATTGCCAGATCAAGTTGCTGTCAGCGCTGTCCTTTATGCTGTGAAGGTATTTTCCATGCAATGTCTTATTTTTCCATCTTTCAGTTCTCACTTTTAATTGGTTTGTTTTGTATTCCAATTTTGTGTAAGGTGTCCAGATTACTGTTGACACGATTTTTCTGTGTAATATTTCTAATTTTGTTAGGTGGCTGTTTGATATGTTTGCATAGACTGTTATACCGTGTCTGAGTAGGGATTCGCAGATACCGCGATGTAGGAGTTTTTCATGTTGAATAGAATAATGTCTTTAACTTGAAGAGTTTTGCTGCGATGAACCGCAGTTTTCTGTGTAGGTATTCTATATGTTTTGTCCATTTAAAGTGGGAATCTATATAGAGATCGAGTGTTTTTCCATGTGTTACAGGTTCGATTTCGGGACATCGGCAGGTATTTTTGTTGTTAATGCAGCGGTATGGGTGACAGTGTATCGATAGTGATGCGGGGAGTATGATTCTTGGGATGTGTATTATCAACATCTGTGTTTTGGTGCGGTTGATTAGAATTGCGTTTTGGTGGAAGTATGTTGTGATTTCATTTAGGTCTTGTTATGCTTTGGAGAGAGCCGTGTTAATGTCTGTGGGGATTACTAGTAATGCGGTGTCATCTGTGTACTGAAATATTTCCCTGTTTATGGATATGTTATGAACATCGCTAATGTATATGTTGAATAGGATGAGTGATTATAGGAACACCGTGTTTTGTTTGTATACCTCGGCTGTGACATGTACCTATTTTTGTTACTTGTGTTCTATTTGAGAGGTAGTTCCTGAACCATTTCTGCAGTGTTCCTCTTATACCAATTGAGTATAGTTTGGTGAGTAGTATGTCATGTTCGAGTGTATCAAATGCTTTCGTTAGGTCCAGCAGTATAAGGACGGCGTTCTTATTTTTGTCGAGAGCTTTGTTTATTTTGTCAGCGATGTCTTCTAATAAAGTGATGGTGCTTCTTTTTTCTGAAAGCCATATTGGTTTTGTGAGATGCTGTTGTACTTCTGTAAATAGTTCTGTAGTCTGATGTGTGTTATTTTTTCTAGAATTTTTGAGATGACTAGTAGGGTAGCTATTGGTCTGTAGTTCTGAGTATCGTTTCTTTTGCCGTGTTTGTATATTGGCGTAATTACTGCAGTTTGTGGTTGTTTTGCAATAATGCCAGTGTCGAATAGTATGTTCACGAGTTTCAAAAGTATTGGATTTATTTGTTCAAAGTATGTTATAAGGTCTGTGAGTCTTATTGTTGTTGACTTTGTGTCGGTAGTTTTTTGTTGATCGTTGGTAGTTTGTCTTTTTTGAGTTGTGTGATGTTGTCTGTGAAAGCATGGTTGAATGAATGAGTCTACTAGTTCCTCTTGGTTTGTGTCCTGACCGAAGCTTTTTGCAATAAAATCTTGTGCTGAAGTTTTTTTTTTCCGAGTTACTAATTCGTAGAGTATAGCCCATGTTTGCTTAATGTTGTCGTTATATTCCATGAATTTCTGGATGTAGCAGCGTCTTTTTGTCCTACGAATTTTTTTTGTTGTTAGTTGATTTCTTGTGTTTTTGTATAAGGTTTGTAAATGTGTGCTACTGGGTGACTTTTTAAGTTTTTTCCATAGATTTTCGTTTACAGTAATACTATTTAGTATGTCGTCATTTATCCATGGATTGTTGTCTTGTCTGTTTGTGGCCTCGTTTGTGTAGGCTTTGTTGCTTTTTTGTATATTTCTGTGAACTTTAGTTGAAAATTGTCGTATGGTGTTAAGGATCATTTATTTTAAGTAGGGAATTTCAGTATGTATGTGTTACATGGTTATCGACAATGCTCTTTAGTATGATCGAGTTTTGTCGACTTTTGTGGTGGTATGAGGGGGGGGGGGGTAGGTAATGTAATAAAACGAAGTTGAGACAAAGTAATGATCGGCAATTTTGACGTTAATTAATGATGTATATGTATGGATGGGGGCTCGTATGTTGATATGATCAATGCATGATTGTGTTACTGAGTTATTGAGTATTTCTTCTCTTGTTGGGGAGTTAATGGTAGGGTTTATGTATATGTGTTAGTGGTTGAAGAAGCGTGGTCAAGAGTATTTATCTTAATGTCTCCTATTAGGATGAGCCTTTGTGTTATACGAGATTCGATGCCGCTTAGCCATGTTTCTAACTCGTGAAGAAAGCTGAGTGGATTATTATCTGGGGGTCTGCATATGTGTTTATTGTTTATTTGATACTATTGTGGCTATTTGTGAGTTCCAAAATTAGTGTTTCCGCATGTTCGAAGTGAGTTTGTTTTTCTGTCACATTGTATTTTTCTTTGATAAATGCCACAATACCACCTCCTCTTTTGTTTAGTCTACATAAGGTGTAGGTTTGGTAATGATTTATGTCGTATGCGTAACTTTATGTATTTTATTGCAACTTTGGTCAACATTAGCTCATCTATGTTTATCATGGTGTAATTGAGCTGTGTTATCAATGTAAGCCATTCAAACATAGGCGAACATATCCAGTCAGACTGGATATGTTCGCCTATGTTTGATATCTCCATTATATCGTTTTTAAGTGATTTCTAATTTGTTCTTAAGGATGTGTAATGTTAATGTTTTATATTGGTAGGCTGTGTAAGTCGGATTCACTTGTAATTCACTTGTAATGTATACTCCAGTGTTTTCATTCTTTCTCATAAATATCTGTGAATTCTTAGTCCACATGAATCAACGTTCAACATGAATCCCCTAATATTCGACTGGATTCAAATCAGAAGAATTAGGTAGCCACGACTGCCATACAGAATTCTTTTCAGTGTGCTCTTCAGATATACGTTTCCAATCATGGTTTCACAATCCAGGCGCTGTGATGCAGGGCGTTGTCTTTATGGAAGAGTCCAGATCCATTGGACCACATGTCAGCATGTTGGGTAATACCTGGTCCTAAACAATCACCATGTAAGAATCAACGGTCAAGTGTGTTAGGTGATGTTCACGGATTAAATTCCATACGAGGAAAACCGAAAGGACCGGTATGTTTGCAATAACTGTGCAGTCTAGCTCGATGGATACAGGCGGGGTAATGTTTTGGCTCATAAGTTATATTCTAATATATGCTTTTGGATTATGAATTAATTATATAGATTACACCAATGCCACAAAGTACGTGCGTTTTAGTTGTGTAAATCGTACATGTTATCTGACTGTTCTGCATATTTTTCAGATAATTTCAGGAACACTGATAGTTTTCTTGCATTTAATTCACAGTTTAAGCTAAAATTCTTTTACATAATAGAAATGCTATTTATTAGACACCTATCTTAGTAAATCTCGTATAAGTTTACCATATTCTCACGAAACTAGTGAAGTATATTACTGGTGGAAGCATTATCAGTTTATACTTCAGCTATAGTCCGAGTAATTGAAAACTGTTCACATCTTTTAACGCGACGTGTGAACCAACTAGTGAAACGCGATGGTGGTAAATTAGTGTACGCTGAACGTATTATAAGCCTAGACGGAGAAGCTTTCTCGAAATGTAATGTATTTTTTTTTAAGAAAGATGATTTTAAATGACCCTGCTTCCTTTACTTAACTTATCATGAAGTCAGGTGCTATTCGTATACAAACATCATCCGTTTTCTATTGGTTTGTTAGCGTGGTGGTTGCGTCTAATGAATATTATTTGTTTATTAAATGATTTTAATAACAAACTTTCAATGTTGACAGTCGCAGGTGTAACTGCAAATTTTAGAAAGTATATTATTGATAAAAGGGTATATACTGGTCGTTAATAGTCTAGTCTCTGTAGTATATTTTTCCACGGAATGTTTGGCTAACAAAAAAAGAATAAGAGTAATTATTTAAAGTGAAAATAGGAATGGATTTTCAATGGCCTCTTTACCGAAGTTCGATTTGTGTTCGTAAAATTATTATTAATTTGGTTTTGGATATAAATTTATTAGCAAGGCGAAATATCAGAATAACGAGATCTGATATTTTGTCCAATATTTGACTCCTACAAAAAAAAAGACAAAGGTGTTCAATAGGGGACCAGAGTAGATAATGATGTCCATGAAAACAATCCCTATAGTAGGCCATTGCCACCACTGGCCTACTTCCTATTGATTATGCAGTCTGGTTGGCAGGAAACAGTTTGGTGGTCAAAATATTTTGACTCGTGCGTTTAAGTTGCACTGAGAAATTCAGTTTTTCATAATCATCATAAGAAAAATTCACTATTTTTATTATGTTTCTAGAATGTTTATCTAATCGCACGGTAAAGATTACTTTTGAATTTCATGAAAAGAATGGCTTAATTTTTTTTTCTCTTGAAAAAAATACTCACTGAGAAGATTTTCATTCATTGCATTTAGTTTGTCATTTTCATTTCCATTTTGGCAATGTTGCTTTAAAATGAAATCTGTAATAATAGAATATTATTCTATAATGTTTATTACGTAGGAAGCTTCATTTATGCTCACGTTTTAAGAAAGAAATAAACAGATAGAGATAGATAGAGAGAGAGAGAGAGAGAGAGAGAGAGAGAGAGAGAGAGAGAGAGATTAAACTTTCTTTCTTTGCGTTTTTCATGTATAATTAAAGTTAAAGGTTTGAATAAATGTTTTTATTGTAAAATACTGGTCTGTATTAATAAAATTGTATTTCTGTTTATAGTCTTTATTATATTATATTATTCTTTGTTTATATTTTAGCACTAATATTTTTACTACGTCATTTTACGTTGTATTTACCCTAAAATGTGTCAGTTATTCTAAAAATATATAGAGTTGAAAAGTAGGCTTTTATTTTTATTCTAAACTATAATACTCAACTCTAAAAGCATATCAAGAAGGCAAATTAGGTTTAAAAATAATTTTTAACTATATTCACTCATAGTTATTTAAAAAATAAAATAAAAAATATACTGTATTCAGTGGTTAAATTCTAAACGAATAAGCTCCGAGGCCCTTAAAGTAAGGATCCTAAATGATAGGCGGCATCCAGAATAGCAGAAAGTTTGGTTTATAATGCTGTCCGCAATTTTGTGTTTCATTTGTTTTCCAACATGATTCACTATCTCAGTGCATGTCACATTACTATGTAAAGCACGCCCACATCTAACCCATTAAGAATCTGAAGAATTTTGGATAATCTACAAAAGGACGATTATGCTTTGCAATATGATACGCAAGGCACGTGATTTCGTGAGCTAAAGAGTTCTCTTCTTCTACAATTTGTCGCAATGAATTCTCACTCTAACTTCTAATAATTGCTTCTGCACCTGTGTGAGATTTGGTATCTCTAAGTTCGTAAATTTTCTTTCTGAATTGCTTTTGTTGGCATTGTTTAGACCCTTCCCCTTCAATACGTATTAATCCATTTATCCACTGTGATATTAAGTGATTAGATTAGATAAATTAGATTATAAACCTCGTAGGTAATGGAAAAGTTCTTCTTTGTAATATACCCAGATGTCGTTATTCACTAACTGTGGCGCACTCAGGATTTAATCTTGGAGAGGGGACCGAGCACTCAAGATTTAATCTTGGAGAGGGGACCGAGCACTCAAGATTTAATCTTGGGGGGGGGAGAGTTGAGTAGACTATTTGAGAATACACATTACACATTGAATACGACCTATGACTGATTATCTGCAGTGATCGCCAACACATGATACCCGTGATCTCATCTGGTCTTGCTCGGGCAAACGAAGCAGCGCTCGGTCCGACCGAGAGCTACGTTCGTTCGCCTTGCGTTCACAGCGGTCATGATTCCGAGAGCTACAGGGTATTCCACCTTATGTGACTGCTAATTCATAAGTAGTATAGAAATAGAAGACACGACGCAACGTAAATAAAAAAAAATGAATTTTAATTAGGAAAAGATTTTTGGAAACTTTTCGAATATATTTTTCTTTTGGAGGGGCTAGACCCCCCACCCCTAGGTGTGCCACTGTTCACTATAATGGGTAAGACTAAAGCACATCTTTTAAGGTGAATATACGAGACATTAAGAAAAGAAATATCAGCGCGTTAACAAGTATGGAAATAATCCAAGACAATCATGGAAGGTGGGTATTTTTCGGATCACTTCTATCCATTCTAATGCTCTCGCACTCATCTTCAATTTAAAGGCTCTGATAAATACTCTCCCCATTCTAAACAGAAACCGAACTCATTTCTCGAGCCAAAGGTGGTCGAAACCGTCTGAGCTGCAGAGTCTCTCTGATTCGAAACCAAAGCGCTCATATTAGACTAATCTCGTTGCTTTTGATTTCTGAGGATCATTCCTTTATCACTCTCAAATATCGCCATTGCAATAGTTCTAGAAATAAATATAATTCCAAGTCAGTTTCTATGATACTGTTTGGTGGGGGGAAAAACTGGGTTCAAAACACGTCTATGACGTGAGCGTTTCAATTCAACAGGGAGTCACCGAGTCTCGTAAGGTGGTCAGCAGGTTTATTCCTAGAATCCATGCAAAACCGGAACCCCAGTAAACCAGAAGAATACAAGTAGCTGCTAGCCCTAATAATCTGTGTTGTTAGAATTGAAATCTGCTATCAATACATTAATTTGGTTTGGAAGAAGAAAAGTTACTTAGCCTTGACAACCCATTGAGCTTAAGTGGCAAGGAGGAAATCGGAATGAGAATAATCTAATATTCATCTTCTTTACTGTAGATGTTTCATGTAATTCTCGTTTCTTTGATTCACCATCCTTCTCAACTTATACTAATGCCTTCCATTCGTTTTTAATTTGTGTGCGTTTGCCAGTAGAATGTTGACTGTCATCAGTATTTTCGAGATAGTTGAACTTTGATATTGCAAGAAGAGGTTTTTCTCCAAAACATGGGGTTTTAATCACACAAATGATAAAAACGGATGTAGAATTTACACTGTTTCAGACATGATATTCGCCTCTTAGTATATGGGGCCGTGGTAAGAAGGGCAGAATGATCACTTATCTTCAAAATGTAAGTTAGGGCTGAACAAAATTCCAAAATCCCCCATCCTGTATGAGACCGGATAACTCACCATTTCATTGAAAAGACGTGACGAGTATTTCCTGGCATCATAGACGAGATTCGATTCCCGGCCTTTCCAACCAAATGGCTTGTCTTTACTAACTGAGGTGCTGAGGCTCATTTTTAACAACAACACAATTTAAACATGAGATGGAAGCACATCTTCTGCCATTGTCTCTCTCGTCACCTATAAGTCAAGAAATCATCCGAAATCATCAACTCATCTACCATCTTCCAGCCGATTTCCAAAACTGACTGCTAAACTAGTTCCATATATTTCCTATGAAAATACGAAGTCGTTAACAAAATTATCTTTCATCTGATTAACCTCCAAATCGTATATAAAGCGCTGAGAGATTGTCAAGTTCAAAGAAATTTCAGAAAATTACAAAAAATAAGTATTTATCTCCTTTTTTGTTGAAATTATAAATAATTTTAGATACCGTCAAATATTACGAAAGTAAATTAATAAAAAATATTTAATATTAAAATTACAAAACTAAACTCACAAATCAGTATGTAAAATTAAATTCTTTGATTACAGGAAAAATAGATTGATGAGGAGATTTAAATTAAAGTCTTTTATTTTTTTTTTAATTAAACCTAATAACGCATTTTTGTCCTCCAAAGGAAGTATGAAGAGCTCTTTTAGCCCTTACTTTTTAAAAACTGGTTGCCAGCAGGCGATCCCCACCGTTGGTCATCAAATACCCAAGAACGCCATTTCGTGACCTAAATCTTAATATTCATCTTATTGTTTAAAACGAAGTGAGTTTTACTGTCGATGTTCTTCAGCTGCGCGATACGAAAACGAATAACTGAGGAAAAAGTATTAAAGAAAGGTGTCTAGAAAATTTCTCTAGTCAGCGACTAGAATCAAACTGGAAACTAGAATTGGTCTTTCTTCGAACAGTTCAATCTTCTGTATTTTTAACAAATATTTTCAATAGGCGATGTAAACCGTTCGTTATATTATCATTCTTTCCATTTAAGTTTGGACATTAATCTCTTAATGCTTCCCAAATAGAGATCAGTAAAGAAAAAAAATACAATGCAGTTTCTATATTTGGAATTAGGCTCCGATGAGTTATCTAAAATGAAAATAAAGTCTTGTTTCTCAACTTCGAGAGGGGTTATCCCAACATGAATTAAACTCCCCGATATCATATTTTCGTTTACATTTTTGTTTTATAAATTTCATTAAGTTCAACTATTCCGGAAGTAATATTAATCCACTTTTTGAAGTATAAACATTTTCTTCCGTTGTTCAAATTTCCCAAACGTATCAAGAGTCTCTTTGTTAGCGGTGTCATCTAAATATCGATTCGAAATCTTTAAAAGGAACTTCAAAACAAGCCGAAGAAAATCCTCATTAACCTACTTTTTATTTTTATTTTTTATTTTTATTTATTTATTTATTTATTTATTTTTGTACGTGGGTCCCTTTCTCCCTAGTTTCATAATCATTCGCTCGAGTGAGTTTTTTCCAGGAATAATGAATTTGTAATTTTTTCATTCTCTTGAATTCATCATCTTTTACGTTGCCACACACACACACACACACACACACACACACACACGCGCGCGCGCGTAAAGTACTTCGGTTACTTTTTTCAAGAAACTGCCTTTTATACATTTAGTTTCTATTTTTTTCTTTTTGAGATGCGTTTATTTTTAACTATTTGCTGTAATCTTTTTATTGTTAACTTTTGAGAGAGAGGATCAAGTTTAAGGAAGCTTATTTAAGGAAGCCACAATAGTACTAATAACCGGCGGAAACCTCAACAGAAATCAGGGTGTAATTCTAAACAGTTCGTGGAAAAACTTGATCCTTTCTATCAATCAATCTGAACTACAGCTAGCCAGTAATTACATCACAAGTCTACAACAAACACGCATGCGTGATAATAAATAAGAACAATAAGTCATCTCTGTCACGCGAAACGTGTAACCATAGATACTAGTTTGGTTTACAATGTTTTATATGTTCCTTTTAATTTGCATTTACTAACTTTCATATCTCCGTAATGCCTTGAAAAAGCCAGACAGTTTGCTGGCGAAACTGGTAGGTTTGAATAAATGTTTTTATTGTAAAATTCTGGCCTGTATTAATAAAATTGCATTTCTATTATAAAACGACCAAAATGTATAATTTAAAAAGACTATAAACATATAATAATGAATTATTATCATTTTATGATAGAAAAGATGTAAGACTTAATAAGTATATTTAATTACTTTTTATTCTGAATTTAGTTAAATGTAGGTAATTTAAATTTATTTAATCACAAAATACAGTTTAGTTTTTCTTTGTACTTATGCGCTATGAAGTCTAATCTGATGTTAAGTTTTGAACAATAGAATAAAGTATTTTGATTGTTCCGTTTTGTTTCATTTTCCTCCGCTTATCTTACTTTTAAGTACGGTTGTATATTTTTACTTTTGCTTTTAAATTTGTGTGATTTCTAATTTTAGCATTCATTTATTATCATACTCGTGAAAATAAAGCTCAATTAAAAAGTTCAACATCAAAAAGTGTTGACTGCACCTGCTGTAATGGAAAAAGCAAGTTACGTCCAATTATAATTAAATCGGTGACAATCCACCCATCTTCTAATTGACATACGATAAACCAAGTCAAGCGTTATGAAAGCATTCTCAATCAAAAGATTTAATTTACTAAGTACTTTAATACAGTCCGTTGTTTAATGAAGTTTCTTCATCGACATCTCTTTTCATAAAGCGTCGGAAGGGAGGGGGGGGAAATGGAAGCGATTTGACAAATTAAATATGTGCCGCTTCCTCCACTTTATCCCTTAAAAACATTACAGTAAAATCTTGTTCTTTATCTGAAAATATATTTGATATACAATTTACCAATTG
This sequence comes from Typopeltis vanoorti, assembly GCF_054136105.1. Lineage (NCBI taxonomy): Eukaryota > Metazoa > Arthropoda > Arachnida > Uropygi > Thelyphonidae > Typopeltis > Typopeltis vanoorti. The sequence continues at coordinate 100,221,379 of NC_143559.1, read as the reverse complement.
TTCCATTTCTGTGAACGCAACTAAACGAGCAGCATTGCTAACACCCACTCTTTTATGTATATTCCCTCAAAATATTTCTGCGCCGTGCGTACTGAATATGCTAAATGTGTTGGTTTCGTTTTATGTGACGCCATCTTGGATGACGTCACATAAAAAGACGTCATTCAATATATCATAAAAATGATTCATTCTAATTGAACATTTTAAAAAAATAGTTCACAGCAAAGAATGTTATGATGATTGAAATATAAAGAACACACAAATATATATTCAAAAGTATTTCGGGTTAAAAATAATAATAATAATAAACCAGTACAAAATGCGGAAGTGTATGTAAACCACGATAGGCTGAAGATTCCGAAAATGCTCAGTATCATGTAGATTTTCGAGCATTCCTATTGTATGTGTACAACTTGAATTAATAACTTTTGGGTTAACTGAATTCAGTGAAAAAGTAGCTTTCACTATTCATAATAAAATAAAAATAAAATAATTAATTAAAAATTTTATTTATAACCTCGTTCTGTTTTTACGAGCCTTTTTTTATCCTGTATGTATGTATGGAGAACTACTGTACTCGTATATGCAATTAGCATTAAACGTCCTGTACCATTATAAAGGTTATGACAGGACGATTATTCACGCATGCGTAGGATTGCGCTTACCTTCTGGCTTGCTTGTCTGTCTTGAGAAATCTAAGCTCCCGGTTGGATAGATTTCTGCCCAACTGACCAATTAATAAAAATTAATAAACCTATTAATATTAATAAAATTAATATTAATAAAAGCGTCTCTCATCTCACATGGGATTCGAGGCTTTTCCAACGAAAGGGTATTCTTGATAATAAAAAAATTCACTAAAAGTGAAGTTTTTTATTATTATTTTTTATTTTTATACCGGCGAGACATTAAACATATGCTCATCTCTCATAGTGAGAGTTAAACATACTATAATGCATAGTGAAAAATTAATCAATTCTATTAAGATTATTTGCTCAAAAATATTGTTTTTTTTTAATTGTTATAACAAAAAACGTTGTAAATGACAAGATATATATATATATATATATTTATTTATTTATCCCGATCTGTGCATCTTCGGTGGCATGCTTTCCTACTGTATATGACGCCAAACCTAATCTCTGGCATTAGGTTAAGATAGCAAAACTTTCTTATTCAAAACTTTCCGAAAAGTTGCAGAAAACATCTAAAAAATAATGTGATTTACATTTTCTTATATTCCACTAAGATAATTTCATTTGGAAAAATCCGTTGGCCAGTTTTTTTCAAACCTAAATCAGTTAGCATTCGAAGTGATTTAATAAAGCGGCACTTGTCCACTAGATGGCATCACCACGCTATGTGTAAAATCCATGTCTTTGATACTTTTATTACCATCTGCTCTGAATAAAATAGTGACTGAAATCTGGAACTAAGTAACAATTAAGTAACATAAGGACGCTTGGGCAGCGGTCATTTCTTTTAAGTAGTGCAAGCTAAGACAACTCTGGGATGCTGAGGATTTTATTTTCCAAACCTCTCAGGTCAACTTAAGTAACTTTCCTAGTTTCTATAAACATTCGGCTTGGAAATAATGTTGGTTCTAGTATCTACTTTGCCTATGTATTTATGTAACATCGATAAAAATGATAGATGTTTGAGGAAATTCTTAAGTAGTTCAATATTTTTCTTCCAAGGAAAAGACTTTTAAATATTTTTAAGAAAGTTCAAGTGAGTGATTATTGTATGAATTCTTTTTCATGTTGATAGTTTTGTCAACGCAATCATTGCTTGCTGATGAATTTTCATCTAGCTGAAGCGCAATTTAGAAGTTGTAAGACGTACGAAGACAAACATTACTTAGGGACAAGTTCACAATTGTTTCGTTTCATATTTATTATTATTATTATTATTATTATTATTATTATTATTATTATTATTATTATTATTATTATTATTACGGGCTCTCCATGGAGTCCAAAGACTCATCGTGGAAGTCTCACTCTATCTGTTAACATAATGCCTATCAAACATCATCTTGAACTCATTCACTGTTGGGTCGCTTACAATCACATCTGGTAATTCATTCCACTCATTTACCACTCTCCAAGTGAAGAACTTGACACACTTACTAACTACATTCTTAAGCAATTTCCAAGTGTGACTCTTGTTTTCCCTCCTACTCCCAATGTATAGAAAAATTTATTCTGTGTCACTCTTACAGAATCCCTTAGTAACTTATATCTTTCTATTATATCCACTCTCCTCTGCCTGTCAGCTAAACTCTGCAACTCACATACCCTCAATCTATCCTTATAGGGAGCATTCCGCAGACCTGTCACCAGCTTTGTCACTCGTCTCTGAATCTTCTCCACCACCTTTCCCAAGAAATGCATCCAATCTGTGCACAGTAGTCAACTTGGCCAAATCATAGCCTTATAAAGAGGGATAATAATCTCCCTATCTTTACTTGTAAATGTGCTGTCCAACACCAAGTAATTCTATGAGCAATTTTGCCAACTCATGCAATATGTCCTCTGAACATATAACAAACCAAGTTTAATGAGATGCATTAAGCTTAGCATATTTGAGTGAATGAACTTAAGAAAGTGCTCTTTTAACTTAGAAATTCCTGCCGTACCTCTATAGTAACTTTTAGGAGAGCAAAAGTTTTGAATTGCCAGATTTCCAAAAGGTTCTACTAATTTTTATTCAATATCTTATTCTTTACATCACATCCAATAAGTGACGTAATCACGAACAAGAGTTCAATTCTGAACGGCTGCTGTGTTTCGAATTTGAAACATAGATTGATTTAAGTCAAATACAGTAATTGATTGGAAGAAGTATCAGTTTTACAAACATCCAAAATTGCTCCTCTGAACAATTTAAGTTCTAACTTGTTCGTCTATGAAACGGATAATCTTAGAAATTTTACACAGAACCGAAGAGCCATTCGTAAATATTCTTACTTGAAAAATTCATCCAAATAGATTGTGTCTGTTCCTTCTGAATTCATACACTACGTCTTTCATGTAACCCCATAGATAAAAATCTACAGCAGGGACAAAAAGAATTCTTCGAGGTGTTCTTTATGAAATGTGGAATTTTTTCTCATTCTGGAAATACATCTATTTTATTCTCAGAGGAGACATTCTGATCCATGAGTGTTACAGTGACTATCGCAATACTTTCCACACACACACACACACACACACACACACACACACACACACACACACACACACACACACACACACACACACACACACATGATATTCGATTAAGGAATATTCAGCGAAATATATGTCGATTGAACAGTTTAAGTGAGATGTTCATATTCGCCTTCAAAACTGATAAAATGATTTTATAAGAATATTATAATTTATTTATAATTCATAACTTATAATTTATAATTTAAATTATAAATACATAAAATATATTCTCACATAATTTCAATCTCTAAGAACATTACAAAATTTACCTCTATCATCTTACGATATTGTTTTAGTAGAAGCGAGGTTTTATTCTGATTTCAGATGCTTTGATATCTTTTTTTTTTCGAAAGAAAATAAAACCTTGATACAAAGAATCCTCAGACTCTTTTGCTAACCTTCTAAGATGCTTCTGCTCTTTTTGGGAAAAGTACAAAATAGAGAATTCCAGAGATGGAGTTAAGTATGCCTCCTATCTTCCAGAAAAGAAGATGAAACTGCATGTAAGCTATTTCCTGTTATTTTTGTTCAAACTTAAACTCTCTAGAGATTTTGTTTCTTTGTTTTCGTCAACTCATAGCCAATGGTGTATAACAAATCGATATTAGTGACAGGTGCAATACGGTTTGCTAGACTAAATTCGTCTAAAATATTTTTTGTTCTAAGCGAACTGTAACATGCGAAACATCCTGTCAATCTATGAAAGGTGCCAGTAAAAGCTTATGGTGTGTGTTAAACGTAACTGTAGTGTGCATGAGAGACCGAATTTCCGAAAGCATATCACCAAAATTTCTGATTCAGTTGGCCTTCTGTCAGTTTTGACTTTGAAAATATTTGATGCTTGGAAGGAATCGACATGGAAAAGTTATTAGATAGACATCGAGTGTTCTGCATGAGCATACATATATCCTTAGGGGAGGAACAAAGCGGTAGGAATTTGACATTTGACATCTTTCCGTATTTAAGGGGTTAAACATCTTTCATGTTTATCCTCTTTAGGAAAATGCATATTTTCTCTTATTTATATAAAAACTAAATCAGATATTATTGGAGATGTGATTTAGCTTATGACCACTGTTTATATATTCGTTTCTTTATTTTTGTAACTTCTGTTTAATAATTATTAACTATTGGTGGTTTAGTTTTTATGACAAATTATTTATTTAATTTTTGGGGTAGATTTAGATTTTGATAAGCATTCCGCTATCTGCATACCTATTGCAAAGCATAAGTGCCTCTGTAACCCCTTTGGAATTGGCGATTGTTTCCACAGTCCTAGACTGCGAGAGAAAGAAGACTGTCCTAAGTTCGGTTGTAGTCGCCGAATAAAGCAACTTTTCATTGCCTTTTTTTTTAGTTTCTTCATTTTTACACTGCATATTTACAACGCAGTATAACAAACCCACTGCTTTGATCGTTATTCGTAGACCGAATGCTGCGAGCACAAATAAATAATCGCCAATATTTATATAATTATGAGGATATTAAAGTAACGCAATGCCCAACCATCAACAAGTGATAAGATATCTATATTTAAGTATTTTAAATTGAAATTAAAATAAGAACACTATACTATATTGAACATGCAATAATTATCGCTAACGATAATTATTGCATTAACGATACAAGTTCGAATTTTTCTGTCCATGACTATTAGTAATTAGATTTATGTACCTCCGTAGCGCAGTTGAAAGAATGATGGACAAATGTGTCTTCCAACTGGAAAAGACAAGTTGAATGCTTGTAATACCGAGAGGAATCATTATATCGTCTTTTCCAAACAAGCTTATACTTAGCTGATCTTATACAGATCTTGCAGGGTCCAAGACGAAGTTAGCATTTGCATCTTGCATCTTGCATAGAGGTAATATGAAATCAGAGTAAGCAGTTAACAGACCAAATACTATTAATGCGCAATAGATGCCGTAGTATACTGATTATGGATTACACATGGTGTGTAGATGGTGGATTAAGGAGCATAAACAATGGATTATGTCGTGTGGAATGACTTCTCGCGATAGCACTTGGTGGTGACGTAGAAACCTTCGGCTTTGGTCAATTGCCACAGTACCCTTCTGAAAAAGAGTATTGATGACACAATTATAGTCATAAATACAAGAGGACATTCATTTTCCATTGCATTATAAATGTTTTGCAAAACGTTTACAGTTAAATACTGAGTCTGTGGTTAAAATCTATTAAAAGAAAAATTCATTTGAAATGTGTTTAGAAGTAATTTATATTACTTCTAAACACATTTTATTTTATCCTCGGTATTTAGAAGTAATTTATATTACTTCTAAATACCGAGCTAAACAATTTAGAGGAAGTGTATATGATTTTTTTTGTTCTTAATTTCTCGTGGTTAATGTTTCTCATGGTTATGAAAAATTCACAAAAGAAAAAATCACGTGTACATTCTTTACGAGTTATTTAGCTCAAGATAATATAAAATACTTCTAAATACCGACTTTTATGTGATAATTATCTTCAGTATTAGATATACTGCATGTTCAACTGAATTACCATTTTGCAATACTGGAGATGCTAGTGGCAGTTTAAAGTTATTATTTTAACTTCGGCTATTGAGAAATTCCCAACAATTTCAGGATCTTAGGACATTTCCGTTTGTTAAGTATAATGTGTTGATATTAGAATAAATAAAAGTACCGTTTAAGACATTTCCAGATCTCTAAAAATAATGCAAAATAATGCCTTAGGGGCTCACATTGGTAAGTACGGGCATGGCACACCTGAGACACCCGAGCTAGATCCAATCTTACTTTTTACAACTACAGTTTCCACTATCTAATAAAGAAAAAGGCAAGCCTAGTTGCCTTAAGGCGACAGCCCCACCACTAGAATACATATCGCCATGCGAGTAACTTGACACAGGGAAACACATGTCACTTTCAAGTCTCAACGAAATCTAAACCAGACGGAAAACATGGAAAAAGACTGAACATTTGAAAATATTAACACACTTTAGAAAAAGAAAAACATGCTGAAATATGCTACATGGAACACTAGAAGCACACTACGTGAAGAAGAATTCAATAAAATTTTAAATGAAAAAAATATAGAAATTACAGTTCTTACAGAAACAAAAAAAGAAACTTAAAGGAACCAAAGAAAAAACTAATTATCATGTGGAAAAACAAATAGGTGCGTAATGATTTGGATCCTGAAAACAATTAAAGTAAAAATAACTCATTATACCTACTATAATGAAAGCCTATTAGAAGTGCGATTAAAATTAAATAAAGAAAATTTAATAGTTGTTGGTATGTACGCCCACGATGAAGTAATAGAAGAATAAAATGATGACTTTTACAAAACGTTACAAGGAATATACGGAAAATTAAATAAAACAGATAGTATAATTATAGTTGGCGAACTTATTGCTAGAATACGAATGAAAAAAAAAAAAAAAGATAGAAAAATATGGAGAACACTAAACTAAAATGGAAAACGACTTATTAATTATATAATATATAATAATTTAAAAATGATGAATACATTCTAGAAACAAAAAAAATATACATAAATATACATGGTGTGCAAGAGGAGAAAAATCAATAATAGACTATTTTAAAGCAAATAGAGAAGCAGCAAACCTCTTCCTAGATGTTAAAGTCAGGCGAGGGCTAGAAATAGATACAAATCAATATTTAGCGCAGGTAAAATTAAGGTTTCCACCAAATTGGTTACAAAAAATAAACAAACTAGAGAACCAAAATGCACTATAAAGTAACATTACTAAGCGATTTAAGTATAAGAAATTTATACCAACAAAGTATTAATAACATTTCAGAAAAAAATACAAAAAAATGAAGACATCGAGAAAGAAAGGTCAACAAAGAATATAAACAAAGAAATTAAACAATTAATAAAAACAAGTGAAATGGGATTCATGAGATGAACTGCAAAATACCCTTTATTAAACAAAAAAAGACAGGAACGAAGATATTTTAAAATAACTAAACATAAAATCAGTAGAAGAAAATCTAAACAAATGCAAACAAAATTGGATAGAACATGTAAACCGAATGGCCAACCCGAAATCCTAAACAAATCATAAAATATAGCCTAATCGGAAAGATAAGGCCGGGCAGACCATGAAAGTGGAGATTAGATGGATAATGAGACCTAAACAGACTAATATGGTCTATGTTAGTAATTAACGTTATGATGATAATGAAAAACTAATTGCAATAAGAAGCGCTATGTAATTTTCAAAGTCGTCCACTTTTCTCTTTCCATTTAAAAGAAATGTTCCAACAATGATTGACTAATAAAAATATTTAAAACATTCTTCATTTCAACAGTTAAAAATTCGTGTCTAACAGGGAAGCTTACTATGCCTTTGATATTAACATATTCATCTACCGACAACATTCATTGTCGCATGTACATCTTTTTATTTGTTTTATTTATTTTTTTTTTTTAACAGCAATGCAAGTTTTTTTTTCTGCATTTGTTTGTTTATATTGGCTGTGCCTCGAAAGGAGGAGTACTTTGATTATAGAAAATATTCAAAGCTTAACAGTGCTGTAAATATAATGAAAGATTTATTTATTGAAGATTGAATATTCCTTATTGAGTGCCTGTCGTAAACGCATCATCAGATTAGATTTTCTTCACTTCCACTCTTCATGTATTTGGTATGTGCAAAGGGAATCTCTGAAGATCTTGTGTGGAATGTCGATTCCAAACAGTAACATTCTTTCATGTTAAGCGTTATTCTGGTGTTCTTTATTTTTCTAAACACCTCTGAGAGGCAGAAAAGACGTTTGTGAAAAGCTTTACCTGGATTTGTGCTACTGAGCACAGTTTTTGTTCTCGCTTGCTCTGAACCACTCACACAATATTAAAGGAAATGCTTCCAAGCTTTTTTAGTGTTCGATGTGTAATTTGAAAAAGTGGTGCAGCTTATATAAATATTATCTTGCAATTGTTATTTTCCTTATGAATTAATGCTTTTTATATAGATGAATTTAATTATTTCCGTCATGATGTCGGCACACCAAATATTATTATGTATAAGTATAATATGTAAGATTTATAAAGTCATATTGGCGATCAAGGAATCGACCGTGTGATGCGGTGATTAATACCCTTGGAGGGTAATGGATGGCAATGCAGTAGGCAATGAAGTTCCAATTGAGGCTCGGCTATTGCTGTTACCCTCTTACCATGATCAGATCTTTAATAGCTCAATAACACCTTTTCCCTACACTGTCCTCTACAGATAACGGGGAAGATGAAAAGCATTCTTGCTTTAAGCCAGTCCTTATAAGGATTGGCGATCAATTGTTAAACATGTTTTATTCAATTTTGTCTTGTGGTTTCAATGAGTAAGTGACTTTGGCTATTAATGTACAGTGGTATCGCCCTAATCCGAACGAATAAAAACCGTTTTCGTTCGGATTAGCGAATTTTCTCCCAAGAGAGAACAATAAGTAACGTTTAAGACATAAATAATCAGATTCTAACGGTACATCAATTTATTTCTGTAAATAAATTAACTGTTGGAAAAAAGCTACTGTACTGTAATGTAAGACAAAAAAATAATATCCTGCACAAGTTTATTTTAGTAAAACATTTAATTTCTATTTACCTGTATTGTTGAGGATTCTTATTTAATAAAATTCCATAGTTTAGTACGTAACTTAATTTGCATAAAAATATCACTTTTTTGTGCAGAACACAAAAAAAAATGTCACAAAATAACACAAAAAAAGTTTTTATTTCTTTGTAAAAAAGTCACTGATTTGCTTTTGCTTCTTGGAAACTAAACGTTTTTCGAATGCTTCTTCTCGGAGATGCATTAGCAACAAACTTTTGTGGAATGGCGTATCATTCTGCTTAGCCCATTCTACATGCATATTAAAACTGCCAACTCTCTCTTCATGTTTTACTTTTTTTTCTTCGAGTTCTTTATCATCATCATCGTCTTCTAATTCATTCTGCAACGTCATATTTATAATTTCAGCATCTGATTGATTTCGAATTCACTTTCAGTTCTACCTGTAATCCATTCCGCAACATTTGTTGGTGAAATTTCAAAATCTGGATTTATATTTTTAACCAAATTATGCACGTTTTGAATTTCCTCTTTTTGTGTATATTTGTGATTCATGCTGACAATACAGTACGTACTGCACAGTATAATAAAGCAAGCGTGAACACACAATAAATCAAAATAGGCCTCTAGTATAACCATACAATCGACAGTATGAAAAAAAAAACTGTACTGTAATAATAATAAAATAAATAACAGTTAAAATAATAATTATTAAATAAAAATAATAACACACAAAATAATAATACGTAATAATTTTTTTTTTTGTTTCAAACCGCAGTTCGGATTACTGGAGGGTTCTGACTAAAGAGGTTCGGATTAGCGAGATACCACTGTATTTCAAACTTTCATTAAGAAGATGCAGCACACAAATTGCATTCATTGGTTGAAGCAGTTTGGTTATGAGTTCATCCCACAATTTTCATGCTGAAAGTTTGTTCTCGGTATGAAAAGGTTTATGGATCCCGTGACCTACTCATTTGCATTCATGATAAGACAATACTGTCTCTTTAAATAAGACGTATGTTCCACAATTTAACACATTCATATAATTGCAAATAATTATAAATTTCAAACTATTTATAGAATCAGTAAGGGGAAACACATTCACCCTACCTACAAAGTGAATGCTTATAATATTAGATATTAGATTTTTGTACAAGACCAAACAGTTCACTTTGTGTACTGTTTGGTCTTGTACAAAACCTAGTAGCTAATGTTTTGACATTTGATCATTATAATTACACGAGACAGCGGTTACCAAACAGCGTCAGCAAACAGTTTTCAATCTCTTTCATAAATGTGAGAAAAGGAAAATATAGAATTTGAAAGCCTCTGATTATCTCCAAAGAGCTTCGGGATGGTGGTTTAAAATGTTACCACAGTAAGGAACAACGTACTATTCTTCTTGGATGATTCTCCAAGAATTCTCCTGTCCTCCAAGAACGTCAATAAACATTTGGTAACATCCCTCCTAAATTTGGATTACTGAAATGATTAAATTGACGGTCCGATGATGGCAAAGAGGTTTCGGATGGTTTTAGAATGTTCCCATATTTAGGAGGATTAAGATGAGATTATTTTCCATCCTCTTGACATTCCTCGCTTTCCAGGTCAATATGATGAAAAGGTCAATGATATTCACAGAGAATTTGGGACTTAAGTTATTTGGCATTCAGACGATTCTTGGAGACATCCTTGGGTTAATTTGACTGAACTCTGCGCTTACCTTTTCCCAGTGGTTCTTGTCGTTGGTATATTTGTTTTCATAGCATTCGCTGTTGGAATTGTTTCCGCTAGCAACTCCGTATTGTCATCGAAGACATCTCGTCGAGAGAAAGACGTTTCTTCATGATTCTTTCTGCATGTCTTCTTGAGAAGGCCTTTCTAGTACTATTGGTTCAGCAGGACCATTAGTTACTTTCTACGTTTTCCTATTATGCTAAGTTTGAAACTTAGAGTTAGTTTTCCCTAATGCTGATGATAAACAACTTTCTGGGTCTAATATCTCTTAGAAGAATATTTGTTTTCGTCATTTGTGTAATGATGCACACCTAAATCGTGTCTCAGATTAAAATTGCTAAAATGACACGATTTAGAAGAAATCTGCAAAAAATGATGATATTTTGTTATCCCGCAAACAAAATCGAAATAGAAAACGTATTTCTTCACTTAAAATATAAACTCGGACCATTTAAGTATGTCTAGGGAGGGAAAAGAGAAAATTCTAAAACAAGACCAAACAGATTGCTTATCGAATCATACGAATAGGCTAGGTCATAATTTATTGTCTATACACAAATGCCAGGAGCATTAGAAACAAAGGGGTTGAGTTTGTTGCTTTATTGAATACGATGTGGCCTATGATTGCTCGCATCAGTGAAACCTGGCTATCAGAATTAGATATGGTGAGGGCTCAAGTGTAACGGATGTACTATTTTTCGGAATGACAGCAGAGATAGGAGAGAAGGAGGAGTGCTACTAATGATATCAGATGACTGAAGTCCAGTTAGGGTAGAAATGTAAGAAAACAATGATGGTAACAATGTCCCATGTAACAATATGTTTGCGTCTGGTGTGAAGTGAAGGTTAACAGAATGAAATATATGATGGGTGTTGCTACAGACCTGGCGGCTCAGTTATAGGGGACGATGAAATGCATCGCCAATTTAGCCTTATTGGTACCAGGAGAATGATCCTTATGGGTGACATTAATTTTCCAAATATTGATTGGGTAGAAGAGAAATCTCATGATAAGAAAGAACAGGAAATTGTATTGTTGTGAGACAACTTTCTTAAGCAGCATGTGAAAGAAAGAACTCGAGGTCAAAGAGTGTTGGATTTGCTCGCAGTCTCAGAAGGAATCTCTGTCAAGAATATGGCTATTTTACCACAAATTGGTGACAGTGATCATTCTGTTCTTTCTTGAGACGTATCTACTTGTATTCAAGCTCCTGTTAAAACAGGCTACATGCTGAAATACAAAGCTGTAAATTATGATCGACTTAGAAGAATACCATCTTTGGCCCCATGGTATCAGTTACGGAATGGTAAGAATGTCAGCAATGCATGGGAATCTTTGAAAAAGTGCTTGATTGTGGCGGAATCTGAATGTATCCCTAGTGTTCGAAGAATAAATAGGTTGGGAGTGAAATGGATGGGCAGCCTTATTAAGCTAGAGATCCACAAGAACAGGATGATGTGGAAAGAATATCGTGAGAATACGAGTGAGGGTAGTTATGAAATATATAAAGCTCAGGCCAGAAAAGTAACAAGTATTATTGCTAGAAAAGCTAAAACGGTTAATGAAACGAAATTCACCATGCAAACTAAAGACAATCCAAAAGACGTTGCAAAAGAAAGAATGAATGTGGAAGAATAACTTTATTGAATGCAGATGGTACACGAGTGTCGGAAGCTGAGGAGATTGTTGAGTTAATGAGTGCTCACTTTGGTAAGATATATCAACCAGGTGATTGTAGCATGGTGCATAGTGCTACTACTACGTTGGATGAAGAGTTAGAGGTTCATAAAAATGAGGTTGAAGAGCTTTTGCATAACCAGGATAGGAATTTATCAATAGGGACAGATGGAATATCAGCCCGTTTTCTAAAGGAATGTTCAGCTGAATTGGCTAGGCCTTTCACACATTTGTATAACTTGAGTCTCAGTTCAGGAATGATACTACAAGAATGGAAGTAATGTATGATAGTTCCATTGCACAGGGGTGGTGCAAAATCTGACGTGTCTAACTATTCACCTATTAGTATCTCTGGTGTGGTAGTGAAGATTTTAGAGAAGTTGGTAAGAACTCGCATACATAAATGGGTAGACAAGCATTCTATACTCTGCAGGGAACATCATGTGTTTACTAAAGGAAGGTCATGTTTTAGAAATATGCTCATATTTTATAACACTGTTACTGCTTAGTTGGATAAAGGGAATGGCTACACTATGATAATGTTTGATTTTTCTGAGGCATTTGATAGGATATCACACTATAGGCTGTTGCGTAAACTGGAGAATATGGGATTGGAATATAATATATTGACTTGGATCAGGGGATGGTTGACAGATAGATATCAAAAAGTGATATACAGTGGGTGTGAATCTGCCAGATTTAAGATAACCAATGGTGTACCTCAGGGTTCAGCCCTTGGGCCATTATTGTTCAATATATACATTAATGACATCAAGCAGGATCTATCATCAGATTTGCAAATGTTTACTGATGATGCGAAGAATAGGCAGGACAATCAGGGATGCTACCAGCATTTAGCAATTACAAAATGATTTGAATAGACTGGAAATCTGGGTAAACGAAACTGGTTCTCATTTTAATGTTAGTAAGTGTAAAATTATACACTTTGGCGTGATTACAGTTCCAGCAGCATATTATATTAGCCGGGATATGCTACAAGAAACTGAAGAGGCAAAGGATTTTGGTGTGTTGGTGAATAAGAATTTAAAGTTCAAAGGTCACACAGCAACGTTGCAAATACAACTTAGAGGAAAATTGCTATGTTAAGGCGAACCTTGACGTGTAAGGATAAGGAAGTAATTTTGCCTCTTTATAAGGCTTTGATAAGACAGACCACACCTGGATTTCTGTGCGCAGATTTGGTCTCCCGGGTTCCAAGTGGATAAAGAAGCTGTGGAAAGGATGCAAAGAAGAGTTACAAAGATTGTATCCGGATTATGGCATTTAGATTATGAAGACAGATTGCGTGTATGTGGAATGCAGACTCTGGTTAACAGGAGAAAGAGGGGTGATATGATAGCGGCCTATAAACTTTTGAATGAGTGTTATAGCATTTCAAATGATGAAATTTTTCGTTATATAGAAGGCGGGGAGAGAACACGGGGGGCATATATGGAAGTTAAGGCTGTTCTCAGTCAAGAAAGGATTAAGAGCTAGGTTTTTCTCCCAGAGAGCAGTGAGTGAGTGGAATAATTTGTCCTTAGAAGTATTGAGTGCGCCTAGTGTAAATGAATTTAAGGGAAGATATGCTAGTTGAGTTGGGTAATTAACAGCCTCCCTCGGTGAGTCCTAGACTCCCTGGAGGTCTCGATATAATAATAATAATAATAGTTTTTTTTTTAGAATTTTTTTATTACATTGCATACATTTGTGACAGGTATCATATACATTACACACATTTTTTTTGCTGTGTTGGGAATTAATTTGTTTTTTTTTTTTTTTACATTTAAAAGAATTTTTTTTTTATTACATTGCATACATTTGATTACATCTGATACATTACTTACATTTGTTTACATGTGATATTTACATTACGTACATTGGTTTACATATAATACATACGTTACATACATTGGTTTTCATGTGATACGTACATTACATGCATTTGGTTACATATGATACATCTTGGATGAGAACTAATTACTTGCTTTCATCCTCGAAGCTTATATGTAATATTATCTGAGGATGACACCAGTTGGTTATTATGAATTGGTTTTTTTTTTCCTGTGTTGGGAAGCTGCGAAATCTGTGATTGAGAAATTCGCGCGCGCGCACTCACACATACACGCACGCACGCACGCACGCACAATAACTTGGAATGCATTGATGCATCGCTGAACTGGAAGCCTGAACGAATATATTATGTTTCATTAAGTTTGTATGGTATTTTTGGTGCGTGTTTCTTCTTCATAGTATGTCCTTAGAGCTCTTTTCAGTCCATTGTAATTTGTAAGGTTTCTGTATTCAAAAGGTAATTTGTTTATCATGTCTGGGATGTAGAAGTTTCGCGTGGCCTTTCCGTAGTGATTATTGTATTTATATGTGATATAATTAGTAGTCTGAGGTCTTGTTATACGGTAAGTATTTCTGACTGTTCTGTAGTTGGCATCGAAATAATGTTTCAGCAAAGCTGCATAGTGACATAAATGTTTTGCTGTCAGTATTTTGTGTTTTGCCATTGTAATGTTTATAAGGTCGTGATTTTCTCTTTGTTCCTAAAAGATCAATTTTGTCATTTTGTATTGTAGCGACATTAATCTATTTAATTTGTGGGGTGGGCAGAAAGCATACGTTGTTATAGCGTATCTTAGTATATTTTGGCATAGTGCTTTGTATATTAGCGTTTTTAGGCGTATGGGAACTATGTCTTTTAACCTGTAGAGTTTGCCACTTATTGTTCGGAGTTTGTTGTGTAGATGGTTTATGTGGCTATTCTAGTTCATATCTGTATCGAAGTAAACTCCAAGGTATCGTATTGTTTCAACCTGAGTGATTGTAGTGGTTTTGCTGTTCTGTGTGTTTTGTATGTTAGAAAGTGGATGTGGGATTGTTATATATTTGTTATCAACTGGTCGAGTCAGTGGATTTCTGAATATCATCAATTTTGTCTTTTTTAAGTTTAGGTGTATGGAGTTTTTCGTGAGCCAGTCTATGATCACATTTATGTCATGTTGCATATTGGTTTGGGCTATGCTTGCGTTATTATGGATGGATATTATTGCTGTATCATCTGCGTATTGGAATATCTTACCTTTGAGTGGTAGTTGATTAATATCGTGCGTGTAAATGTTGAATAGAGTTGGGGAGAGTACAGCTCCCTGTGATACTCCACAGGTTACTGGTAGCTCTCTGCTTCGGTGTGATCCGATACGTATGATATGCTTTCTATTTTGGAGGTAGTTTGTAAACCACCTGTGTAGAGCCCCGTCTATTCCAACATGCCTCAGCTTTTCTAACAAGGTTGGATGTGTAAGTGTATCGAATGCTTTAGTTAGATCTATAAAGACTACCATGGCACTTTTGTTTTTGTCTAAGGCGGTATTAATTACGTCTGTAAAGTCTTCCAAGAGAGATGTTGTTCCCTTATTTTTCTGAAAACCATATTGTGTTTTGGGGATAATATGAAAGATCTCAGTGTATGCTGTGAGTTCCTTCAGTATGATCCGCTCCATAATTTGATTGATAATTGGTAATGTCGCTATGGGTCTGTAATTGCTGATTAAATTTCTTGTTCCATGTTTGTATATGGGTGTGATTATGGCTGTCTTTAGCATACTTGGTATTTGTTCTGTTTTAAATATTTTATTTATTAGTTTTAGTAGGATAGGACTTAAACTAGTTGCATGTTGCTTTATATCTTTAGGTCTGATACCATCTATTCCTGGGCCTTTGCTTGGTTTGATTTAATTTATTGCAGAGAGAAGTTCTGCTTCTTTTATGGCTGGGAACCGTAATGCCTGTTTTGATTGTGGTCCAAGTGGAGGGTCTCGTTTTGTGATTGGGGGAATATTTCTGTGTAGTTCTTGGATGGAGTCTGCAAAGTATTGGTTAAAGTCATTTGCTAGTTGTTGGATAGGTTTTGCGTCTTTCACGAAGCTGTGTTTTATGGTTTCGGAGGCGGTGGCGTTTGGAACAAAATCTAGCATCTCATTGATCAGATGCCAGGTTTGTTTCATGTTGTTTTGTGCAGAGGTTAGTTTGTCTCTGTAGTAGCTTCTTTTTGCATTTCTGATTTGTGTTGTAAGGCGATTCCTTGTTATCTGATATTCAGTTTTTAAAGCTGTGTTATTTGGATATCGCTTTAATTCTTTCCCTAAAGCGTCCTTTCTGTATATTTCTAGGATTAAGGTTTGTGTTATCCAAGGATTTTGTGTTATTTTTGAACGAATTCGGATTTTCTTTGTAGCTCTCTTATATATTTCCTCCAGTGTGAGTTTAATGTTGTTGTATAAGATATCTGCTGAATCTGATGTCAGGTGTTCTCAGTTTGTTTTTCTTATTTAGTTGTTAATATATAATAATAATAATAATAATAATAATAATAATAATAATAATAATAATAATAATAATAATTTTTATTTTATTTTTTATTTTATAGTTTATTATCTCTCAAATAATTACTTGAATATACTAATATTTAGGCAACAATGCATCTTTTTCTTGCAAAATGGTTCAGTAAGAATTATAATTTTTCTTAATATCATTATCATTTGCAGAATTTCTCATTGACACAAGAGTAAAAAGTGTGTATTATTACCATTAATAATAATCATAGTAATCGTGTTTATTATTAATGACTCACAAGTTAAACAATATTACTTATGTTGCAGTTTACATAATAATAATTTTTTAAATTTTAAATTGTAAATTAAATATATAATTTTAAACTTAAATATATAACTGAAGTATTACTATTACATTTTCTGTTTACTACTAGAATTCATTACAAAGTATTAAGTGAATAATGTTAGATAAATACTGCTACTGGGATGTAACTCAACTGCACCCTCGAAGCTTTGGAATTAGCTTATCTGAGGGTGATACTGGTTATATATACATATATTTGTTATTGATTTGGTTGCTGTGTTGGAAGTAGGCAGATCTTTGGGAGGTCAAATGAATGATCTGAAAGGTCGGATCAAAGTGAAATTTCCAATATATCCTATGTTATTGCATCTGTCTTGATGGTTCACGTTCTTTTTTTTTGTGGGCTTCTTTTTGAACTATTTAGGAGCCTTTTTTCTTCGCAGTGGCAGCCTTTCTATGTCTTCTGTGCTTTTAATTTGTATCGGCTTTGAAGTTTGTGACTTTCTTATGAATATCTTGGCATCTCTGGTCCACAAAAATTGGTAATTTGTTTTCCATTTTTGCTTTTCTTTTTTGGTACAACAGATTCTGGTTGAATGGTGTTAAATATTCGGATAGGAAGATTGGTGTATTGTCTTGCTGTGCGTTCAAGTCCTTGGCAACTGGTTTTTTCTGCCTGCTGGCTTTTATGACATTGTCTCTTGCGGACTTGCTTTTAAGACGAATTATGACTGGTGCAGGTCGTGGGAAGCCTTGGTTTTTGCTCTTCCTAGGAATCCGATTTACAGTCTGAATGTCGTTAAGCTGTAGGGGATATCAATTACATGGCCTAATTTTAAAATCACGTCTCTGACGTTTTCTGTAGGTGCAGTTTCAGGAAGACCGTTTACGACAAGATCTTTTTTATGTTGTTGCTGATTTATACTTTCGTATTGTAGTTTTAGAGAATGAAGTTCTTGACGGAGTTCGGATGTCTCTTTCATCAAATTGTGTTGCCTGTTTTTTAGTGCGTTAATGCTCATTTTAATGTCTTTTACCGTTCAACACTTCTATAACTGCTAAATTATTATGTTTTACCAAATCTTCATATTCGTTAGATTTTTTTGTTATTTGTTCGTTCTGTTTCTTAAAGAGTTCTTGCACAAGATCTATTAAGCTGGCTTTTATAGTCGCTAGACCGTTTTCTATTAGTATACTTAAAGAGTTTAAATTATAGGA
This sequence comes from Typopeltis vanoorti, assembly GCF_054136105.1. NCBI lineage: Eukaryota > Metazoa > Arthropoda > Arachnida > Uropygi > Thelyphonidae > Typopeltis > Typopeltis vanoorti. Next base: position 100,203,294 of record NC_143559.1, on the reverse strand, counting down.
CTCACCTGCGTTTTTTTGTCTGTTCAGTTCGTCATCTGATTTTGCCTCCGGTATAATCGGCTGCATCGTAGGTGGCTGCCTTACATGCGTTTCTTTGTTCCTCATGCAGATTACACACTTCCATTCCTCACGTGTTCATCGGGTTCATATTTATGTTGTCCTGTTGTTTCTGAAAAGCCAGCACATTTTAAGTGTAGAATCCTACTGCATTTCGTACAAGTTATATTATTTCCGTCGGACGATAACTCCTCCAGGCATTTGATACACTTCATGACTCACCTTTCTTCCCTTAGGCAGTGAGGCGTGATTATAAAGATGGCGACGTCCTTTGTTCTTCGCTGGTTGTTGACCACGGTCCTCTCTGTTCCCTTTTCAACACTTCAAAATAATAATAATAATAATAATAATAATAATAATAATAATAATAATAATAATAATAATAATTCGTTGAAGTCCAACAACATCTCGTTTTGGAGGCCGTTTTGATCCCAGATGCTTTTTTTTTCCCACAAATTGTAGTGATTTTTGAAAGTAAGAATTCAGCGTAATACATATTTGAGAATCTAATGATAGTTTAAAGACCGAAAGTTTAATCTTTTTTTTTTTGCTGAAATTAGCCACCTTCTGTCAGTTTCATATTGCCTGAAAAAATGGAGCAGAAATACTGAAGTCATTCTTGCACAGCAGACGATCAGTGAACGTGCATTTTTCTAGATCCAGTTGAAATGATAACTAGTTAATAATAATAAGTTAGTTAATAGTTAGTAATTTAATAATAATAAATAATACAAAATGAGAGAGAAAAGTAATTTCTGCCGTTAATAGGTATAATTATGGGTGGACGTGAATGCCTTATAATTCTGCCCTTAGGATAGGATGGCTATCTGAGATTAATAATAACGGAAATGACATCAGAATAGATAATAATAATGATTTTGATTAAAATTATGAATTAAACCTAAGACCAACAATGTTCACTTTCTTTAATATGATATAAATTGATGGATTACTTTTTAGAATCATTGAATAATGGAAACGTTTGAACAGTCGGTTTGAATGGATGAGCACATGTTAATCTCGGCTGGTTATTCAGCTAACATGTTATTCAGCTAACATGGCATTCATAAATAAACTAGAAATCAAGAGTCAGAATTTTATATTGGAAATGAAGACTGACCTGATTCAAGTTGTATTAAAGACGCCATTTCATTGAAATCCAGGAAATAGTTAATTTTTAGAGTAAATATACAAGGTTTATTTCGTCAGAATTTTCATGAAAGATCAGGAATTTCAGATTTCATCTCATCACAATATGAAGGAAATCTTTTTAGAAGTGATAATTGGCGAACTAATAGGTAGCAGATTTCCATGTTTACCCTGTTAAGGCAATCAAGGTATGCTTATTATATCAACGTGTTTATTTACCACATGCAATATTCCGTGCAAAGAATGGTAAATCTAAAGCATTAGCGTGTTAGTTTCAGCCAATGGTGGTGTATAATACACCATGGCAAAGACGTTTAAAAATATTTCATTGAATTACTTATCTTACCAAGGAGTGTTTATTAAATATTTGTTGAGGATTACAGTTTTTTTTTTAATTCAATCATTTCGTAAGGAAAAGTTCTGTTCTATTCTGTCACATCGCTTGGAGTCTACCTTGAGAAGCAGTATAAACAGTCTCTGAGATCCGAAATGATCCCTCATGTAAATATTTTACGTCTTAAATAATTAAATGAAACATGTGGCTCATTATTTGTATGAAGAATCTACGCGAATAGATTCTTCTTCTATTTTGGTCTAATATCGGCGGAAGAACACCAGAAACAGAAAACTAGTAGATGATGCTTTCGCTTAAAAAGTACTCACAACTATCACTTTTATTGTTAGATTACTCGCACGCATGCGCGTCTGTATAGAATTGTTGTAGGGTATAATTTATGGCTATACCTTGAACTGAAAGTTATAGCCATAAATGAAGAATACAAATCAAATCAATAATACCAAACTTAAATTAACTGTTCTTCATCAGTAGCTAGCTTATGGTTCACAATTTCATTCTGATGTATTTTAGTACAGCACGGATAGTGCATTTTTGTTAATCAGATTTTAAGAAATACTTGATCATCAAGAGAGCTTTTATGTAAACTCTTTATTATTCTCCAAGCAGTCCTTTTAGGAAACTTCAAGGAGTACAGATATTCGCGGAATACCTTGGTTTGAAACGTTAGGCTTCTCTTTTTCACACTGTTCTTAAAAATTCCATGAAAGAACTCACGTAATTGTTCTGTATTTTAGAAGCTCAACTATTAGTTGAGCTTCTAAAATTCAAGAATAATTCATTTATTATAATTCAAGAATTATAATAAATTAACAGTCTCTAAGTATGAATCGTACATGTATCTGGATTCAAATGACCAACTGGTTCACTTAAACTGAAACCAAATCTTGTCGGGCCCACCTGAGTGGTCATTCATTTTGACCTATTCAATCCTCACTAGGTTAAAATGTTTATTATTACTATTATTACCTTCTGATTTCAGTAACGGAATTCTTGTTTGAGTTGCTTATCAAAACTAAACCTCACAGTCTAAATATTAAAATGACTTCCAGAAAGTTCTTGTTAATACGAAGCTATCAAAATCTCTGGATTGTTAATAGCTGCTGTCGCAATAAAGTATGCCAAAAGCTTGGTTAGGAAACGAAATAAAATACCCTCTTCTAGTACGAAAGTGCGTGTCAAAGTAATGATATTTCAGTTATCTGTTTAAAATTGCAGACATTTTTAAGAAACCTTTGAATTACCATCTCATTTTAATTCGCTAAAGCATTCAACACAAGCACAGTTCGCCCACGTAGACTTCAAACACGAGGGGGAAATGTATTTAATTGAATTTGTTAAGGTTTAGCTAAATCATTTATTTTCGACGGAAAGATATCATCAAAATTATGTTGTAGTGTTTTTTTTCAGAAGTGTATTACCTTCTCCCCTTTTTATAACGAAATGTACATTATAACTTCCCTCATATTCTGCAACAGTAGGTACTTCTCAACTTGAAAAATGTTCAAAATCAAAAATAATGATGCAATAATACCTTGGGTTCTTGTAATATAAAAGTAAATTATATAATATATATTATTTGATGTCATAAATATTATTATTATTATTATTATTATTATTATTATTATTATTATTATTATTATTATTATTATTATTATTATTATTATTATTATTATTATTATTAGAGATAACAATATACTGTTATAATTTGATATATGTAATGATAATACATGTTAATATTAAAATATATGTTCATTTCTAATACTATTAGTTTATTATGCGTCATTGATCTGCAGTGAAGCAGTAGAGGTGTTGTGTATATCCAGGAATCGTCATATAGTTCATCAAACCTATTAATTGAATCTAGACTATTATTCTATATCTATCTTTATCTTCTTCTTTTCTTTGGTTAGTGGGGCAGTGATGATTGCGTACTAGGAATAATAATAAGTCAAAATGGCTTCCCATTGCCTTCCCTGCCTGATAGGTGTGTTATATTTAAATATGTCTTCACGCGACCGATTTGCTTGTTTCGAGGGAAGAAAAAAAATTGCACTTTTAGGAAGAAGAAGAAGATACGTCTTTCCCCGTATTAGATCAGCTAATCCACGATTTCATCGAAAAAACCAATAAAGATTCTTCCCTTGTAAACGGGATTCCAACACAGATTTTGTTTTTCAACCAAAGGACTGTCGAAACCAACTGAGCTACAGAAGCTGTTTCTTTGTCAAAAGGGAAATAAGTACCATAATTGTTTTTTTTTGTCTTGCATAAAGTATTCCGGTTTTTATTCGGTGTTAGCGTAAGTGCATGAAACTTCCATAGCTCAACTGATAACGAGGATGTCCTTTGGTTGGAATGACGCTAACTTGAATCCTTCCTAGGACGTAAGGAACCTTCAGAGGGCTTTTAAACTGACAGTGAAGTAGTCCATCTCATTCGGATGTAGTTGAATATTACCCTTTTAACTTGGGTGTTTCCTCAGCAAATCAAACCAGCCATGTGCACACCCACACATATCCACAGATATAATACATCCTACCTTAGGGGATGTAGCGCAGGAATGACAAGCCTGCTGCATTAAAAATGGCTGTTCACTTCTAACCAGAGGATTCAGCCTATCGGATGGAAGAGATGAAGAGAGAAAGATAGAATCGCATGAGGACTATCTAATAAATTAGAACTGAAAATTTACAATAACTGAAACTCATAACAGGTATATAAAGAATATGGAGAATACAGAGGGAAATATAGAGACTTTATAAGAGCGTTTATACAGTTTTTTAAATAATAAAAACTTGCATTGTAAGACCAATTGCATTTGCATTTAATCAGATCAGTTAGACTATTGAAGATTAATAAGTGATATGTAGGGAAATTGTTTGTTGAACATTCAAACTTAAATCTTCTCTAGGGAAAATGCACGTTCCATCGACCTTTGCGGTGAAGTCTCCTGTTTTGTAAAATGTAAATAAACACACTGTAAAATGTAAAATGTCACAATGTAAAATGTCAACAAATTGTTTTTTGTTAGAAACAATGTGAATTGAGCTTCCTTATTAGGATATTTATCATATCTGTGAAAATGTTTGTTCTCAGGATATCATCAGAATCTTAGCGAAATTTAAGTTAGGTAACGTTCGCTACGAATGTGGAAAGATTCCTTTTCTTGCAAATATTTCATTGGAATTCATTACATCCACTATTTTATTTTTATTATTTATTTTAAAATGGCAATTTATGATTTCAGGATGTGAAATTTAACGACAAACATTAATCCATGGATAAGTCGCTAATGAAAAAGTACAAAGCAATCTCCTCCAATTATCTAAATGTTTACGAAATTCCATTTAACACAATAAACTGGCATTGGAGTTCATTGCTCTACCTGCCATTTTTCAATAATTTCGTTAAAAGGGAATCCCTGTCTCGTTTAATTAAAGCGTCTCCGTTAACAAAACAGACAACTAAAACTATGGTTGTTTGATGCAGCTCCCTAAGGAATAATCCAGCAGTGTTTCATCAACATGGAGCATTTCTTAACATCGATCACGCTGTGACAACCCTTTTGAATAATCACCTTCCTGGCTAGCTGAATTTGACGAATTATTCCTATACATTTGGCCTGCAGAGTCATCGGAGATGAAAACTTCTATCATCGCCAACTTTATATTGTGCAAAGTTTGCCCTACTTTTGTAACTTAACAGACTTTTTTTACAGACAGCTCTACGAATCCCGTGTGAATCGATTGCATATTCTTAATGGCCAGTTCGTGTTTACGTGTAATGAATTAAAAATCCTACCAACTGGCATTGAATCAGATTCGAAACGAAATTAATGACTTAGTTAACACCGTTTGTTATTTTGCAGTTTAGGCTCCTGTTCATGCGAGTGAAAACTGGGGGTCGAATTAGCAGGCTTTAATCCTCGAACTGTTTCTGTTTACATCCCTTTGACAACACCCTTGGTAACCTGTGAAACACAGCATTTCTTTCTCATAAAATTCTACCTTCTAAAAATTCTAAAGAAAAGCCTTAGATTTAGGTGCCGATTGTGAACAAGAGCAGTTGCTATTTTTTACTAACCTTCGTCGATAACAGTTTGTTTAGCTATCGCATGTACATCATATTGCTTTAGATGTTAATAGCGTAGAGCTTTTTTTTTATCGAACAATGCACATACTGCATAGCGGTTGATAAACAATGGCTAATTTACCTTTAAATGCGCAATTACTTTGCAATTTTGTATTTCTACATAGAATTTATATAGTGTTGTTAAAGTTAGAATCGTTCGTAACTGTGGGGTACTTACATAGGTTTTTAAAACCGTTTGTGTTTTAATCGTTTTACATTTTTCAAAACGTTTAAAAAATAAACACCTCTAAAACGAACGACAACGTCTAACTATTTTATAGTAGGTAGTACGACTTTTTATCAAGTGACTCTTTAGCGGTCCTTTCAATTTGCGTTTTTATTCGGCAGATTAAGGTTTATGAAATGTTGGTGTGTTTATATTTGACTGATTTATAAAATTAACCTTTCAGGGAATTTTTGGAGGAGATGCATTTGTAAACATCTTTCAAATATCAGAAACCCAAGAAAATAATTTACTGCGTCGTAAATCATCATGATTGAGATCTTTTTTCCATCAAACAACTTAAATTTTCACGAAATGTCCTTTTAATTAAAATGAAAGTTTCCCTGTAACCACTCGACTCAGATTCTTTTAGTTGTACTGACAGCACACTTAATCCTCTCGAGATACCCGAAGGCTTTCTTGGAAATAAATTTGTGGATTATGTTGCATTTAGAAATTTTTCTCTGATCGCTCAACTTCGCTTTTGTTCAAGTGAGGAAACTGTATTCTTTTTTTATTTTAGTTTCACTTATGCGCGGTCACGATTAATTGCAGAAATGAAGGATGTAGGCTTACATACACATGTGTGAAGGTTTGCGTTAGATTTTTTTAATGTTCCTTCTTTAATTATGAGATGAAAGAAAGATCCCGAAAAGAGTTGAATTGGCATTACATCCACTTCGTGCAGTAAGCAGGCATAAGCCAAAAGAGTTTCTTTAGTTTAATCAACATTTTTCCAATGCCTGTTAAACAGTTCCTTCATTTTTTTTCTTTTAGTAAATTCATTGTCGAGGACTTCACCTTTTTTTGGACTATTTTCATTTGCAGTGGAAGCTCAAGAATCTCATTTTAAATCAGATTAGTGTCTTTTTACACTATAAAAAATAATCAGCTAACGCGTTTTATTTCCTTAAAGAGAGTAGGTCAGGTATTTTTAACTTTATCTGTCTTTTGAAGCCTAAGTGGGCAGTTCATTCTCCACCGGCAGCCAATCAGATAGCTGGCCCATGACAACCACTAATTATAGGCGGCAGCCGATGAAGAGACGGGAAAACAAGTCCTGCCATCTCATGTTACCTACCCCTAAAAGGATATGTTTCTGTCTTAAATAATGTGGGTTGTACGATCAATTTTCTTGAGTTTACGGGACGAAATGTCTGAGTTTCCAGGAGAAAATAATTCTTGCTTGCCCCTGCCAGAGAACTACTCACTTCCACTGAGTTACACAGGCCTTTTTACACTATGCTGATTTTTTTAAAAAAGGAAGAAACTTCATTAAGATAATATAAGATAGCTGTATGATTGTATATGATATATGCAATATGGAGGTAGATTTTATAATATTTAATTTGCAAGTCATTCTGGGTATAAAATAAGGTTTTATGCCATTTAAAAATCAAATGGCTTACAAATCTCAAGTGTAACAGCACTGGTTTCTTCAAACCCTTCCATGTTACAAGGACGTGTCCAGAGGGAGGGGATGACTTAGGCAAGGTCTGCAGTGGATTGGCGAAATCCATATTGGTGGTTACTGATTAGTTGATATTTTTCGAGGTGCACTGCTGTTGATAACCGCTTCTATTACTTTACAACCTGTATTAACCAACATTCATTGAATAGACATGACAAATGTGAAGACAAAATGACAAAATATTCGATTTGACACAGTTTGAAGTATCTCTCCCTCTCTGTTATGTATTCGTGCTATTTTTCCTTAAATAAACATTTGAGAATACCTCAGAAAATCTATAAGAGGAATGATATGTCATCTATTGCTTAGATCTTCGCCTTAGACGAATACCAAAACTCTTAATAAAAATTGCCACCAGCTTGTATCAATTTTAAGTCACAGGGTGGGAAACGTGCAGAATTGGCATTTCACGTATACCTCCTCTCTTGGCAAGTTAACTTGAAAGAAAGAAATACCTTCACGTCACGGATTGACAGTTTTCATCAATGAAAGAGGAGAAAGCCGTTTTTTCCCCCTTTACAATATAACATTCTAGAAATCTTATAAAAAAAGATACCTCGAAAACTGTTTTGAGGTCTTCTACTTGTTTTAAAAATATATATGAAGATGGACGTACTGCTTGCCAATGACAACTAAGAAAAGATGGACGTTTTAGTATCAAAACGAGAAATATTTCATAGACTATCCCACATTTATTGGTGGTGTTTCGGTGTAAGAACTTTTGTTTTCTATTTTAAGACTTTTTTGTTCCTTTTTATTCTGATAACTTGTTTTCCTTTTTTGTGGCTTTTAGATTAAATAAATCAAATATGTTTTTGATATATCTAGGATTTCTTAATCTAAAAGAACCATCTAAAAAACAAAGATTATCAAAATGTTTAATCTTTCAGAAATTTTTTTTTATCTGAGAAATACGAAACATTTCGTTAGGTTTTGCCTTTCGGTTTTCTTTCTTCAAATACAAAACGTTTGCTATTCTAAGATCTTTCCTATATTTATAATGAACATATCTTCATTATAAATATCTTCATATAATTACGATAAAAGAAAACGCATGGATAAAAGAAACTCTTTTACAAAGAAAAAGAGTTTCTTTCATCCATGCGTTTTCTCCCTGTTATATTAAATACAGCCATCTTTAAAAAGAAAACAAATTACCTTCACGTACTCTCTTTTGATTGCTGAGTTGAGCTCTAATCAATTTCATCATTACCCACAGTGTGGCTGCACGTGCTAATCATTTTTATATCTCTATCAGATATTTCAACCTCGATAATGCGTTTTTACACTAATGATTTTCTTTCCAACTTCTCAAAACGATGATTAGACTGTGAGCATTTCGGAAACACTTTTGCTAATTGCAAACTTTTAATAGTAGTTTGAAGTGGGAAAAAAGGTATGAAGTATATCAGCGACTGAAATGCGTGCATAATTAACTCTGTATGGAATAATAGCAAGTGGATAGCTTAGCGCGACAAATAAATATGCTAATATCATAATGTTTATCAAGTTGTGATTGGTGTCCGTATGGAACAGATTAAAATTTCACCCACGTGATTCTTCTCACATTTCACAGGTGGTGAGCTTTTTAAAAATAATTATTACAAACCGAGTGAATATTTACAGTGAATTTGTAATATCCAGAAATAGTATGACAGTATGATCGTGTTGTCTTCGCAGTGCTTCGGGAATCAGCAGGAATAGTCTCACTCTGTTATCTTCCAAAAAGAAAAAAACAATCCATTTTACGTAACAACAGCAGACCTGGGAGAGAGAAAGAATTTGGTGCTCCCGCTTCTTCACCGAGATCTACAGCTTAGTACTTTCCATGTGTGCGGTGAATCGAAAAATACCGCAACAAACAAGGCATTTTAAGTACTTAAATGGTGCAAAGGAAAGAGAGCTGCCAGGTTGTAAAGAAACCTCCTCTAGGTTTATTGATAGTTTTTTTAAAAATAATTTCTGGGTTGGAAGAAGCTTATTGAAGAAGCCCTATATGGCGTTTGTGATATATATATATATATATATATATATATTATTCGACTATTTATTTTGAAAAAGAAGAATAACTAAGGAACCAAGAATCCATCTACCTTATTCTTCATTGGTTTGAAGTCAATAGCAACAGATTGTTCCTATTGACTTCAAATTTGTACAGAAAATCATCAGTAGAGAATCAACCAGAATAAACTCATACAGAAATGCGAATTGTATCACCAATACAGGTAATTAATTCTCTGAAGATTACTTTTATGTCTTTTTTGTATGCGCGGGGATGGGGGGTGGGGGGAGCATGATGGATATTAGGAAATGCTCCATCTTGATGAAAGACAGCATTGGTTTTGTCCTAAGGGAGCTGCGCTTGTAACCATAGCGTAGGTTGCTGTTTTTTTCAAGGAAAGAATAATTGTCTATAGAAAAAGAAAATTTTAACTTTTGTAATATTCCAATAAATGTTCGGAAACAACATGTGTTCCTATTTAAACCTACACATGGTTGTTGTCTGTTCACTTCTTTGGACATATGAAAGGTTGACAGGAATGCTGTGTCCTCCTCATGTGATCTCCGGTGTCCGTGCAAATCATAAGCTGGCCACTTTGTCGTTCTGTGTAATGGCCTTGCAATAAATGTAAATGTTTAAGCAGAGTTCGTTCGCCACACAAAATAATAGTGTGGTGCACTATGTATCTCCTCCACACGGCTACACTCTCGTGTCGACTGCAGTTGGGAAACGATCAATTGTTTTGTCACTCCCACAAGTGGTTGGCAGGGAGTCGTCCTTTTGCAGATGCCTTCATTTGGTCTCCTGAAATATGTGATACCACTTGCAGTTTGTATCCCAAAGACAACGAAATTCGTGGAGTGAAACTCCAACACTCAAAAAAGCTTGCTTCTCTCAACTCAGCATCCTTCTCTGCACTAAATCAGGAATGATTCATTATTGTGCGTGCTTACACTGAAATATTGCAAACATTGAACTTTTTTCAGAGCTACGGAGGCGCTTTAATTGCCTGAGACATGAGTCGGTTACTACAGCCATCACTGGAAAATGATAGAGCAACGCATTCCAATGCTAGTCTGCTGTGTTGAATGGAATTTCTTAAACCTGGAACTATATATTCAGGGGAGTGGTTTGCTTTTTTATTTTTTAATATTGGGGCTCTTCGAAGAATTAATTAATGTTAGTATTCAAAGCTAATATTTCCACGTGACTAAATGTCACTTATAAAATTAACGAACTGCATTCTAGGTCAGTTATTACAAAAAATAGATTTCTCCATCCACAGTAAGCGCGACTTCATTTGAATTACTCCAAGGTTGTGATAATTTACTGAAAGCGAACAACTGCTTTCGAGATAAGATGAAATGTTTTAAGAAGGATATGCAAATTGCTCATAGAGAAGCGTCACCCTTGTTTATTGTTTCCATTGAAAGCGTGAACGTCATCAAATGACGAATTTAGTTCAACATCTCTTCCAACATTGAAAAGTAAGAGGTCTCCTATTAAGCGTCTAATTAATATAGTCCGAAAGGGTTTAAACAAAACATTAGGTAAAATAATACGTACATTTAATGTATGATTTCATCAGACAATCATTTTACAACATCTGTGAAACATTTTATTATAATGAAAAAAAAGAAATTTACGAGCGATGGTATTATAATGACTTTTTCTTTCTCTCTCTCTCTAAATCTGTTGCAACAATTCAGTCAACACCTTTTAACCGTATGGTAATCAACATTCTCACTGGAAGATTTTAATGAATAAATATTATTTATTGAATAAGAAGAACCATTAATCCCACACCGACACTGCATGCTTCATAATTCATTTGTCGGTTCAACTCCGTGATGCTGATTCACTCCGTCTGTCTGATCCTCTGCCATTAAATAGCTCTGAGGTGTTCGGCGCCAATTTATTTTTTGCTTTGGAGCAAAACGACTGAATAGAACTGAAAAATATGCATGCTGTTAACCCACTACAGCAACTAATAGACTTATCTTGATAATCTCACCGGTATTTTAAGATACCGGTGAGATTTCACGGGTATTTCCAAATCTTTCTCATTCGCGTGATAAAACTAAAGCCGTATTCACACATCGTCAATAATAAATGTTAATAAACATCGCTGAGAAACACTCTTACTATCCTTAGCTATCTAGGTGTTTGAATTTTTAATCCATCTTTCCTTAAAGATTACAAATAATGAAGATGGTATGACTTTATTCGAATATACTCAAGTTAAAACAATTTAAAATAATATATGAAATATTATTATATGTGTTAATAATCTAAATAATCAGAAGATATATATTTCTAACATTTATTGCAAATTCAGTCAGAAAATCTTACACTTCGTGCATCTCCTTACTGCGTATTTATCAGTTTATTTAATACTAATTCACTGACTTTTAGTTGCTGTGATGACTTTTTTATTCTGATTTTATTACTGACTTTGACTGAAATGTACGTGGCTACCTTCAGATGTTATGCTAGTTAAGCAAGTTCAGCAATTATAGCGACAGACATCACTGCAATACATTTAAAAACATTTATCTTGCTTTTCATCTTAATTCCTGTTTTTGTTACAGATGAACCCATTCCTCTTTTTCTCTTCGTTTCTGGAACATCCAGTTCAGTTAAATTGATGGTTTAGTACTGCATTCTGTTAATTAAAAAGATTCTTCTTTTTATTTCAGTCCTTTTATAACAACGCAGTGCCTTTCGCCAACTTACCAATGGAAACATTTTCCCTGGCATTTTCTGGTTTCGTTGCTTCCTGATTTACTTCATTAATTACAGAAAAAGAAACTGCTTACTCTAAAATTATCTCGGTTAACGGTTTGTTTGCAGGGTGTGTTTAGGCTTACTGTGTCTATTAATAACCCTATTAAACTAAAGAGCCGGAAGTAATTTCTGCTCTTTTATGTAATGCGGACACTCTTCAAAGCACACACCGTGACTTACCGAGTAGCTTGACAGAGCAAGGCCTCTCTAGGAACGTTTCCGCGCTTCTTCATCCTTGCGATGCTTCGTTTATTCTCTCCTTAGCACGAAAGAGGTCTTCACTACATTAGTCTGCAAGTCATGAGTCTAACCAACCTGACTGTAGACAGTTTGCAGAGAGGGAGGGATTTCAACTGAAGTTATTATCTATGTCTTGTTAACTGATCATCTTTGAAAATATCATTACGCTTATTTTATAATGCTTGTTGTATTATATTTCAAAATCGGGAAATATTTTAAATTTAACTTTATTTATCCTAAAATTAACAAAATAATAATTAACAAAATGAAATTTCCAAAGAATCTTGGACTTCTAATCGGAATAATTTTTCATTCCGCGATAGCCGAAGTTGCGATAATAATTTTCTACTCCCGGCTCATTCATCCAATATGGAAACAAATCATTAACCAGCCGAATTTAACGGAGAGGGGAGTAAATCACACACAACCTTTGGGAGGTATTTAGCTGAAAATCATTATTAATTTTCTGAAAATATAAATTACTTCTAAATACCCAGCTTTAATATGAGATTTACTTTCAATATTAGACAGAAATTCAACTAAATTACCAATGGTTGAGCTAGACCAATATAAATGTATTGTCTAGCTCATTTCTTAAGTTATCGAAATGTCAAGCAGTGAAAGTGATTTCACCAAAATCAATAATTATTAACATAGAACAATTCCGGTGCTAAGAACATGCTGTCTCGTCAAACTGTGAACTGATCAGCTGAAAAGAAAATAGACATTTTACAACACACCAAATTAGTTGATGTCTGTTTGGAATTTGACCGGAACCTAATACTTGACAGCAAGCGTTTTATAGGCCACTGAAAAATGAAATGGAAAATAAGTATCTTTGATGAGTCTATGAGTCCAGAAGGTATAATAATAATAATAATAATAATAATAATAATAATAATAATAATAATAATAATAATAATAAATATTATTATTATTATTATTATTATTATTATTATTATTATTATTATTATTATTATTATTGATACGGACATTCATAATCCTAGAGGGTGCTGTATACTCATTGTGAGATATGCTACGAAAAAAAAAATATTTTTCGATACGAGAAAATTCACTACACCCAAAAATTATATTCTTACTCTAACTGTATAATTTCTCATAATGATTATTATTATATCGTACCTCTATTGGGAGGATTTCGCACGCCACACAATTCACAGTTAACACTTCTTCATCCCACATTTACACCTAATCCATTATCGTTATACACACACACACACTACATCGTCTACGCCCACCATCAATTTTCCTGTATGTGAGATAAAATCCTAACTTTGGTGACGTTCTCTCCGTATGAAATAAATGGAGCACATAGTGCAGAAAATAATCCATTTTCGTTTGAATAGTACATATAACTCTGATCTTTTTCAATTTAGATGTACATTGATCAGTCATTCTTCAAAAATCGCTACGGAAGTGCGCATATAGGGTTAATAATAGTGAAGAATAATTCAAAAATATAGAGATGATTGTTACATGTTTACTGTAGTGACATACAGGCTGGTCATAAATTAACTTTCCCTCTTTGGAGGTATCTGTAGCTAAAACTAATACACGAAATGAGACAACATTTTAAATTGAGACTTTTGAAGGCATGGGGAGAGGAATTCCGCGAAAAAAAGATTTAGTACCAAAAGTCGCCGACAGGGGAAATTTTGGCGTTGGCGGAGCAGTCAAATATTTGTAGTAAACACAGGTAAAAAGGATTATGCAAATTTTACTGTGCGTACGTGACAGCAGCGCAACAATTCCACTTAAAAAGGGATTGGGAACGTTCAGACAGTTATTCCAATGACTGACGAATTGTGCTCAATATACGTCCTACCTTGCCTCATCTTGCTTTACTTGTTAAGTTGTTTTACCAGTGCAATGCCGTTGCGGCCCTTCAGGAATTTAGAAGGCTTCATAACCTGGTACAGATCCTATGTCAGCTGTAGCACTGAGAGCTATGATTAAGACGTTTGAAGAAAATGGATCACTAGGAGTTAGACCTGGCAGAGGACGGAAAGCAGTGCAAGAAGAGAAAGTAACAGACGTTGCTACTGGGGTGTTCGACGACACAGGGACCAGTACTGGTCCAAGCGCTCGTGCCATTTCTCGCAAACTTGATATGGCTTATGGGTACTACAGTCTGGATAATCTTACGGAAAATGCTTCACTTCTCTCCGCATAAGTTCAGTCGTGTGCAAGCACTAACTACCGCAGATTATGAAAACCGCATGACTTTCCTGCTAACATTTCTTGCCTGAATGGAAGTCGCCAATGACTAGCCTTGGAGAATACTGTTAGGTGATGAGGCTCATTTTTATCTGAATGGGTCGGTAAATACTCACAACTGCAGAATTTGGGCATCTGAACATCCCAAGCGATCCAGCAAGTACCACTGCATTCTTCAAAAGTAACTGTGTGCTGTGGCTTCACAGCCGATTTCATAATAGGACCACACGTGTTTGAGCATATTACCCCTACAGGTCCTGTAACCTGCTCCATTGCTGGAGAGATTTATCGACAAATGCTGGAAAATTTTGACATTCCTGCATTGCAGCAAAGACAATGTTTGGACTTCATAATTTTTATGCAGGATGGAGCACAGCCACATTGAACGTTCAGTACAGCTCCTTTTACGCCAGCATTTCAGTAATGAGAGGGTTATCAGTCAGTTCATTCCGAAGACCTGGCCGCCTCGATCCCCGGACATCACCCCATGTGGCTTTTCGCTGTGGGGGTATTTGAAATCGGTTGTGTATGTTGGTAGCGTTCCCAACTTGCATGTCTTGAAAGAGAACATAAAACGGGCTGTTATGAACATCCAATCCGACTCATTACGCTCAGCTGCAGAGCATATCGCACACCGGATGCGACATGCTCTGCATGTCGCACACCGGATGCAATTTGTTGTACACAAGAAAGGTGAGCACATTGGAAATCGTGTATGTAGGCCAGGGGTTCTGATTCTGATGAATAAAAAATTATTTCCTGTGAGTTCAATCACTACATTAATTTCTGTGTCTCTCGCAAGTTGTTGTTTTTGTTTAATTATTATTATTATTATTATTATTATTATTATTATTATTATTATTATTATTATTATTATTATTATTATTATTATTATTATTATTATTATTATTATTATTGTAACGTGCCACATATCCAGCTGGATGAGTGACGAGGCTGTCGCTTACGCAGTCGAAATGTTATTATTCCATTTTATTTGCCTTTAGTGGAATTATCCGTTTGTTTTCGGCTCCGCAAGCACCAAAATTTCCCATATCTGCGACTTTTGGCTAAATGTTTATTTCGCAGAAATCATCTCCGCATGCCTTCAGAAGTCTCAATATAAAATTTGGTCTCATTCCGTTTATTGGTTTAGCTGCAGATGCCTCCAAAGAGGGAAAGTTATTTTAATGCCCCCCTGTACTTTAACTTGAATGCTAAATTAAAATATAGAAAGTAAATAAATGTGGATCTTAATTCAGTTGATGGCATTTAGTGCTATTGTGTTAACCTAATATCCTCATAATTCGCTGTATTCAGAGTACGATTAACTCTTAATCAATGTGTTTGTTATACTATATTTTAAATGTGCTGTGCAATGGATATGCAAAATTACTAACTATTTATCAAAACGAAATATAGACCGAAATATATTGTGGGAGAAAACCAAGCATCTGTTTCTGGCAAGATTTTAAGCCTTTTTAAAACTGCTAACCTTTTATATGCAATGGTGTAAATGGCTTTTACACACCTTCAGAATCCTTAGCACTTTATTCCTTCCTTGAGGATATCCGTCTGTTCATGCAGAAGGGAATACTCAGTATCCATCTGAGAACTGTTTCCACGTCGCTTCTTTTCAAATATCCAATTTTTTAAAAAATCAGTAGTGGCACAATGTGAGCTACTGAATCAGAAAATTTCGTTCCACTACTTGTCAGAAATTCAGTCTGTTATACGCACTGCATTTGATAACACGTACTAAAAGCTTTTCCCGATAGCTTTCAAAGACTGACGGTATGATTCGCATATTATATCTCGTGGAGAAAGAAAAGAAATATATTTGACAAATGTAATCTAGCAAACCGTATTCACATCGGTTTCCAATATCGATGTGATTTTATGCCATTGCCATATGATTTCACAGTGACGAAGAAAAATAATTCTTTATACAAGTTTAGCTGAATAAACGAAATTATGAAACAGATACTACAGATGAATAGCTTATGTCGTTTTATCTTCCTTTTTGTAGACTGCTTACTTTTCTCCATCTGTAGAGATCTTTGGTATTTTGTACATCGCGAGATGAAGGTCAAAACCATTTTAGGAGTTAAAAAAAAACGAACGAGGATTTTTTTTCTTCAGAAAAAAAAAATGATATGAAAGTCGAATAAAACCTTGCGTTAACTAAATGAAGATCGTAAGATTATCGACGGAAACCTGCTAATAATCTTTGAGACTATTCGTCAGTTCTATTTATGTATTTCTAATTTAAATTAATTATAAATAAATTATAATAATCTTATATTTTTTAACGTTTTAACTTTTTATTTGTTGTTATATCATTTCTAAATTTTCATCTTACAAACCAGTTAAATCTATTTTTTCATCTTTATAGAATTTAGTGTTCTTCCCAGAACATGTTCTTTCCAGCGTCTTTATTCGATTAAGGATAATCTTCCTTAATATAGGATAGTATTAGGATTAAGGATAACATAAGTAATTCATCTATGTAGTTTCTAAATTATTATTATTACGTGACATCTCCAAGGAGTCTAAGGACTTATCCCGGAAGGGCACTCTACTCCGCACCTCTAAGAGTTAGATCTCACCTTCTTCCCTGCTACTTAATTCTCCCCCAATACAAAAACACCACAAACACCGTCTACCGGTCACTACCAATCATGTTTTAATATTCAAGTTTGCTTCTGCATGCCGTAAAAGTCGTGGTCGAGCCTGTTTTGAATAGCTGTTCCAGAATTCTCCTTTCGTTTCCAAGATTTTATTACTAGTTTCATTTCCTCTCTCTCTCTCTCTCTCTCTCTCTCTCTCTCTCTCTCTCTCTCTCTCTCTCTCTCTCTCCCTAAGGCCTCGTATGCCTCTTGTTTAATAGCATTGATATTATTTTTCAGCTTGCTTCATTTGTGTGTTTTCATTAAATCTGTTTGTATGAAACTTCTCTGCTATTTTTCATTGATTATTTTAATTCTTTCTTCTTATAGTAATTCCACCTTAAACTTTTTTCTTTAATCATATTAACCTTTATGCTACTTTTGCACTTGTTTAACCAGGAATTGTAATTTTACGGTGAGTAATACATCCTCTTTATATCAAATGATGTTAGAACTCAGATATCAATTCTTTTTTTTCAGGTTGAATTATTTCTATTTGTTATTATATTTATGTTGGTGGAAAGTTATTTATTTTCAACTCATGTCTGTACACAACTGCAATTTATTTCACGTGTAGGTTTTTTTTTTTGCACAGGATCGCTAAATCTTTGACATATTCCTCAAAGAAGAATGGTTCAATGATAAACGAAGCTGTAAACCCGCGCCTGACACTAACTTGGCATTCACACACTTTGGGTGAATGCAAAGGAATTTGATGGATTGCATGCTGGTTTTGCGTAGTCAGTACCCGGTGATTGTGGGTATTCTGTTCAGGTGAATGAATGAATGAATGAGCAAAAATGCAGAATCTTCCGTAGAAGTCTTTTTTCATCTAGTTGTTTAAGGTAAACCACGTGCACTGCAGGAACCAACGCTGTTTTTCATGTCTGCTCCACAACGGCAATAGCAACTTCATTCACTTGTTGCGAACTGATTAGTTTGCGACCTCTGCAAGGTCTAAGTCCCAGCGATCCCATTTCTTCAAAAAGGACTAATCATTCGCAGCAGAGCACATGGAATCAGTGGACCTCGTCTACATCTGTTCAGGCGACGAAATTTGCGGAGTGCAGCAACAGCAGTGAAATTGTTTAGGTAGTATAGCTTCACAAGCAAAGCACGTTGGTTAATACCACTATGGACGGTATTAACATCCAGAATGAAGGGAAAAAATCCCTTTTCCATGTTTTCAATCATGCTGGCAACTGCCGAGTTGCTTGATATACAAATTCCAAGCATTTGATGCTTACTTCCCTGGCGGTGAATTTCGGAACTACTTTTTTTCCTAAGATATCGTGGCCCATGACACACACACACACACACACACACACACACACACACACACACACACACACACACACACACACAAATGGATTCCCTCAAAGTTTAGCAGCAACTGAATTAGTGGGTGGTGCTCTGCAATGCCTTAAACAGAAATACTTTAATCCTGATCATCTTGTATTTCTGTTAATTTCAGATAATGCTACCATTTTAATATTTCTTTAAGGAATTTTTTAAAAAAAAATACATTTATATTAGAAGAAGAGAAAATTTCTTACTCGTGATCATTTCCTATTCCTTCAGCGTTTAGATCTTCCAGCTATAAAATGAAAACAGAGTGGGTTAACTGTTTCGAGTGTTAGTTATTACTTTTAACTGTGTTGCAATCTAATAAATGCAATAGTTTAGGAAGCAACTTATCCGGGTTTGAAAAGCCAACATTTACCAATGGAAATAGTAATTGCCGATTAGATACACGATATTTGGCCTTATTTAAATATTCCTACTAATAACTGAAATATTTTTAAAAAGATAACCTTAGTTACAGCATTTATGTGAAAACAGATATAACAGAATAAACGAGCAATTTATTATTAACAAACTACGAGCTTTCATTCCTTCTTTTTTTTCTAGGAAAAAGAAAAACGAGAATGGGAAGAAAGAATAATGATGCGATAGGCTTCAGTGTTTCTCAAAAATGTAAACTTTTAAATATAATTTTTTACTCAATTATTCTTATTTTAGCACAGCTTATAATATTGTAACTTAACTATTTTAATCTTATCGTTGCCTATCGACATCATAGTGTTGGCAGAAAATCAGAATCAGTACAGAGATTATTTATCTGTATACTGATATGACGACGATTTTAAAAGAAGGATAGTCGTTGGGAAACACGCTCCCTTACACCTGACAAAAATTATGAAAGAGAGAGAGAGATGCAAGGCCACGAAAGATTGAATTGTCAAAGCAATGGTATTTCTAGTAGCGATGTGTGCATGTGAAAGTCGGATTATTAAGAACAATGGCAGAAACATTTATTCATTTAATGATGGGCGTAGAGGAGACTATTAGGAATCCCATGGACAACAAGAATGACTAATAAAAAGGATTTACAGAATATAAGGACAGAAAGCTCCTTGGAGACGATGATCGCTAAAATGAAGTTGATGTACTTTTGACATATTATGCGAGGCAGATAACAACGACAACAATGAATATATTTTGTAACTTGGTTACCAAATTTATTCATTTCAAGAGTTTTTTTTTATTTTATTTTGAACAATTCGGTTTAAATCAGACTCTTGCCGTTACCGTATAAATGGTCAGAATTGCATTCGCCTCTTTTATTCTCCTTCGCGTGGTTGACCACCGTTCTCTTCAAACTTTGAAAACGTATACCTTACTTATTACTTAACAGATACTTACAGTTTTTACATCAGTAAGTTCGGCTTGGTGAACGGAATTCATTGATATATTCATTAATCCACCAGTAAAAAGTATACTTTAAAACTTAAAAAAATGAGAGCGTGGAAAGAGCGTGCTGGCTCTGCAATTTGCTGCCAAAGCGCCGTCTCATTTTTTTAAAATTTTTTGAAAGACTCTAACCAGCACTGAATATTTATACTACTACTACTACTACTACTACTACTAATTATAATAATAATAAAAATCAGCTAACGCCTTTTTATTCCCGTATACACAGGGAGTAGGCGAGGCCGTTTTTAGCCCTATCTAACTTTTGGAGACTGAGTGGGCAGTTCAATCTCCACTGGTACCCAATCAGAGATAGCTGGCCCAAGGCTATCACTAATTAATCGGCACGCAGTGAAGAGAGACGGCTCTACATATGCCACCATCTCATGGTCCATAACCCGACACTAGTATTTAATGTCTGAAATGATGTGGGTTCTACGGTCGATTTTCTTGAGTTTACGGGACGAAACACCCGAGTTTCCGGGAGAAAAAACTCGCTTGCCCGTGCCAGAGATCGACTAACTCAGGAACTGGTCGAAAGAAGCTTAGAAAAATTTCCTCTAGTCGCCGACTAGACTCGAAACCAAGCCTTCCTTCGTGCGGCCAAGCGCCGTGGTGTGCAAACACCACATCCACTGAGCTACACAGACTCTACTAATATTACTACTACTACTGATAATAAAGGAAACATCATTGTCTGCTAACTATATTTTATTTAGAACTGTTTGACATTGCATCAATATATCCTTCTAACTTTAATCTTCCAATGGGATTGTAGTCTCACATTACAAGTTTTAGGAAAATGAATTTGATACGATCCTTTGAAAACATGGTTACTGGTTTTATCTTATTAGAGTTCCCTTTCCTTAATTCAAGGATAAACTTTCCTGTGACATCATTTATTTTTCTAAACAGATCTCTTGTTCTACCCATAATATTTCTTTCTTTAATTTCCTTGCACCTTTTCTCTAGATGGTTTTCCTTATCTTTCCTGACCTGCCTCTGGAAATCTGCAGTTAGTTTTCTAACACTTTCCTTTTCTGTCAGGAAAAAGGTACTTGTCTCCTTTTTAAAATTGCATTAACAGTAACCAACACCACACTCATTGGCTATTTGTTGGAGAAACGAACACTTCTTCGGATTAATTTATTCGCTATTGTATATGGTCAAAACGTTTTGGCTAATGAACGTAGCTAATTCAGAAAGAAATGCAACAAATATAGTATGATTTTTAAACATATTATTGAACCTAATAAGAAACTGATTAATTAGCTTAATAACTACTGGAAGAAAAATACGATAAATATGATTTTATAATCTATTAGGAATTTGAAATTTTTGTTGCCTGAATTTGGAATTTTAAAAATTTCGTTGCCTTAATCTATGATAAAATATTCACGCTAGAAACAAAATTAACGACATAAAATTACTCTGCTTGGAAATGATGTAATATTCCCTCTTGTTGACGCATGTTCGAGAACTAGTTTAGAGTTTTACTGAAGATTTGCATCAAAAACAGCAAACTTCACCGTACTTGAGTTGCCTTTTGTTTGTTAATTCATAAACCCGCTTAAAATTCTCAAGGTCAGGTTCTCTTTTGCTATTCCAAAAGTATGTTGTCTAGCGTTGTTCTGATGACAAGATTTTGTCTTAAAGTTTCTTGCTTATTTTTAAATTCAGTTTATTCACTGCTGTTATTATGGCTAGAGGAGAATAAAGATGGGAACAATATAGATACTTATATATACACAATCTGTCGATTAATGTGCCTCCGATTAATAGTGCGCTTTCGATTAGTGCGTCGTTTATTTTCGATAACCAAATTCGATTTGTGCGCCTCTAAAATTCGATTAACGCGTTATTTCTGTTGTTTTATATGCATTCTCTATTTAACAAGATTGAATTTTTATTCGAATATTTATTTTCATTTTAAACTAATAATTATCATTGAATTAAATATTGATATTTTATACGTCAGTATATTAATTCAGTGATACATGATTAGGAAATATATAGTCACGACGGCGTTCACAGTTTGCATTAGAATCGGCAGTAACTTCAACGTACTGGGATTTCATGATGCATTTATTTAAATAGTGACTAATCAGTATACAATTATGTTGGAGAAATATAATATCCCCAGTCGCAGTTTGCAATTCTCCGTAAAATCTCTCAACATTTTGAATTATCACATGTGGCATTTATATTTACATCACTATGTACAGTAGTACCACTCGATATGGCCTACATTGACAATTACATAATATACATAATACCATATTTCAAAATAATTACTTGTGTAATTTCAAAACCTGGTCTAATTAATGATATACTTGTAACAATAACTAGTCGAAACTATTCCTAATTATTATTAGGAATACTTACAGCCAGTCAAAGGTATATTGGAGGTTGTGCATACGATAGATATTTAAGCAATATTTAATAAGGAAAAGAAATTTTAAAAGTATAATATAAAAGAATAAATGGCGTGTGAATATAATTTTAAAATATTCAAAGAAATTTAAAACATCAAGTAACTTTCTACTTTACTTACCTTATAACTGGGTACGTTTTTTCATTGACCATGCATATGTAACATCGCTTCAAACTTCTAACAAACGAAAGTACTTAATGTTGAGTGTAATGATGGAGAATTTTGCACTACAAAGTACTCCATAATTACACTCAACGTTAAGGTAGTTTCGTCAAAAGACTAAACAATATCGTAATGTAGACGTGTGAATGTATAAAAATCACATGTTCTTTCTAAAGATGACACATTTTGCAGTTCGAAAATGCAAAGTTTTTTTTTGTTTTCAAGTCGTACTCACTCATTATTCTGAGATTTAGAAATCATAGGAACCCTGAAGTTATTCACTTGTAAAGGAAGGTTATTAGCTGTTAATTGGAGCAAGGTAAATAGTTAACTATTCTGATTACTCATGAAAAAAAAAGAAAACACACACACGGGAAAGCATTTCTGAATATTGTTGACGTCTTTGTTTTAAAGAGAATTGATAGGAAAAGGAAAGAGATAAAAGGTGTACTCTTTTCCGCACCACCTCAGAGGTAGAGTACCAGGTGCGTTTTTTTTAACGTGGTATCCCCAGTAGGCCTATTCCACGATTTGGTAGAAGTAGTAGTTGCTAAAGTTTAAAATATATCGCCACACTAGAGATCCTGATTTGTCGATTATTAGACACATCAATATTTGTACCACCCTGGTGTATTTGGATTATTATTATTATTATTATTATTATTATTATTATTATTATTATTATTATTATTATTATTATTATTATTTCTTCCAGTATTATTAACTATTATTAAATCTTCTCGCATGCAGACGACACGGCTATAGTATCCATTCACAACAACGCAAATATCGCTTATTACCAATAAGCGATATTACCAATTATCAATCAAATTATGGAGCGGATCGTACTGCAGAAACTCACAGCATATACAGAGAACTTTCATATTATCCACAAAATACAATACGGATTTCAGAAAAATAAGGGAACAACATCTCTCTTGGAAGCTTTACAGACGTAATTTAATACCGCCTTAGACAGAAACAAAATTTGCCATGATAGTCTTTATTGAGCTAACTAAAGCATTCGATACACTCACACATCAAACCTTGTTAGAAAAGCTGGGGCATGTTGGAATATATGTGCCTCTGCACAGTTGGTTTACAAACTACCTTCAAAATAGAAATCATATCGCACGACACATATCAATCTTCGGTTTGACCCAATACGTATTGCGTGAAACCGAAATAGAGAGCTATCAGTAACCTGTGGAGTGCCACAGGGAGCTTTACTCTCGCCAACTCTATTCAACATTTACACGCACGATATTAATAAGCTACCTCTCAAAGGTAAGATCTTCCAATACGCAGACGATACAGCTATAATATCCATCCATAATGAAGCAACCGTAGCCCAAATTAATATGCAACGTGACATAAATCTGCTCAGAGACTGGTTCACCAAAAACTCCATACACCTAAACTCAGATAAGACAAAATTAATGATATTCAGAAATCCTCTGACTCGACCAGTTGATAACAAATATATAACCATCAAACATCCATTCTCCAACATAAAAACACACAGAACAGCAAAACCACTACAATCACTCAGGTTGAAACAACAAATATACCTTGGAATTTACTTCGATGCAGATATGCGCTGGAACAGCCACATAAACCATCTACACAACAAACTCCGAACAATAGGTGGCAAACTCTACAGGTTAAAGACATATTTCCCATACGCCTAAAACACTAATATACAAAGCACTATGCCAAAATATACTAAGATACGCTATAACAACGTATGATTTCTGTGCACCCTACAAATTAAATAGATTAATGTCGCTACAGTACAAAATGACAAAACTGATCTTTTGGGAACAAAGAGAAAATCATTTTACCATACCAACTTAATGAAACACAATATATTCGTTCAGGCTTCCAGTTCAGCGACGCACCAAGACATTCCAAATTATTGTGTGTGTGTGTGTGTGTGTGTGTGTGTGTGTGTGTGTGTGTGTGTGTGTGTGTGTGTGTGTGTGTGTGTGTGTGTGTGTGTGTGTGTGTGTGTGTGTGTGTGTGTGTGTGTGTGTGTGTGTGTGTGTGTGTGTGTGTGCGTGCTTGCGTGCGTGTGTGTGTGTGTGTCATCCTAACTGGTGTCATCCTCAGATATGTTTAACAAATAAGCTTCGAGGATGAAAGCTGAGAAATTACATCTCATCCAAGATCAAAAAAAAAAGGGGGGGGGGAAATACAAATCCATATATCACATTTAAGTGCTGTAGTTACATCTCTTAAATATACAAAAAAAATCATAAAAAAATCTGTAAATATATATAACTCATTGTTAAATGAATAAAGGCTGTATTATTATTATTAATACATTATACAGAGGGAAAAAGAAAAGAAAGAAAAAACAAATCTGTACAAAAATCATTGATACAAAAAAAATCAGAATTAAGTCTGTTGTAAATATGTAATCACAATATGTAATCATAATTTTAAAAATAAATAAGTATTGAATTCTTTTAAAAGAAAAATATTTATTCAAGTATCTATCATATGTAATCAAATACATGTAATGTATGTATCATAAGCAATCAAATGCATGTTATGTAAGTATCATATATATATAATGTATGTATCATATGTAATAAAATTATTATTACATATTGTGATTACATATAATCTCGAAGGCACCGGTCTACTATCACGCTTACGAGCCCTGTCAGATCTGATCTACACTCAAAGGAAACAAAGTTAGTAACTACAAGACTTCAACGAGAAACATCAGAATAAAGATGAAACATGGACAATTAATTATAAAGAAGAAATACTAGTGAGAAAACCAAATTCAGAAAATAACCAGTGTATAATTCTGAACCAAAATACAACACAGGGAACGAGATGGACTTATATCGTCAACACTAAACTTCAGAGAATTTTCCAGATACCTTTCTCTAATATACGCAGTCTTATTTTTAACGTTAAAGATATTCACTTCCAGAACCTTATAACTCAGCCCTCTCAAAGCAATATTCATCTGTGCTTTATAACGATAACAAATCCACACATCCTTGACTCCTTTCTTGTCCTAGATGGGGTATGTGGATGTATCCGCTCCAGTATACCATGCCAAATAGTAGCCAAATGGAATCTTCTAATTTTTATCTCCTTTGGCTAAAAATCATTTTAAATGCTCTTTATATGTGGTCTCTCCTCTAGGCAGCTTAGACTACAAACTAGTCCAGGTTTGTTTCATTGTTCTTATTGTTTTATCCATCTATGAGCGCGCTTACAGATGCTTATTCTTCGTTGTGCTGAGTTTATAATATTTCTAATGTTCTCCTTTTTTATTATTGCTTACTATTGTTACATGTCTAGGGTATTTTTTCTTATTGGAACACTACTTTATTGAGAAAAAAATCCATATTCCAAAATTTTTCAAAACTATTTATAAAACTATTAATAAATTATTTGTAGAACTAAAATATTTTAGTTATTTAGAAAATTTTTTAAAAAAATTTCTTAAAAAAATATTAATACTTACTTTTTACCAACTTTTGTTTTACGTAAACTTTCCTAAAATATTTTCATAGAATCAATGTTTTCAGTACCTCTTCAGTTGCTTCAAATCTATCTAGTTATCTGAGCAAGAATTGCTCAGATATGGGCAATTTTTCTACGTTGGTACATCTGTCATAAACATCTATGTGAAATTGCAAGTCATTCTATTAAGTAGTTTGTTTTATACAGCTTTCAGAAACAAAAGTGTTGTCTGTATCCCTTGAAATGGATAAAATTGAGTATCGTGCGGTTATAAAATTATTTGTAAAAGAAGGTTTAACCCCAAAAGAAATTCATTTGAAGGGTTCATAAAAGTTTATGGGCAGTCTTCTCCTTCGTTTTCGACAATGAACAAATGGGTTGCCGAGTTTAAACGTGGCCGTACCAACCTTGAAGATGATCCACGTGAAGGACATCCAAAAAGTGTAACAACACCATAAATCATTGATCAACTGCACGATATGGTATTGGATGACCGGCGAGTCAATGATCGTGAAATTGCTGAGCCTATAGGCACTTCAAAAGAACGTGTAGGATATATTTTGCATAAAGAATTATAAATGAAAAAGCTTTGCGCAAGATGGGTGCCGCGCTTGCTCACAGCAGATCAAAAACGCACTCGCATAAAAATCTCTGAACAGTGCTTGGAGCGTTTCAACAAGAATAAAACTGATTTTGTGCATCCATTTATTACTATGGGTGACTTGGATTCACCATTCTCCACCAGAATCCAAACAGTAATCAAAACAGTGGACAGAAACCGGTTGTTCAGCAACAAAGTTAGTTCCATCAGGATGAAAGATCATAACATCAGTGTTTTGGGATGCTAAAGTTTGTTTATTAATTATCTTGAAAAGCGTAAAACAATAACCAGGGAATAATATTATTCCGATCTTTTAACCAGACTAGACGAAAACATTCGTGAGAAAAGACCCGGTTTGCAGAAGAAAAAATCATCTTTAATCAGGATACTGCACCTGCCCACAAATGTATTTTGACAATGGGAAAATTAAGGGATCTGCCCTATGAATTGTTAGAACATCGTTCTATTCCCCAGATTTGGCTCCCTGTGAATTCTATCTGTCCGCGCGGTTAGGCTAGTGGCTATGCACTTTGCAACTATATGCCTGGAGAAGGAGTGCCCTAGGTTCGATTCCCGTCGGTTATGTGAGGAGCTCAAGGATCTTCCTCAGCCATAGCCATGTTAATCTGTCTCAGACGGGGGCAGCAGGGTTTTTCCCCAGTTTAGCTGGTTTTTTTTTCATCTCACAAGCAGTCAAACCGTCACCGTGAACACATACACGGACCACAGTCAGGAATACCTCCAATAGGGATGCAGCAGAGGAGTGGCTTGTGGACTGCATTATTTCGCCGTGACTCCTAATTAGGAGGAGATCCAACCCGTCTGAATCAGACGGAAGGGAGAGATAGACTTCTATCTGTTCCCAAAACTAAAACTCTTCTTCGCTGGTCAGCGCTTTTCTTCGAATCACGAGGTGATTTCAGCTGTGAAAGGGTATTTTGCAGATCTTACTGAGAACCACTAAATGGACGGGATAAGGCGCGGGAGCTTCGCCGGAATAAATGTATTAGTCTTAAGGAGATTATGTTGAAAATTAAAAATAAAGTTGAAATTATAAATTCGTTTTTTCATTGTTAGACCAAAAACCCTTCCGACGTCCCTCGTATATAGAGGCAAATGGCTTCATATCACTTGATTTAGTATATGTATTTTTGGATATATTATCCTGAAACCTATGGCTTTCAGAATGAGATCAACTCCACAAATTAAAAACATCTCCTTCCTAATAATGAAAAAAAGAAATTGTCTGAAGAAGCACAGTAAAACATTTATTGATTTGAAAATATAAACTGAGCAAGAATTGCAGTAATGCACAGGAGTCATATATGATTCACATATATCTCATATATATGTAGCCGACAGGTGGTCGACCTTAGTAATAAAAATCTCTGAATCTATATATATTGAATTTTGAAAAAAAAAAAAAAAAAAATATATATATATATATATATATATATATATCATCATCATCATCATCATCATCATCATACGTATCAAGGATTTAGACCTAGTATGGCCTGTTCCGGCCCTTAGAAGTCATCGTTGAATCGTTTAAGAGGACGTCCTGGTTTTCTTTTTCCTAATGGCTTGTACTTTAAGGCTTGTTTTGGTAATCTTTCTGTTTTCATTCTTTGAACGTGTTCCATCCATCTATGTTTATATTTTTTAATTTTTTCAATTACTGGTTCTTGGTTTAATTCTTTCATAATATCTTCGTTTCTTTTGTGATCAAATAGGGTATACTTTGCAGTTTTTCTCATAAACTTAATTTCTGCTGTTGTTAATCTTTGTCTTTTTGTTTTATTGTCCAGATTTCGCTTCCATACATTAAGACCGGTAGGGCTAATGTATTGTATACTTTTAGCCTGGTTTGTTTTTGAACTAGGTTTGGTTTAAATATAGAGTTAATTACTCCTGTTATTTTTAAATATTTTGCAATTTTTACGTTTATATCTTTTTCATTTTCATAAGTGATCATACATCCTAAGGTAGTTAAATGAATTCACCTGTTCTAAGATCTTGTTATCTAATACTATTTTAGTTCTTGCTGGATCTTGTCCTTTAAAGGCCATAGTTTTTGATTTTTCCGTTGATATTATCATACCATAATCTTTGGATATCTCATTTAGACTTAAAATAGCTTTCTGTAAGTTATCTTCAGAATTTGTAATTATTATTTGGTCGTCTGCAAAGAGGAGAGTGTTTAAGTTAACTGTAGGTGAAAGTTTAATTCCTTGATGTAAATTTTTACTCCATTTTATTATTATTTCATTTAAGTAGATATTAAAAAGAGTTGCTAGTGTTCCTAAAAATCCATAAAGAGAACACCCCATTACGCCCAATATATATATATATATATATATATATTGGGCGTAATGTTTTTATGAAGAATTGAATTACTAGAACCGATATTTATGCAAAAAGGTTTTAATATAAAAACACTACTAGTTTTTCGGCCTGTAACAGCCTTCATCAGGTGACGTTATAAAAGAAAGAAAGTAAAAAAAAAAAGAAAACTTACAAAAATAAAAAAAGCTACTTCTTTTCTCCCTCCACAAGATGTAAAACTTCTACGTTGAATCAATCTTTATCATCAATAACGCAAAACCACCTGCTGATAACATTACTTCAACAGAACGTAAATCTATTAAAAGTTTAAAAAACAACAGAGATATAATTATCCTGTCTGCGGATAAAGGCAATGCAACAGTCATCCTCAACTCTGAAGATTAACAAAATAAAATGCTTGAATTACTACATAATGATATCCTCAATACTCGAGAGATATCCAACTCGTGAACTTCAACATCGTACAAACAACTTATTAAAAACAACAACTAAATTATCCCGAAACGTTCGCTTATCTCTACGCTCTCTCCATCCGTTAATTCTTCGCATATATGGTGTTCCTAAAATCCATAAAGAGAACACCCCATTACGCCCAATTGTAGAAGGTATGAATTCTCTAACGTACAATCTTTCAAAATATCTTTCTAAATACCTAAAAGGTTTTTCAGGCACGTTACCATCCTTTATCAAGAACACTACAGAATTTTTTACAGTTAATGAAGATGACATCATGGCTAGCTTGGACATAACTTTTTTGTTCACTAATGTCCCAACAGATGAAGTCCTAACATTACTCAAGGACAAGTTATCCAAAAAATGTTAGCCTTTCTTACAGATTGCATCAGGTACGGTTACTTCAAATTTCAAGATAATATATATAAACAAAATTATAGACTGGCTATGGGTAATCCTTTATCCCCTGTACTCGCAAATATTTACTTAGAGAATTTTGAAACCAAGGCTATCTCTTCCTTTATTTTAACACCTAAAGTTTGGAAACGCTATGTAGATGATGTCTTCATTATTTGGAGCCATGGACATGATTCCCTTATGGTTTTCCTCGAACATCTCAATAGCTGACATCAAAGTATTAAGTTTACTGCCGAGCTTGAAACGGATAATTCCTTGCCTTTTCTTGATGTCAAAATGACTCGCTCTTCTGGTAAACTAAAAATATCGATATATAGAAAGCCCACACATACCAACAGATATCTGCATAGTCAGCCCCATCATTTTCCTCCTCATAAGCTTGGAATAATTTCCACCTTGGGACATAGAGCCCGTTCTGTTCTGGATGACCCAAATGAACTGCTTACAGAAATAAACCATCTGAAAACTTCTTTCGAAGTTAATGGATATTCCAAGAGAATCATTGAAAAATTCCTTCTTAATCCTCCTAGACATCACTCAGAAGAAACAAATAGATTCAAAGGCAATATATATATTCATTACATAAGTACTGTATCACATAAATTAGCAAACGTTCTAAGAAAATACAATATCAGAACCTTGTTCACTCCACTTCCAAATATCCGTTTCTTAATAAGCCACCCAAAATCTTGTCATCATCATCAACTCAAATACCCTAGTGTATATAAAATATTGTGTGATTGTGATATTCCTTATTTTGGTAATATCACAATCACACAATGTGTTCTTCCATACGCAAATCTGTCGAATTGCGTATGGAAGAACACATGAGGGACATTACTTACAAGAGACAGCGAGCGAGTGCATTATCCAGTCATATCGTTTTCTCGGCTAATCCTAATGATGAAAACCAAAGTCACAAAGTCTGCCGGGAAAAATCTACTAGCATCTTCCGTTTGCAATGATGAACTAGAGAGAAAAATCGTGGAATCTAGAGATACCATCTCCAATCCTGTTAATCTAAATAATAACTTGAGCTACAACCTCCTAGATAGTCATTAGCTGTAATTATGTACTGGCGTTCACGTGATGCTGCAAGCACGCACTCTCCCAACAAGGCAATAAACGAAAAAACAGCTTTAAATACAACTACAACGTTTTCATGCTAATTATGTATAGTGACTCTCTATGTTGTTCATAGTCTTTTAAACTTAAGTGTTCAGTGTTTTTTCTTCATTCTTTCTTTCATAATGTCACCTGATGAAGGCTGTTACAGTTTCTATATATACTGTATATATATATAATACAAAAGCGAAAGAAGGGAAAGATGCATTTGGAGAGAAAGCAGAGTAGGAATGAGCGAAAGAGTGAGAGAATCGGATTTTGCATGGCAATTCAATTAAAAGATTGGTGATTGAGGAGCGTGCGGAGAAATCGTTTTTTCCTGGTGCTAAGATTAAGGATGGTAGTGATGATGCAAGGATGCAGAGCTCAATGTGAAAGAGATGTTCATTTTGGATAGTAGAAATGATTATCAGGTGAAAAGAGTGGTATGCGAGAAGATATTAAAGAGTTGCTGGTGCATACTAAAAAGAAGAGCGAGGAAGTTAATGTTGAGTTGAATCTGTTGCTACAGTATGATAAAGGCTAAACCAGACGGAAAGCAATGATCGTCGATGAGTCAACGGGCAGATTGTGTATGAGGAATGGTGTGGAGTTTGTTGATGTGTGGAGTGAATTTGAATTTGATGGAAGGAAGGAAGGATTTCGATAAGGTGCATGAATTGCATTTGAAAACCTTGAGAAATGTTGCCCCGTATTGCTCAAAACATTCTACAAATGTGGGATGTTTTGAGGGGGGGGATGCTGGGTATCACTAGTCCAGGCAACCTTGAGATTAGTAAGAGTGAGAGTGGTCACATGATGCCAAAAGTCGCACCCCAGGTTCTTAACTTTATTGGAATAACAAACAAAAGGCGTAAAGAAGGTTGTTCAATTAAGGGGCAATGCAGTTTATGTATACTAATACCAGAAACAATCGTAATAAGCGTCAGGAGTTTTCGGCATTGGCTAGCCAAACTTGGCCAAAGGTTATAGGCATTAGTAAGACTTGGTTGACCGAGAATGACATAGTCATAGGAAAAGAGTGCAAAGGATAGAGTGTTTTTAGAGAGGACGGAAAGAACAAAATTGGGAAAGGGGGAGTTATTTACTAGAGCGGACGAATTGACCCAAGATTGGGAGTACATCGGGAGACAGGAATGCAGCTGGATGTTCACTCGAATCTCTCTGGTGTGAGACAAAGGCGAAGAGGATGCAATTGGTTGACGCCATAATCCAATAAGGGCATGGGAGAATGTAAATGACATGATTTGGCCTATTAGAATGATGAGTGCAGATCGAGTAATTCTTGTGGGAATTTTAGCTATGTGGACATATACTGGTAGGAAGGAATGGTCGCAGGGAGGCAAGAAAATAGAATTTATGAATCTGCTGAGAGTTAATTACCTGAACCGGCATGTAAGGGAGGGACAAAATTTGATATTGCTGTATCTGGTCATCGCTTGAGCGAACTTATATATATACTTTAATGAAATATACACCATTTATGTATTCTAAATAACTCCTTCTGTCTTGTACTTATAAAACAAAGAAGTTGCGTAAATTAAATCAGCATTATTAGCAAACATTTGAAAGAAAAATTACTTATCTTTCAGCAGCGTTACAAACCAATGACGTTCACCAAAAATCCTCGCTCCTAAAAGCGTGATTAGTACTTTCTCCTTTTTTTAAAGCACACGATGCTTCTTTTCCACCATTAAATAATCCGTTTCATTATTAATTCTAAGAAAATGACGCAAGAAATTTCAATATAATTTTCATCGTATTAAAATATAACTTGAAAACATACAAAGGTAAACTTCTAAAGAATAAAAGAATTATTGGTTAACTGAATGTTTCACTCACCCGAGTTCATTTATCTGCTTGAGAGATCGAATTTAGAAATGATAGAAATATTTGAGAAATAGAAAAAATGTAAAGGGGATTTTTTCGAGCCATCTGAGTTGAACATGAAAACCAGAGTAACGAAATCATCTATGAAGCGGGTGCGTTGGATCCGTCTGAAGAGTGATGGTGAAATACTTACCGGAACAGAAGAATACAGTGTACTCGTTATTGTTATCAGAATGATTTACATTTAAATAGTTTTATGAATAAAAAATCTTATTCAAATTTTGACATAGATATAGTACACCTATTTAGATAATGAAGAAATATTTTATAACTATCTGTACCAAAAAATTCAGTTCCGTAATTCTTTGACTACAAAGTCTCTTTCTCATTAAGATGAATTTCTACGTCATTTAATTTGTAAATAGAATTTCCAAATAAAATATAATTGCATTTACAGATTTAACCGGTTAAATGTGTCAATAAATATACCATATAAATAATGCATTTATATTACTTTGAATTACAGGAAACCAGTAAATCAAAGCAGGCAGTATTAAAGAGTGACACACACTCAACATTCTGATTAATATCATCACTAATATCCATTCCGGGGGGGGGGGGATGATAAAGTTCTAAATTTGGAGACCAGCAATACCATTTAATCAAGATTAGAAAATTCTAGAAAAATAAAATAAAATAATAGCGAGATACTTTGGGGAAGAATACTTGTAAATGGCAACTCTACTAAGATAATTTGGTGTTTGGAGCAGGGGAGGGTTGCTAAAACAAAATTTTCACGATCGGAATGAAGTAATTTGATTAGAAAAAGAAAAAGAAAATTAAAAGTCTATTTAATAAAATAAATAGAAATTCATAATTAAAATAAATTTAGACAAGACAAAATGACGCATTTTTGTGTATTTCTAATGCTAACCCTAGTGACGTCAGTGTTCTTGCATAGCTGTTGCTAATTCCGTAACGAATTACAGTCTCTCGCCATCTAGCGACGGCAAAACACCGAAATAGGGTAGTTATTTTGGTTAGCGATGGAAATAGAAATGATAAATATGAGTATAATTATTACAGTATAGCAATTTTAAACTTCCTATTATTTATAATTAATTTCTAAATATGTTATAATGTTGACATTATTATGTGAATGAATATGAAATATATAATGAGTATATTCAAATTTATCAAATATATTATTTCCTCAGGAGATACAATAAAATTAAAATAAGTGCTGTTAATTTAAATAGAATTTAAATTAACAGCACTTTAATTTCTCATTTCTATTCTATCTTTAGGTTAGGACAGAACTAATCCTTTTTTTTTTTTTTAAGAATCACCGTTTACTGTAATAATTTAACATAATCTTTGGTATGTGCTCGCTTATATATTTCATTGAATCGTTCCAATTAAGTGGTTATATGCATCTTTGCAACATTCATTGTTTCTTTTTCCCCCGTAATGTCCACAGCAGTTAGCACTGAGACAATGCCATCAGATTCTGTAGTCGCAAATTAAAATTACTAATTCAAATAAGTTCGTTAACAAAGACAAAGAAAGACTTTAGAATAAAATACATACTATTTAACGTACCAGATAAGTTTGCTGGAAAGATTTTCTGTGTGGATATTTTCATACGAGCAAAAACATTATGGCCAACTGCCCAGTAGCGTTTTTGGTTTGCTTGAGATTGAGATGCATCCATCTTGGCATTCATTCCAGTAGATCACGGAAACTGTCCTCAGATATTTGGACCATCTAGACAGAATGACGCCTTTCGAGCGAAGCACAGGAGTCTGGCGGCAGATTGGACGTTCCAAATGATCTGATAAATATTCGATGGGATTCATATCAGGAGAATTAGGGGATGAGATATGCTCTTCGCACCATTGACCCACATTGTCGACATTAAGTGCAATATCTGCTCCGAAACAATTCTCAGGTAAGAATGAGCAGTCAAGCTGTACTCAAAGGAGATGAGAGGACCCAGCGATGCCAAGAGAACAATCCCAATAGGATTGTTTGCGGATTATTTCGGTCTGTTTCAGCCAAACATTACATTGTAGTTGGTCGGAAACGAGTCCGGTGCTCATTAAGTTTTGGCTCTGTGTGTGTGTGTGTGTGGGTGGGTGGGTGTGGGTATGGGTGTGAAGGGGTTATGACATATATTTATATTCTGTTATGAATATACGCTGTCAAAACCACAATCTGCCTCTGACTAATTTTATGAATATTGCCAAGGAAAAAAATTATAAAAATTAAAATAAAATGAATAAACCTTATTGGAAGATTAGCTTATTGTCCGATTCGTATTGCGATTCGGGATCTTCAAAATTTGGGATCTTCAAAGATATTCTAGACATTCGTTTTGCGTTGCACACAAAATTAATGCTATCCTATTTTAAGAAAGTTCAGTTAATAGCGAAGACCTTAAATAAATGTGAAGGTTAGATTCCATCTACATATTTCCAAATGATAAAATTTAAACTGTTTTTAACTATGCTATACATTTAAGGAGAATGAATGGAAGCAGTATACTCACTCTGTTGCCATTGTAGATCACTGGAAGTTCTGATCTTTGAAGAATTACGAAATTCTAGTGAGAAATGTTCCAGTTTTCGGTAGATAAATGCATGCCTTTAATTCATACATCTCTAATCTAAGCAAGTCTTAATTGTGTATAGAGAGTGATTATTGTCTCTGATATTGTTAGCCAGTTAGTAACAATCACTGATGAGTAACGGTTTGATTATGCTGAATATTATTAGTGATCTATTATTGCAGGAAACAATGCCCATTTTTATATTTATTATCTTTTTTTTAAAATTTTATTTGAGCAAATGTATGTCAAATTACATTCACAAATATTCGGTAAACACCGGCTAACGATAGACGTGAGAATTTGACTTTTGTAGATGGTAACAGATGAAAAATAAGATCTAAGAATGTTATGCTTTAGATGCGGTCTAAATGCCCTTAATGCCATAACTTCTAGGTAATCAATTTCGGCACTACTTAAAAGCTGGTTTGTCATATAAAATATGAAAAATATAGAAATAGGTGGAAAAACAAGCTATACTTTACAAGGAAGGTCACGTCTGAACAATTTGCTCATATAACTGAAGAGGTTAAAGATCTTTGAGTTAAGGTGGATAGAACGTTGAATTTCACAGGTCACATAGCAAAAATTGCAAATACAACTCAGAAGAGAATTGCGAGGATGAAATAAATATTTACATCTAAGGATATTGAAGTTATTTTGTCTCTTTAAAAGGGTGATATGAGCGCCCATATTACTGTACGTAGGGTTGGTCTCCTTGGAGATAAGGAAGTTGTGGAAAGAATGCAATGTAGAGTTACAAAGATGATATCGGATTCTGGAATGTAGATTACCAGGATAGATGGAGCGTATATGAATTGCAAACATGGCTAAACAGTAGAAATGGCGGTGATATGAAAGATCTTTAAACGTTTGAGGAAGCGTCATAAGATATGAGTTGATAAATTTTAAATTACATAAAAAGAGGGCAAACATGCCTACAACGGGATTTAAATTCGCGACTTGGTTGGATAGAGTTGCAATGTGCAACTTTTTTTTTTTAATTTTCGTCCCTAAATTAAAACTGACGTCAACTCCAGAGTTGTTGGTTATTTTTTTATTTATGATTCCCAAATCTTAGGATTATTTGCTGTGTCGAATGCCTACATTGCATTGTCGATGTTTGTGCTGTGAACTGTATTTTGGAAACGTACGGTTTCCGGAAACAATTTGATGAGATCTTTTCGTTATTTGAAAATGTAAAATATGAACTTAAAATTGAAAAATAAAAATATCATAAATGTTAGGAAACGGAGACCTGTGACGGGTCTTGAGCACTACTGAGACTATTTGGTGCAATTATTCTGATTTTAATTTTGCAATTATCTTCATGCCATATTTGAGATTTATTCGCAAATTCCATGATGACTATTAAAGATAAGGATAAAGTTGTTTTTTTTTGTTTGGTGACAGATGGTATTATTGTCATTAACCAGGAAGAATTCTAAAACTGTAATGTAAATTCGAGTATTTGTTCACCAACTGAAATGAAAGATTTAAAAGACGAGGAATCTGCATCGAATTTTGCTTCATCCACAGAATAACTACTGCTGTGACGCATCGAATGTTAAAATACAGAGTTTGAAAGTCGCCGTGGCCGAAGAACTATCGATCGGTGTTCAATCGGCGCACACTTCCAGACAGATGGTAGCACAGCGAATGGGTTTTCACCAGGACAACGCTTTCAGTTTCCTGGTTTCCAAAAACACGAAAATTATTCCTTATCCTCACTCTTCGCATGACCTCGCCCCTTGCGACTTTTACCTATTCCCCAAGATGAAATTTAGATTGAAAGGACGGACGTAGTTCTAACAATACTGAGATCCACGCAGAATTCGAGGAGGGGCGAAAAAGAGTAATACTTCAGGACTTCCAGGAAATTGGAGGAAAAACCTCTGGGATCGCTGTGTACATGCCTAAGACAAAAGCAGAAACACATCCACTATAAAAAGTGAATCTTTGACAAAGGGGTCATTTTCGATGGAAACTACGAGTGTGGTAATTTTTATGGTCAAATTCTCCAAAAGTTTCTGTTCAAGACACTGCTTGTCACCTGTACAATCACTGTACTGTATAAATCCCAAATCCGATCATCTCTGGAATACCAGACTCACATTTGGCATGGTATACCTTATTTAAAGGTAAAGGCGTCTCTAAAAATTCGGACGATCCCTAGGCCACTTAATCGTGAGCGAAAGACCGTCTATCTCAGCGGTGGCCTTCCACCACCACCGAGTAGAAACGCTCAAATTCCGAAGAAAAGCATTCACCAACAAAGCCCCTCACCAGAGAACACTTACCCAGGAGATTCAAATTGCTCTCTTAAGGCAAAAACCTTAAGAGAGCGTACTCATATTTTAGCAATATTAGCAATAGCCGAGCCTCAGTTAAACGTCATTGGCTACAGCATTGCCATTCCCTCAGTCTTAATCAACAACACACTCAGATGATGATCCAACCAAATAACAATCAATGATATTTTTATTTCTACTATCTACATATAAAATATGCAACGGTGCATTTCAGAAATCTTTTATATTTGGAAAATAATTAAGCTATTTTTGATATTACTTTTATTTTAGATGTCTCTATTTTAAGTTAAAATATTACATTACAAAAAGGCAGAAAATATTTAAAATTATTTGAAAAACAAACTTTAAAATTGATTCTTAACTAATATCACATTTTAAGTTCTGCTATACATTAATGATAAATATGTTATTTCCATGGCCGTGTGCTTCATGTTGCTATGACAACACCCAAGACGTGGGAAATTAAGACCCTAATTAAAAAAGTAATAATTTCTGTTATGTTGGTCAAAGTAAGGTCAGAGGAGTGAAATCAACAGCGTCGTAATGAAAGGACAATTGCATTAGTATAATACAACAGCTCAGCGTTATTATCTACAGTAAGCTATTTTCTACATCTGCAAACTCCCGTAGTTATTCTTTGCACTACGTGATATTAACGAAGTATCCACAGCACCATTCATTTATACCGGCTGCTTTCGAATTGTGTGGTCAGGATAAAACATAAATATTATAAATCGATATTGTATTGTGGATCTACCACTACTTGGAAAACGTCAATGATCATCTGCATGGTGCATCGTTCCATGTAACAGTCATGTTTTTACTCGATATAAATTGGAGGAACATGATGCTCCCGAGTCAATGCAATTCTATCCAAGTGAAATCGCTGCAAGAATGGAACTGACGCAGTTTCAAGGGGCAATTTGATAGGATGGCATGCTGCCAGCCTATCTGATCCGCAAATTGTTAACAAACTGGGCCAACTCAGGTTAACAATCAGTGATACCATACACAGCTGGAAGTCCAGCGAGTCAACTGCAAGTATTATTGTTCCAGTCGGTGTTCACGTACATCGAATGGAACACGAATCCGCACAAAACTATTCAGAACCGAGGCTTAAAACATGGCTTTCCATGATAGGACCTCAATACGAAAGCCACACTTTACCCGAACCTGCATGCAACGTCGTCTTCATTGGTGCAAAGAGAATGTACAGTAGGACGCGGAAGCTTGGAACGCTGTGGTATGGAACGACGAATAACGCTAAGCCATCTACCAAGCAGACGGGTGGGTGCTGATGTGACAGATGTATAGAGAATGTCTCTTATATGGAGAATGTCTCTTACCAGAGTGCGCAACTCCAACTATGAATGTCAGAAGTGGCAGTGTGATAGTATAGTCCTGTTTTGGCCTCAGACCTCTGTTTGTGGTGCCATGAACATTAAACTCCGAGAGGATCTGAATATTCTGGACAATGCAATGCTTCCTACGTTGTGGCCTTTTCTACTGAGAATTGGCATTCTCTTTCAGTAAGACAATGCACCGTGTCTGCTGCTGTAACTGTGTGGTCTGTGGACATGAACATAACCACACATGACTGGCTTCCACTGGCTCTGTGGAAGCCAATCATGCTTCCGGTTCATCCAACATTTGTGGGATGAACCGGATCATCGGGTTAGGTAAAGGGAGTCCGCCTCACAACAGCCCAGGACCTTGTTACATGCCTACAGAAAGGATGGTCCAAAATTTTCATTGATCGCTATTGTCCGCTTGTGAAACGTATGTCCCGTATGATTGCTACAGTCGAAAAGAAGTCTTACATCTTATTAAGGTGGATGCCATGGCTGATTGTTCCTCACGCTACGGTGTCTCTTAATTTCTTTCAAACATTGAATTTCATACAAGATGGTATTGGTCAGATTGTCCGATTTCGAGAGTACATTACAAGGATGGTGAGGAACTAGATAAGCTGATTGATTCCATGAACTAATGTTGTTTCCGTATACAGTATTTGGATTTTTACCAGTTTTTTTTATCATATCATATGGATTTACGGTGACGATATATTTTTTTTTGGGGGGAGAAAATAAAGGACAAATCAGAAATTGTTTCATAATAAAAAAAAAGCAGGTTGCGTTTATTTGTTTCTCTGAAACTAAAAAGCTTTATAACATTTATTATAAAATATAACCATATACATAGAATTTTAAACAATCATGTTATTACTTAAGAAATTTAATTTTGATACTTTTCATAATAATGAACTTTTATTTTAATAAATCAGATTTTGTGTTTTAAAAATTCATAAAACTGCATACAATCCATGTCAAAGTTGCATTTGGTATAAATGCATGCTTTCAATATTTCTATTTTTAATTGTTTTTTTTTTCGCTGCTCCACATGTTGTTCACTAATGAAAATATTCGTTCAGTGGGGCATTAGATCCAGGGAGATATAAGAAAATTTAAACGTGTTTATCTGTGAAATATTTAAACTTTTCAACCCATCTCCTTTGACAGGAATAGTCAGTTTGTCGCCATTATTCGACGTTTCACTCGTGACATAACGTTTAATACACGAAACGTCATCAAATAGTTCGCCATCATTAATATTTAAGTTCCAGTGACTGGAAATGAACAAACCACTTTCCTCGATCTTCGCCCACAGAGGGATTTCTCGTAGTAGAACCC
The DNA here is from genome assembly GCF_054136105.1 of Typopeltis vanoorti. Classification (NCBI taxonomy): domain Eukaryota; kingdom Metazoa; phylum Arthropoda; class Arachnida; order Uropygi; family Thelyphonidae; genus Typopeltis; species Typopeltis vanoorti. Next base: position 100,162,745 of record NC_143559.1, on the reverse strand, counting down.
ATTAAAGTAGGACCTCTTTCATTTCCACGAAGTCCGCGCGATTAGCCTAGTGGCTATGTGCTTCGCAACCATATCCCTGGGGAAAGATTGTCCTGGGTTCGATTCCCGTCGCCGACGTGAGGAACTCCCCCAGCCAAGTTAACCGGTCTTGGGCGTGGACAGCAGGGTTTTTCTCCCCAGCTTATCTGAGGTTTTTCATCCCGCAATCAGGCAAACCGGCCCCCTTGAACACACACGGATCTACAGTCATAAATACTTAACCCCCCCCCATGAGGGGGCTCAAATCGCCCCAGTAAGGACGGGGAAGGAAAAGGGAGGAAAGTCCATAGGAATAAATAAATAAATTTCCACGAAAGAACTATCCCAGTTATTTAAATAATCAATGCAGGTGTGGTAAAATATATGAATTGCATCATTAAATATGTTGGCATCAATATTCAATTTACTATTTCAATTCACAAAATAAAGTACAAAATGGCCATTTTAGAAATAAAAATAAATCTAAACGACAGAGCAGTGAAATAAAGTGCTGCAGGACATATGGTCACCGTACATAATACATCATGCAGTAACCATGTTACGATATGCTGAATCCACTCAACGACAATAACGCAGAACGCAGAACGTTAGTGTCTATAAGGTACATGAAGCCTAATGCTTTTAATCCCTGATATCTGATAGGTTACTGTGTAGGGAAAAATTTATGAGCTACGTGCTCCGCCCGAGTTGGGCAAATTATAGATCTTAAAAGGAAACTAGGATGAGAGTAGGTCGTCTATATTTGCATAATTCCGATTCATCATAATTTGCTGCTTGTTGGACTAATTCATTTGCATGTGAGGACGATTTTGAGAAGTACTTTAGATATAAGGGATATTTGGGTCTCGATGAAGTTAAACATTTCTAATGTACCATGGTGCATTTAAGAGCATGCGTAAGCATTTGCTTTGCAGTCTTTGCAGTTTAAGGATATCAAAATAAACGTTAAGTTTAACATATAATTTATTTGTCTAAGAAATAAAATGTCTTGTTAAGTAATTTCAATCATATACTAAATATTAATAGTTTTTTGAATTTTTTGAACTACTTTATTTATACAGATAATATGTTATAGTAAAATTAATTTTTAATTTTATATCAAAATTGGTGAAATTTTCTTAAATCGAAATTTAGCTATTGTATAAAATTTCTGTATACGAATCAAAATGATATATTTTCTGAATTCAGAATACAATGTCGAAAGAGACATATTTAATTAAGTAAGTAGAGTGGCCAGGACACGCAGCTTCATTGAAAGGGTGGCAGGTATGTCTTATCTAACATTTAAGTGGAATTATAAACTTTAAAAAATATGGAAATCACAATAAAATCGTAATGTTTGGATATTATTATTCACTAAATGTGTAATGTTTTATTTCCATTTTATACATAACGGACATGTTATATTATTATATACAGTTAATGTCCATCAAAAGATTCAATCCTTGAGTGATATGTGTCAAGCATGCATCACGTAGGAGTTCATGGATTTCTACTTCCAAGATAAATTTGAATTGTTTTCCACACCAATGTATCGTTTGAAAAAGATTCTCATTTTGATATGTGATTTTTCATCCTTTTAAAAGTCTATAACAGCACAGAGTTTTCTACTCGCGTGGAGGCGCTGCTGTGGTTCAGAGTGATACTCGTCGAAGAATTTCTTTTCAGATGAAAAGCTCCCTAGATTAAGGGTTGAGCTGTCGAACCGTCCGAAGAATATTTCAGCATGCTGGCAACTGGATTTCCATACAGTTGCTCATCGGGATCCAGGAAAATAGAAATGCTCATCATAGAGTAATATAGGCTTAACAGATAATACAATCAAAACGTGATCATTAAATACTTCATCTTGACTTCCTGTATAGTGAGAAGAACCGCCTAAAGGAATAGTCTGTTTTTTATTCCTAAAAAAGAAAAAAATAATAAAAGCTTTTTACTAAAATAGAATCTAAAATAGCGAGAAAGTATTCAAGGATATTTAGGGGATATTTAGGATATTTAGGCAATATTTAGGGGATAAGCAATATTTTATCTTTTTCCTCATATACTTCTGTCTCAAAAAATCCCAATGACTATTTATTGGTTGAATGGAATTGTCTTGTAAACAAAAATGTAAACAGGCAGATAGGTGAATGGGGAAGTGAAAGCATCTGCCTACCAGATTGAACGAATAGATTACATCTCCGTTCTTAAATCAACAGCTGGGGCTTCAAATCCACCATCTGCTAAGCAGAGGCCTAATGTGGTTTGAAAAAGTGTGTACTTTTGGTCTCTGAAGCAGAGTTTCCCACGTTAACTAATGCTTATCACACCCATGGTAATAATCTATTATTATTATTATTATTATTATTATTATTATTATTATTATTATTATTATTATTATTATTATTATTATATATAAGAAACTACCAACACCAATCTATATAACGGAACACTAGACTCCATATTTCAAAAATCTTCTATACCAAGCAAGGAAGACAAAAACAGAGAAAAACTACAAGTTCCTGTGGACAAAGGATTCCCAGATATTTTTGAGAAAGAATGAAAACACTCGAGTATACATAATTACAAGTGAATCCGACTTACACAGCCTACCAATATAAAAAACTAACTCTTTACATCCTTAAGAATAAGATTAGAACTAATTTAAAAACTATATAATGGAGATCTCAAACATAGGCGAATATATCCAGTCAGACAACATAAACTTCAAGATCTTTGAAGAAATGGTCAGACAACATTTCCACCAACACCAACTTCACAATCATACACACAAACATAAGAAGTATAAAAAAACACTGGCTTACACTGATAACACAGCTCAATTATACCATGATAAACATAGATGCGCTAATACTGACCGAAGTTGCAATAAGCGACACATAAATTTACGCATACAACATAAATAATTACCAAACCTACAACTTATGCAGACCAAATAAAAGAGGAGGTGGTATTGTGGCATTTATCAAAGAAAAATACAATGTGACAGAAAAACAAACTCACATCGAACATGCGGAAACACTAATTTTGGAACTCACAAATAGCCACAATAGTATCAAATACACAATAAACACAATATACAGACCCCCAGATAATAATCCACTCAGTTTTCTTCACGAGTTAGAAACATGGCTGAGCGTCATCGAACCGCGTACAACACACAGGCTCATTTTAATAGGAGACATTAACATAAATACTCTTGACCACGCTTCTTCAACCACTAACACATATCTTGATATAATAAGTCAGTACAACATAAACCCTACCATTAACTCCCCAACAAGAGAAGAAATACTCAATAACTCACTAACACAATCATGCATTGATCATATCAATATACGGGCTCCCATCCATACATATACATCATCAGTAATTAACGTAAAAATTGCGATCACTACTTTGTCTCAACTTCGTTTTATTATGTTTCCTACCCACCCTTGTCCCACCACCACAAAAGTTGACAAAAATCGATCACACTAAAGAGCATTGTCGATAACAAAGTAAAAAATACAGACTGGAATTCCATTCTTAAAATAAATGATCCTATAACATTACACAAGAATTTTCAACTAAAGTTCACAGAAATATACAAAAAAGCAACAAAACCTACACAAACGAGGTGACAAACAGACAACAATCCATGGATAAATGACGACATACTAAATACTATTACTGAAAAAGAAAATCTATGGAAAAACTTAAAAAGTCACTCAGTAACACACATTTACACACCTTATTCAAAAACACAAGAAATAAACTAACAACAAAAATTCGTAGGGCAAAAAGACACTACTACTTCCAAAAATTCAGGGAATATAACGACAAAATTAAGCAAACATGGGCTACACTCAGGAATTAGTAACCCGAAAAAAGAAAACTTCAGCACAAGATTTTATTGAAAAAAGCTTCGGTCAGGACACAAACCAAGAGGAACTGGCAGATTCATTCAACCATGCTTTCGCAAACAACATCACACAACTCAAAAAAGACAAACTACCAGCGATCAACAAAAACCTACCGACACAAAGTCAACGACAAACGATGTATTTTCCACCCATAACAAAACAGGAACTGAAAGAAGCACTCCTAACACTAAAACCAAAGACCACTCCAGGAATAGACAAAATAAGACTCACAGACCTTATAACACACTTTGAACAAATAAATCCAATACTTTTGAAACTCGTGAACATAATATTCGACACAGGCATTATTCCACAACAACTAAAAACTGCAGTAATTACGCCAATATACAAACACGGCAAAAGAAACGATACTCAGGACTACAGACCAATAGCTACATTACCAGTCATCTCAAAAATTCTAGAAAAAATAACACACACCAGACTACAGAACTATTTACGGAAGTACAACATCATTTCACAAGACCAATACGGCTTTCAGAAAACAAAAATCACCATTACTTTATTAGAAGACATCGCCGACACAATAAACAAAGCTCTCGACAAAAACAAGTACGCCGTCCTTGTACTGCTGGATTTAACCAAAGCATTTGACACACTTGAACATGACATACTACTCACCAAACTATACTCAATAGGTATAAGAGGAACACTGCATACATGGTTCAAGAACTACCTCTCAAACAGAACACAAGTAACAAAAATAGGGACATGTCACAGTCGGAGTATACAAGTAAAACACGGTGTACCTCAAGGTGCCATATTATCACCCACTCTATTCAACATATACATTAACGATGTTCATAACATATCCATAAGAAGTCAAATATTTCAATACGCAGATGACACTGCACTACTAGCAATCCACACAGACATTAACACAGCTCTCTGCAAAGCACAACAAGACCTAAACGAAATCACAACATACTTCCACCAAAACGGAATTCTAATCAACGGCACCAAAACACAGATGTTGATAATACACAACCCAAGAATCATGCGCCCCGCATCACTATCAATACATTGTCACACATACCGCTGCATTAACAACAAAAATACCTGCCAATGTTCCGAAATCAAACCTGTAACACAAGCAAAATACCTCGGTCTCTATATAGATTCCCACCTTAAATGGACAAAACATATAGAATACCTACACACCAAACTCCGGATCATCGCAGCAAAACTCTTCCAAGTTAAAGACATTATTCCACCCAACATAAAAAAACTACTATATCACGGTATCTGCGAATCCCTACTCAGATACGGAATAACAGTCTATACAAATACATCAAACAGCCACCTAACAAAATTAGAAACACTACACAGGAAAATCGTGTCAACGGTGATCTGGACACCTTACACGCAACAACCAATATCCGACAAGCATATGGCGATACACAGAATTCTGAGCATTAAAAACCTGAAACACTACATGACATTAACAAGGAATTACTTCAACATCATCTATCGAAACAACAGAGACACATATCGTATAACACGACCTACAACAACCCTCTACATCCCCACACCCTTCAACAACTCATACGGTTCTTTTGTGAGATCACATCAGATACCCACGCAACTCAACAACCTACCAAGAAAGTTAAAACACGTAGATAACTACTGAACATTAAAAAACGAACTCTGGAAAATAAACCAACAAAGTTAAGAAACCATTAACACTAATATACACATCAAAAGTCACTAGCATCCAATGCCTACACCCCATACATAAACAGTAGCAACAACACAAATAGTGAAGGCTAAATCCCACTCTTTTCATAAAAGCTAACCCAAGCTTCGAAGTAGGTGGGATTAACTTGCCTCACTCATCTACAAGTAATCCTTATAAGCAAATGCAGAAATTTGTATGGATAATCACTCTTTCTCAAACTTAAAAAAATAAAATAAATAATAAAAAAATAAATAAAATAAAATAAAAAATTATACAAAAAATTCTGTATAATCTTCATTGTTAATATTAGAAGAACATGTGTTGTAATCACATAATATAAAAGCAAAAAAGTATTATTTAAAAAATTTTAATTGAAATTCCAGTGTAGGAATTGCAGCACTTAATGTTGAACTCTGTGAAACTATAAGGTGCAATGTCACACAAGATGTTTATTGTATGTATAAATATTTTAGCAATCAATAAAAACTATTATTATTAAAATACTTGTACTGTACAGAAAATATGTCTCATGTATACGTAAATACTCTGTATGATAATAAACCTTGTCACTGTCAAAAAAAAAAAAATTAAAATAAAAAAAAATAAAATTTATTATTATTATTATTATTAAAAAATTATTACTATGAAACTTCTACATCCCAGACATGATAAACAATTTATCTTTTGAATACAGAAACCTTACAAATTACAATAGCCTGAAAAGAGCTCTAAGGACATACTACGAACAAGAAACACGCACCAAAAATACCATACAAACTTAATGAAACACAATATATTCGTTCAGGCTTCCAGTTCAGCGAAGCATCAAGACATTCCAAGGAAATGAAGCCTATTAAACATAGATTTGATTTCATAGCTTCCCAACACAGCAAACAAACCAATAAATAATAACTGGTGTCACCTCAGTTAAGCTCACAAATAAGCTTCGAGGATGAAAGCTGAGAAATAACATCTCATCCATGATAAAAAATAATAATAATAATAAATAAATAAATAAATAAAATTAAAAAATAATAAATTATTATTTTTATCAAAATGTATTGTATTAACATAGTCATCTGTGGTTGAATTCATAAAAAACGAAAAAGTCACATAACAATGACTGCAGATCGATGACCAGGGAAAACACAATCCCTCAGATATGTTACCTGAAATTATTTTTTTTTCTCTCTACTTTGAATTTTCCGAACATCTTTTCCCAATTCTTTCAGATGTAGTAATTCTGGGTAAAATTCAGTGTCAGTGATTTATTATATGGTACATATATATGTACCGTATATTAAATTAATATATGATAATATTAATAATAAGATATGCAAACGGAACTTAATATAAAACAATAATGTACTAGTTGCTCTGAAAATGAAGACCTTTTTCAATATTACTTAGAAAATCTATTTTTGGGATGTGATTAAGAAATTAATAAATGAATGCATTATTTATTTATTTATAAATGCATTCCTAATCACATCCCAAAAATTGATTTTATAAGTAATAAAGTATTCGTTTTTTTTCCCTTCTTCCTTTTTTCAATTATTCATTATATTATCATTACTAATTGTTTCCTTTTTTCTTTATTTCTTAATTCATCTCAATATCAAATTGAATGAGTCTTTTGTAATCAAAACCTACAACATAATATGAAGATACGGTAATTAAATGAACATTATTATGAATATTAGTTAAAATTACAAGTTATTCATTTTCAACTTTTATATACAAAATTTATATTGCTGTATTTTCAAAATCCTTATATATTTTTTTTTTCAAATTTTAAATTTAATGCATTTATTTATTAAATTTATTTTACTGCAAGATGCAATTCTTCTATTCTGTAGGATGTGCTATTAAAAAAAATTAAACACATTTTCGTCAACTCTACGAATACTGTGTGTCAGTTTTCCAGAATTCATTTCGTAGTAATTCTTAGAAAACTCACCCGAGTTCTTTCATTTTTTTTTAAAATTTTATTATCTAGGCAGACTGTGCTTCTTGGTATGAAATGAAAGCGTTAAAAGCAAATGGCCTGTTTTGCTTTGTTCACAAGTGCATGTAATTATTTAACGAATTAGAAGACTGATGTTCTAACAATAATAAAAAATCGATTTTTAACTTCGCATTATAAATTTAAAAACTTTGTATATTTGAAGATAAAAGTCACCTTGGCTCTGTTCGATACCAGAACTCCGCTGGAATGTCATAATACACCATTATTTTTTATATATATATAATAAACAATAACTCACGTAAAATATCTCTAACTGAGGCTCGGCTATTGCTGCTACCCTCCTGCCATGATCAGAGCTTTAATAATATTTAATTGTGAAATTTTCGCCTGAGTATCACAGACATGTTCAGTACATTTATGTTTATATTTATAAATTCCAATGGGCGCCATCTAAGTAGCTAATGCAGTGATTTTCAACCTTTTTCATAACATGGCATATCTAGACTAATTAATAAACTTCTGCGGCACACTAAAAATATATTCTTTTAATTTTTTTGATGATCTGGCAAAAAATTGGCATAATTTTGAGTGATTTACACACACAAGAAGACGGAAGACCAGACACTAATAAATACATGCGCAAATTACGACATTATTTCTTGCAATTAATTTGTTTTCATAAATCTCGTGACACACCTAACGACCTCTCCGGCACACCGGTTAAAAATCGCTGACCTAATATAAGATAAGTAAAAAGGTCAATAAATTTCATAACTAAAAAAAATGACATAAAATAAAAGAAATATTGTCAGTTATTGTTCAATTAGCTTTATAAATGTACTGAAGATGCCAGCGATACACAGGCGAAAATTTTACTATTAAATAATATTTTATGTGCTATTCCGTTATTATAATTTTGAATTCATATGTCTGCTCACGGTATTTCCTTATAAAAACATTTTTTTTTTCTTATCTGAAATCCTTATTCAGTAACAAGCAATTTATTCTTCTTTCCACTCCGTGTGGTGGTCGGGATAAGAATACCCTCACTGTAGCCCATGCATGTCGTATGAAGCGACTAAAATGGGTACCCAGGGAGGATAATGGATGGCAATGCTGTAGCCAGCCAGGCTGGCCGACTGGTTAGAGTGTCCGCTCTCCAGTCAAGAGGCTGCGGGTTCGAATCCCTCCGTGGGCATGGACGTTTGTGATTGTCTGTGGAAATACCAGTGGTGGCGGTCGGCGGTAGATGGCGTTGGTGTAGTTGCGGTCAATTGGTGGATTGTGAGTGGTGGAAGCAGAGTTGTAGAGTGGATGCCCTCCCTCGATGAGTACTTGAACGCCCTGGAGGTGACAAATAATAATATTACCCAATCCATACATTTTCTTAACAGATAACGGGGAATATGAAAAGCATTTTTTGCTTCACCCATCGCGCAAAAAAAAAAAAAAAATATCCTTCTCTCCAAGTGTATAGAACTAGATAGTGGACATTTACAAATTTCTGGTTAAAAATAGGTTAAGCAGTTTTTGAAGTCCTTAAGGGTTTCTCTATTTTTGTTTTTATTAATCCAAGTGCTAATTATGGACGCTTGTAATTAATTCTAAGCAAACTAATAATCTTTATGTGCAGCGAACAGATAATTAATAGCAACTCCCACTTGTCAGAAACATAGGCTTGTAATAAATAGGCTTTTAGCTCCTTAAGCGGGATTAGAAAGGTCGTTGGCAGTTGGCTAAGGAATATTCAGAGTTCAGAAGCATCCCGCTAGGGACCATTTTTTCCCGCATGAAAAGGAAATCTTTTCAAGAAACAATTATAACTTAATGAAGTAGCCTGACACTCATAAGATGTCCACTGAAACGGAAATAAATACCTCCTCGATCAAAGATTAAATTTACGATCGACCATCACTTTGTAATTTACAGAGCAATTTCGTTTAATTAGTTTATCATACAATTATTCAACGTATTTAAGCTACATTAGTATACGTTGGTAGCGGAATTTTGTAAACTGCTACAGTTTAAATTTAGGACATCTGACATTGACCTATAACTTACTGCGAAAAAAAGAAATTGTGAAAAATCACAATTTCACGAGAAAAATAATATCAATAAAAGCGGCTCAAAGAGTAGAAAATAATCGAATAGTTCCACTCAATGCAAAAAAGCATTGCATTAAATACGCTCGTTGCCATATTATTAAGGAACAACACAGCTCAAAAAATATATGGTGATTTGTAGCCGCCATAGCGCAAATGGAAGAACAACGGAACATTGCGCCCTTCGACTGGAAAAGACCTGGGATCGATTCTCGTCGAGAAGAGGGGAATCCTTATATGGGCTTTTTCAGTTGAAGGTGAGTTAGCCGATCTCATACGGGGTAGCAGGGTTTTTCCTCCCGGAAACTCGGGTTTTTCATCCCGCGTACAGACAAATCGGCGTTCACAACACACGCAATTTACAGAAAAAAATACTGTTGTTGGTGATGATGGACGATAGATGGCGTTGATGGTAGTAGTGTCGAAGTTGGAGAATTAAGTAGTAGTGGAGAGGATGAGATGTATTTAGCGAAGTAGAGTAGTGTGCCCTCCCAAGATGAGTCCTTGGACTCCCTGGAGGTGTCATGTAATAATACTAATACTACTAATAATAATTCAGTTCGGTGAAAGACGATCAACAAAATTCTTAATATACCTTCGCAGCTCCTTTATTTAAACAAGATTTAAGAATACCATCACGCTACCTTTTATCAAGAATGCTACAAAATGGCTACGCTGCTCCGTGAGCAAAAATCAAAGCGGTTTTTTTTTTACAATTGCATAAAATCTTCAGATTCTTACATCCACCATAACTTCCACATCATCCCGTGGATAAACCAGGCTTTTGCGAGACTCATTATTCTTGTGTCATTTTCTGTGTGGGCCAGACGGGAAGGGCGAGGGAAATCCGCATGTCTGAACTCCGTAAAGACGTCGAAGAAAGAAGACTGCATAAATCAAGTTTGGCATCTCACACAACTAGCACATGTCATCAAGCAGTTTGGCAGCAAACAAAAATGTCTTATGTTGATCAAAATTGTTTTACAAGAAGAAATGCTGATTCCTATACAACGTAACAAAATTCAAGGCTTAATCCTACACCAAAATCTAACTGCGACACGCGCATGCTGTAGAACAGGCATCGGCAACCTTTTCAGACTAGCGGGCCACATTCAACTTTTATTTTTAATAATTGGGCCGTAAGCGTTCATTTAAGAGAAAGAGTAAAAAAAAAATACTTAAGTTATCAATTTTTATTATGTCAATCTTAAAAAACACAGAAATATTAAAAGTACGAGATATGAAACAAGCATGAAAATGAAACTCAATGAAAAATTATTATCACGTAAAAACAAAATAATATAGTGTATCCAACACATTGTATATATATGTCTCCCTGCTTATTGTGAGTTTTATGATTGTTTTCTCTTAGCCAGATTATCTAGATCCACTTTATAACCTGAGGTACAAATTCGAATCGAAGCATGCAAATATACATCAGTCAGTCGAGAAGAAATTTTATTTTTTCTAAAACTCATGGCAGAAAATGGTTATTCGCAAATGTAGGTGCTTCCAAATGCGACTATCATCTTTACGAAACTGATTAATGCTTCAATTTTTTTTTTTTTTTTGGTAAGCATCGATCAATTGTAGACATTAAAAGGGTTCAAACATAATCGCATTTCGATGCTATTTTTTTATAAAAATCCACAAATCTTGTTGAAAATTCCGTTTGTAAATCTTCAATAATACAAGCAAAAGTTTCCTTTTGTTAGTATTTACAAGTTGCAAGGGAGATATCACGAAGTATAGGTATAAAATTATTTTTAATTTATTATTCGTATTATGAAATGTATTATTTAAATAATTCAACATACGGGACACATGCCATGTAAGTATGGTCAAAATTGCACGTTTTAGCCGCATGTGGCCCGCCTGTTGCTGACCCCTGCTATAGAACGTAACAGCAACGCAACAACTAGCATTGTTCCAAAACGTATACAGTAATTAATTTAACGTATTTTATTATTTTTTTATTATGGTTATTTATTTATATGCATGAACTGTGAAGGTATTATAATATCTAATATGCATAATTAATCGTTTATATTCTCTTTTCTGTACAGTTTATAGTGTTTTGCTCATATCCCTGATTTCTCTCTTATTCCTTATAAATATAAATAACTCCCAACTCTATCAACTCTGCTTATTGTGTTGTCTATTTCTAAATTTAATTTGGTATATTCACTGATACTGTGCCTAAATTGGTGAAATATTCTACTTATTCTATAGGCCATCCATTGAGAATTCAGCTAAAGTTTTCTATGTTCCTGCCTAATTTTATAGTTATGGTCTTTTTATTGCCGATGTTGATTTTATGCCTAATTTGTTGCAACTCTCATGCAACTTTAGTAAAGAATCCTGTAGACTTGTAATGAATATGTACATCCACTACAAGGAGTACAGCATCAGGACTACAGCATCATCGGCAAAAAGCAAGGAGTTTGATATCTCCGATTCTAATATCAGCCCTAATGCCATTTTCCTTTCATAATGTGATCCACATAAATGATGAATAAGAGTAGAGATAATGTTTGTCTTAGACATGATTTTAAATAAAACTAACCTCCTTTATTATTTCCTTCAATTCTAACTACTGTCTGCAAATTAAATATAGACGAATCTTCCATTGTGGTATTTTGAGAAGCTTTTCTCTGGGCACTTTCTCGTATGACTTTTCCAAATCTACAAAATTGAAATACAAATCCTTGTCATATTTCCATGATTTCTTAACTATCTGTCGTTAAGTTCATTTGGCCTGAACCCAGCTTGTTCTTCTCAAAGTTCATCTTCCACAATTTTCTCGTCCTCCTCTCTGCTGGTATAAATATTACTTTGAACACTTAATAGAGAAATTCCTCTGTAATTCTAACACTCAGCTTTGTTTTGTTATTTATAGATGGTATTATGAAAGTTGCACTCCAATCATCTGGAATTCGACCTTCTGCCCAATGCAGGGTGGCGACTACAAAACTTTTATACCTCCATGCTTAATATACTGTGGTCGAATATCATCTACTCCGGCTACCTTTCCACATGTCTATTTTTTTTTAGTTTTCTACTTCAAATACTGATATGAACTCTTGCTCAGAATCCTCCCGAAATTTTTCTGCTACTGTTCTATCACTGCTTTTTTTTCATTCTTTCAAAGTGAAGAATGAAGACGTTTAAAGAATATAAAACAAATAAGCATTTACTGAGCTTGAAAAATTCTAGAAACCGGTATTTTCTGGAATCATTGCTTGCTGGAAAGTTAGCAATCTAGTGCCCGCACCTAATGGTTCTCTAAGGGCAGAGAAAGGCGTGATCTATGACATAATGATTTAAATTAGCTTAATCACGATCTGCTTCCATGCATTTTTATGACAACGACCCTGTAACAGTCAGGTAGAATTAGATTAAAAGACTTGATTTCAAATCTCGTCTACGAGATCTTTAATCTTTATAAGGTTTTTTTTTTCATCTTAAGTTGAGTTAACGGTCGCATACGAAGTGGTAGGATTTTCCTGCCCATTTCAAAAGTTCGGATTTTTCATTCCGAAAAATAAAGTAACCTGCTTGAAGAACATACCGATTAAAAAGACAATACACGGTTATCATATACTTTGTTGCTTCGACCATAATTTAAAATAACCCAACCCTTCCAGTCTTTGGAGCCACCTTAGCTCAATTGACTAAACTTTTGTTTGGAAAGACCCAGGTTCGAATCCAGTCTGTGACGAGAGGAACCTTTTCAGGTATTTTCAATCAAATGTTGACTTAACCCATCTCATATGTAGATACAATGTTTTTCTCCCTGAAAATCTTGTTTTCGTCTCTCAGAGTCCCTAGACATATGATACTAATTGTGAAATCCAAGACTTTAGAACCTCACGATCTTATCTTTCTACTCAGTTACATATCGATAAAAGTCAACCTCTTGGATGGAAAAGACACTTGGCAGCACAGGACTGGTCTCTACTCAACGCTGTTAATGTTTGCGACACACTCGGTACTTCTCCACTGGCATCCGTATAATAAAGTCTGATGATCATTATCGCATACGACGGTAGGGTGTTGGGGCGTGGACATCAGAGCTATAAAGTTAGCTAACAGTACGGAGAAGTAAAAGCTCCATTGAAGATTCTCCCTTCAATGCTTCCGAGAATTTTTGTTGCCTGCATTGTTGCTATTGTTCTATTATTATCATTATTATTACTGGCAACCCCCAAATTTTCCTGTTTAAAACTTTATACATCTCTCTTGATGAGTTTAAAAATCTTCAAACAAAATTTACACACAAAAAGGGCATATTTAAATTGTTGTTAAACATGGCTTATTTGAAAGAGGTGGGTTGTACATACTGCAAGGATGGAGTACAGACTATACAAAATAGAAAGAAATTAAAAATAAAGATTGTAATAAGAGCTTATGAATATCTTAAAAGATATTCATCTAACTAGTTTCTTCGTAGAGAAGAAGAAAATGAACTCGGTGCAGAGGGAGTCCGGCTATCAGATGATTGCCTTAACTTGAGGGAAAGGGGTTATTACAAGACATAGAGAAATGCACCTAGCATCTCCACTGCACGCCCTTGATACAAACTATCATAACACTACCATTCGTCACTCTAACCAACAATTAACAAAGAAATGCCAACATTTACAGAGTAACTTAGTTGGAATAAGATTTTATTCCTAACATAATTAGAGTCGAAATCCAAAAGTAAAGGCAATGTATTCATATCAGAATACGCTCTTACTATGAATATAAACGAGTCTAAATGTGTCTTCATGGTCGTAATGTTCGTTGTGTTTGGTGTAGAATCAAGGGTTAAACATTTCAGTTCTCCTTGCAAATTGCAGTTCTTGAGCCATGGGCTGATATTTTTAAATTGGAGTTCGGGAAAAACTTTGAATAAAATTATTAAAGACAAAGAAAAGAGTACATGTCCTTTTTATTCATCCGGAAAACAATATTTTAGCATGACTGCAAAGTAAGAAAAAAAGAAGCTGCATACTTTGCTCAATTTCCTAAATAGAACAATAGTACTGCCTCTTTAGGAAATTGTGGACTAAAATATCCACAGGTTGTTTCCACACATTAGAAACAACCTGTGGACCAATGTATTGTGTTTGGGATATAAGGATACGAAGTTAACACTAAATACAAGTAATAATAAATAAAATTATCTTTACGTTTTTATTTACCCTTGATTATTGTGTGCCCCTTAATAACATGCACTGTTTTGCAGAGATACGGACAAATGTTGGGCCAGTGACCAGTTGACTGCCAAATGATAGACAGCAAGGTATAATAAAAGTCGAAAACGCTTCATTTTTTCAAGCTACGATATTACATAATCTACTAAAAATATAATACACATTTATACTTACTAAAGTGAACTATAAATACGAAAGAAGAATTAATGTACAGATGTTTATTATTATTATTTAGGCTAAGATGTTCAGTAGTAAAAATGTCAAATCCATAGAATGTATTCAGAGATGATAAGGATGTAAACATGAGCTATTAAAATAAAAAATAGTATCAATAAAGTTTTGGCATAGTAGTGGACACTTTGAAATAAAATTTTGTGGAGCTTCACAATCTTTAATAAATAAAAATCACCTTCATAATTCATTAGAAGTTGCTGGACATTCCTAGCTATGGGAAACAGGAAAATATGTTTTAATATGTGGGTCACCAGTCCACCAGTAGAATTTACACACGCTGTTGATCTTTATATTGGCAACGAAGTGAATGGAAAACAATGAATAAATAAAAAACAACGGCATTTGAAATGAAATTAAAGGATGGATATTGGCTCTCTCCGATATTACATGAGAATCACACAGAGGCGTCCTGTGGGGAAAAAGAGGAAGAGATGAATACACAGTCGGTCGTAATAAGAAATGTGAGCTGATATTAGCACACGGAGGATAGAAAGTATAAAAGTCATGTAGAACTTTAAGTGGCTTCAAATATCTGCGAGTTTTCTTGGAGAAATTTTATTGCATTTTCTCTAGTAAAAATTTTACTTTAGACTGATTTCATTTTATAATAGAATACAATTCAAATCCATTCACTTTCAACTCAATTGCGCATTCCTGGTCAAACTGTTAAGATACAGGGAAAATAACGTCTAAGAATTGGAAACATTTCAGTCAAGAACTGTGATCATATATCTTCGTAGACAATTCTGAATCGTTTATTTGAGACGAGTCACAGGGAATTATTCCTCAAATACCGATCCTGACGGGAAAAACAGGTCTACTCTCGACGCAGAGAACGTCTCACCTGCATTAAGAACGTCCACCAGTCAACTACACGGAGAGAATCTGTGTCGTTGCACTTTTGCACTTTTTCAAGACTTCCTTAACCTCAATCAATAAAGGACTGATCGTACTTGGTTGTGATAAGTCTTCTTGATTAAGAAAAAATCTGTGAGAACTGATGTGGCAAGAAACATTAATGCGAGACATTTATGTTTCCCACATTAGTCAGCATTTGAGATAAATATTCATTAGATTAACATCATCCTACTTGAATGCGAATATCCATTATTAATACTACTAGGGTTGTTCCCTAGCGATTAACAGTTCATGAACTGAAAATCAAATGAAACTAAAATTGTTCGTAAATAACTTTTACAAGTCATGAGATTTTTGAGGCGGAGTTCTGCTTGATGCGCTGCATCGATTTGTGCTTATGCACATAACGACTCCATTCTATAGACAAATTTGACTGAAATTTGGTCAATTTGTTCAGCCATTTAATCGAGCCATTATAGTGTAGAAATTAAGCAAAAGGATACAAAATATAGTAACAACCGACACTAATAAACTGTGTGTAATATATTAGCCAAAAACAAATATATTGGATCGTTCTAGTAATAAATGACATCGCTATTTAGTTGGTTGCAGTTGGTGGAGTTGTGGAGACGGAGAATAGTAATAAGAAACAAGTGAGAGTCACTTTCGGTAGCACACCACGCACACAAAGATGTGAAAAGGCAAAGTTTTATTTTTACGAAACGTTAGAAATTCTTCGTGAATACTGAGTCTAGCAATTATGTTTCCTCCCAATCGCATTCAGAGAGCAGTGACGTCATAAAATTCAACGCCTCTTACATTAGCAAATTAGTCCATCATTTCGATTTTAGTTAATTATTAGATAATGGAAGCAATAAAATGTACCCATAAAGTTCTTTCTTTATATTTACAAGCGTTGTGAATAATTCAATGACTTAAAAGATTGCAGAAGAGCCATTCAATGCCATTTGGAAGATAATTTCATCCGTTATTGCTACATCTTTCCATACTTTTTGGATTAGCCAGTAAAATAGTCTGTGGTTTAATTTTATTCTTTTTCTTTTGAATATAATTCACCGTTAGAAAAGTCGTACACCTATTAGAAAGGTCGTAAATCTAGCATGACATTAATGGATTAATGTCATGATAGGTCATATGTGGATTAAGGGTTAAATATTCGAACATCTAATCCAAATGTCAAGCTTGGTTTCCAAATCGCTTCAAACCTCAAGTAAGCAGTGCGGTGATTTCACCCTGAACAAAGAAATTCTCTTCCACCTAAAGATATTCGCAAATATCCACGCACACAGCGAGATTCAAATCTACGATTCATGAATTGGAGAATGTAGATCCTACCCACTTGACCAATCAATTGCGTCTTTTTCTTTGCATTTCGTAGTAAATATTGGAGTGTCATATTCACCTACTCCAGACCATTATGAGAAATATTTAGTCATTTTTGCGATATTTAACCAAACCACACAGATTTGTAGGGATTCGATATCATCACTGCCATTTTTCTGCAACGTATTCAATACTCTAGACGCAAGAGGTTTGACATGATGTATAACAGCATGACAGCGTACCGTCTCTAAAGCGCAGTTTCCAGGACGATGCAACATTTATTCTTCAATTTAAAAGGGGTGACTTTGAATCCCGTCGACAGAGCGAGGAACCTTCAAATGATATTTTTTCAACTGAAAGTGAAGCTAGCCAACCTTTTCATCCTATCAAGATTTTTCATTCTCTCAGCTTTTTTTTCTTAAGCGAGGAAAAAGCCAACAGAATAAAACTAGAAAGTTTTTTACCTTGGGTATACTATATGTTAGAGATACCAAGCAATTTTATATACTTGGTTTTAATCCTTTTTTTCCCAAGTAAGCAAACAGACAAGAGTAAGTCAAGTTTACGCCTGAACATAGTTCACGACTGATGCAACTTGTGGTAAAGGTGGAGTAAGCTCCGATCACTTTCCTTAATATTTCCCCTAATGCAAAACACATTCCCTTGCACATCCCCATTAATGCATAGCATCATACATCTCCGTAAGGGGATGTAATTTGCATTAGGGGAAATACTAAGGAAAGTGATAAGAACTTACTCCACCTTTACCACGAGTTGCGTCAGTCGTGAACTATGTTCAGGCGCAAACTTGACTTACTCTTGTCTGTTTGCTAACTTGGGAAAAAAAGGATTAAAACCAAGTATATAAAATTGCTTGGTATCTTTAACAGAATGAAACTAGTTCGAAAATACAGTAATTAAATGACATTATAGTCATCTCAAATGTTTAGTCGTTTCGACAGCATAAAAACCAAATCAACTTCGAAATAAAAGTAAATAAAAAATATCCTTTGAAGGTTCCTGGCTCTGTCGACGGGATTCAAAGTCACGCGTTTTAAATTGAAGAATAATTGTTGCATCGTCCTGGTAACTGCACTTTAGAGGCGATACTCTATCATGTTGGTATACTTCATGCCAAATCTCTAGAGCAGCGTTTCCCAAACTTTCCTCAACAAATGATCTTTATGTGTTTTACAAGCATATTTCTATGCAAAGCTGTTAGTTAATCATAATCGATTTTTTTTTTTTATTTGAATTTATGCTGACATTTTGACGGTAAGGAAAGAATATATTGCCATTGTGTAAAATAGAAAACCATGGGAGAAAATTAATAATAATAATAATGGTTTTCTTGCTAAAATCATTACGTACATTGATGAAAGAACACTGTAAGTAGTAGCCGTTGACCGTGTTTAGTCATAAACTAAACATTGAAAGCTTTTTTTTTTCAGTTACTGGACTTCCAGTAAGGTGGATGATTCACACCTGGCAATGAAGCTCATCTACCACATACTACTCGAAACTGAACACACCATTGATTGTCGTATGTAAATGTTTGTTATTGGGTATCTTTTGTGAAGTCATTGATCTCCGCATGCACTTCGTATTCTAACCAGAAATTATGAACGCCTCAGTAATAAATAACTAGATTCTAGATTCAATCATTATTTTATATAAACGATATAAAATAATTTATATATTTACCCCATATATACAATTTCTTTCCATCGGTACTCATTTCTTATATTATCGATGACATCTATTCCTAATAGATATTTGTCTTACATCTCAGCATCCCTAACACATTCAGAATCAAATATTTCAAATCGAACGTTTCAAATATTTGAATCCCATCTAGGATGCGAAAAACCTTTCTAAGGGTTTTTAAATTAAAGGTGAGTTAGTCAGTCTCATATAGAGGTGACAGAGTTTGGCTCCCGAAATTCCGATGTATCTTCCTGCAAAACAGGAAAACCTGGCCATAAGAATATCCGCAATTAAGATATAATACACTGGTTCATATCCTAAATCCAAAACAGGCCATTCCCTGCACGGAAAACGTATGCTGATCTTCCCGAAATAACTTCTATCAGAAGAATAAAATAATTGTTTTTTTTTTTAATTTGTTTAATTTTAAAAATGGTGTTGAATCTACGGCAAAATTCAGCTGCTAAATGTTCAACCATAATTTTTCTGATGTGTATTTGATACAGTTACATACAGATATGCGTGGAGCTAGAAATCTTACTACTTCACTGCTGTCCAATGATATTGATCTGTGAATGAAATGTGTTTCTATTTTCATCTCAACTCAGGTTTTATAATCCGAGCAGCAAACTCCAGCTGTTGAGAGTAAAAAATGGTTATGCTGCACACAGAAGTTAAACACAACCTTCTATGTCATTTTTTTAAACTTCCACTATTATTCAAAGTGTGTTATTAACGCCCTCTACACGTATTTCTAGATGGGCAAACGAGAAGTCCCCAAATTATACTTTCCTGGCTACTACTGAATTCTTAAATGAGTCACACCGCCACTTAAATAATGTATAATAATAAGGTAGTATTGCTAATTAACACTCTCTTCGCCTATTTATATTATCTGTTAAATATTGATATGAGTAAGATGTTAAAAAAACTTTATTTATTAAATTTAAAAAAAATCGAACCACTACAACTCGGCAATAGAATCATCGTTGGTCATGTTATAACCGATATTTATTTAATGTTAAGCTATATAAATGTCAGCTTATCTGAATAATGATAAATGTCATCATCATAATCATCATCATAATATATAATATATATATATATATATATATATATATATATATATTTTTTTTTTTTTTTTTTTTTTTTTTCTCCAGCGTCATTATCCCGTGTTCGTAGTTGTTCTCAGTATGATCTGCAAAATTCCCCTCTAAAGCTGCAATCACCTCTTGTTTCGAAGAAAAACACTGACCAGCGAGTAAGATTTTTAGTTATGGAAAGAGATAGAAGTCAGAGGGAGCTAAATATGGGAAATAGGGTGGATGTTCCAACAATTCATAGTGCAGATCCCTTAATGTTCCCATTGCCAAAACACCTTTGTGGGCAGGTGGATCGTCCTGATGAAAGATGATATTTTTATTCGTCAACCCGGATCTTTTCTCACGAATGTTTTGGTCTAGTCTCGTTAAAAGATCGGAATAATATTCCTCGGTTATTGTTTTACCCTTTTTAAGATAATTAATAAACAAAATACCTTTGGGATCCCAAAACCCAGATGCCATGACTTGGTCTTCTTTGGCGCTGAACAACCGGCTTATGTCCACTGTTTTAACTACTGTTTGGATTCTGGTGTGTAACGGTGAATCCAAGTCTCATCCATAGTAATAAACCGATGCACAAAATCAGTTTTATTCTTGTTAAAACAATCCAAGTAAACTTCTGTTTAGAGATTTTCATTCAAGTGCGTTTTTGTGCGAGTGCGGCACCCATTCTGTGCAAAGCTTTTTCGTTTGTAATTCTTCATGCAAAATATATCCTAAACTACTTGAAAATTCACATGGATGCTTATGACATATATGGCAACTTAGAAAAAAAAAATCTTGCCAATAGTTTTGCCATCTATGGTCGAGGACGAGAACTTTTCAGACCACCCACGTATATAGCATCTTAAATCGATTCCTACAGACTTCAATGATTTATACAGTGAAGGCCAATGAACATCGATTTAAAAAAAAACAGTTTAATATTCCATTCATTACTCTTATTTTATCATTATTACCATTGATATTTTGCAGATTAAAAGAATTTCGATTTTTTTATCCTATCAAATAATACTTTAAAAGAAACTATAATTTATAATATGTAGGTAAGAAGTATTTTATTTTTTTTCTTCTCTGTATGATATAAAAATTCATTTGATGTAATAATACACCAATTTATGTTTTACATAAAAATAATATTATTATTCTTTTCACGAATTTTCAGAATGTAGTGGGGTCACTTTGCAAGTAGACCTTCAGTTCTTGATTTCGAAATTCTATTTATCTATTTATTTTTATATTTTATTTTATTACACATTAATATTAATAAACGATTGAATAAAGAATTTCGTTTCGTTTAACAAAAAAAATATGTAAATAGCGGATATTTGTTACTAACTTCTGCTACAAAGGAAGGATGCGGTCACTTTGCCGAGTTAATGTCAAGTTCCAGCAAATAAGCAAGAGCTTGAGCGCATCGCATTAAAGTGTTTATGATCAAGAAGATGCAACCAGAAAGAATGCGAAAATAAAATTTCAATTAGGAATATTAAATCTTTCTCTTTATTATTAATTTCAATGCCTTGACAGCACGAACTCTGGGGAATATGAGAAGAGCAGTTTTGCTAGAAATGGAACAGAAGTTATTATCTGATCGCGAATTGTTTATAGCGTGCGAGTTTCACTGACTGCAATATGTTCCAAAGACCCGAGAGTGCAATTTAATTAGATAGCTTTGAAACAATGCGCATTGGCTAATTTTCGAAGGATTTACGAAATAAAATAGTTAAGAGATATATACATCGCCAATTGATTTTGCCAGAAAAACTCAAAAAACCCTACGTTACTGTCATTGAAGATATTATGGATCCGTATATATTTTATAGCCAAATATAGGGAAAAATTAACTATTTCGAATTTTCGCGGAGAGGTCTTTAATACTAGTTTAATGTGAGTGCATCCGTATAACTCCGATGCTGAAAAATATATTCTCATATAACTGGCAAATTTCGGATTTTTTTTTTTTTTTTTTTTTTTTTTATATTTGACTATAACATTTTGGCTATTTTTTGTATTTGGCTATAAAACATGGTTGGACCGATAATTCTCCATTTTTATATTCTAAAATTTTATATTTTGGGTATCTACCAAATTGCATCAAGTTATCTCAACTGTAGTGTAAACGAAATCGTTTAGTAACTAAGGTCAGATTTTTTTTCATGCTTTTGCATATGGTATATAGACACTTAAAAAAAAAAAATCCTGCCTTCTTCGATGTTTTTTTTCTCTTTAATTAATGCTAGTTTAACAGTGCCTTATGCAAACTGCTTCTTTCCTTGTTTTCTTTACTTTCCCTTGATTCATTTAAAAGAAATGTTTTCTAATCTTTCGATAGTTAGGCGTTCAAACCAAAACTGCATCGCAAACATGAAAGTGTAATTTAAGTTCGCGAGACGTGATTGTGGAATATTCATTCGCTATTGGTTTCCACTTACAGTTATGACTTTAATTGCACTTTGGGGCCTCACTAGTTCTTGATTTCCCCAATGTGAATCCCTGTAGGGGGAAGCACAGCAGAAACTGCAACGACAAATTCGAAGAAACATCTATCTAAAGCAAGTTAAAATTAACTCCGCCATTTAAATAGGAGTCGGCTCTATTTGTTAAACTCCAGCCTCCTTCCTTCTGAAGCAACACCAATAAGTCACACGGATCTCAATGGATTTTAATCAGCATAAACTGTACAAAATGCTTTATTATTCGGATGCATCTGTTGCGCAGTTGATAAGGTGCACCACTCTTGGTTAGAATGATCTGGATCCAACACCTTTTCAACACTAGGGAAAATTAAATACATGTTAATTTGATGTAAATGCAAATGAATAAAATATAATTATCTTGAAAGTATTGCAAAGGTAGTAATGCCATATTGCATATGACCTCCCCCCCCCCACACACACACACCAACTCGGTTAGCCCATCACTGGAGGTAAGTTACTCTTTCTGGGAGAACAAATAATTGTCATTATTATTGTTTACTTTTAATATACTTTTATAAAAATATTGGAATTTATATAATAAGTAAACAAATTAAAAGTAATGTTTAAAATAGATTTTTCTGTGCTATTTTAATCTTAGTAAAAACACCTTAATTTTACTAGAATAAAGTAAATACTAAAGAAACTATATGGCAATATGTCAACCGTGAGATGCGGTGATTAATAACCCTTGGAGGGTAATGGATGGAAATGCTGTAGCCAATGAAGTTCTAACTGAGATTCGACTATTGCTGTTATCCTCCTGCCATGATCAGAGCTTTAATAGCTCAATAACACGTTATCCCTACACCGTCCTATAGAGATTTACAGATAACGGGGAAGATGAAAAGCATTCTTGCTTCGCCCTTTTAAGCCAGTCCTTATAAGGATAAGATATCAATCAATCAGATAGAAGGATAAGAGATAAAATGTCAATCAATCAGATATGCCACATAACCCAATGTCATCCATCACCCCTTATATGCGGATGATACAGTATTATTAGCCAGATCTCTACGCTACGACCACAATTCATTACTAGAAAGCTTCAAGAAAATCTTCTAAAATTAGAGAAATGGTTCTCCAAATGGAGACTACAAGCAAATCTCCAAAAACGCTCAGCAATTCTCTTCACTAAAAGTTTGATATCTCCTGCAGGAGACGTCTTACTATTCAATGCTAAAATTCTGAACTTCAATGATTCTAAACGCCTCATGGTTCGTCAGAAAGAATCAACTTCGTCGAGATACAAATATTCCTTATATCTTCTATTTCCTGTAATCTTTAGCAACAAAGTTTTTCCTAGAAACGTCGATAAACCCCAACGATCTAGTTCAGCAAGCTGAAGCATACTAAGCCACGGATATATTTAAACAAAAAAGACCAAAAGCCATTTTAGCTTCCAGTAGCGATGCATAATCTCCATGCCCATCCAGGGCGAGCAAACGGCTCATAAAATTTTACCCTCACTGTAGCCGTAACAGATAGCGGGGAATATGAAAAGCATCTGGCTTCACCCCCTAATGCCATTAATGTCAGTTGTCAATTGTCAATATCAATCAATCAATATGAGGATACATAACAACCCAGGGTAACGTATGGCAATGCTGACGCTCGGCTATTGCCGTTGCCCAGCCATGACTAGAGCGTTTAGCTCAATAACACCCCATCCGCACATATTCTTCAATCAGTTGAAGGGATAAAGAGTCAGGAACTCAGTCCATCTACTCCCCCCCCCAAAAAAAAGAAAAAAGTTATATGAATATATATATATATATATATATGTGTAGAGTCTAAAAGCAGGATTTCTTTATAGAAAATGTGATGTATGAGAATTATATCAAAACAAATTTCTTAATTACAACGTAAAACATGTAAGGAATGAATATCAATTCTTTGTCAGCCTATGCATATTCTTCAAAGAGAATATAAATAGCACAATAAATTTATATTCTGTAAATTATACGGATTTCTATTATTTTTAAATACAAAAATTACAATATTATAAAAATACTGGAGTTTTCTTTCTTAGAATATCAATTCGCATAATTTATAGTGTGATTCACGATTAAACAAATCGTTCTTCCTATCACTGTTAAATTTCACATGGAAATTAACAGACCACCATCTTTCGAAAGGTGAAAATGATCCAATAGAACGAATATTAGTTGTGTGATCAAAATCTGCCTTTCTTTCAAGCCTTCCAAGCAATTTCTACTTTCTAGAAAGTAAAGAATTGTATTGTCTAAAAGTACATAATATTCATGAATAAACGAGATTAAGAAGTGTGTGCAAAAGAGTCACAAAAAAAGCGATTTCGAAACCTATAAAACTACATTTTGCTTCCACTGAGTAAGCGGGAAATAAAATATGAAATGACGATATCAGAACAGCGCCTTTTTTGCAATTACGGTGGAGATTATGGAGTACAGCATGCCTGCCGTGCATCCCGGATATTTTTTTATGTGCGTGTATTACAAATGCAATTAGCCACGCACCTGGCAGTGACCAACAATAGTATTCATCGCATATACTTGTTCAAACAGTTAAACTCTTAAAGCTTTCTACTCGTATTATAATATATGTGAAGAAAGAGAGACTTGGAGTTTGTTTCTGTTTGAGATCTGCAATCTAGTAGGAAATTCCATAGAACGACTTTTTGTTGAAGAGTAAAGAAATAATAAGTGAGCACCCCCTGATTTAATCGACATTAGAGGCGTATTGTGTTGCTGAAATTGAGATGGGATACTATTTGTTAGATCTATTTGTTTCTCTTGGGTCTTGGACTTAAATTGATAGTTTGTGGGCACGTGTTTTGACAGATGATTCTTTGTTGCTTTTTTTCGATAAATCTATAATATAATTATTCCGGAACAACCGATTAAGCTAATGGGTGGGTAGTAATAGCTTATTATTCTCACACCAACTATCATGTGACTGGCATTCAGAGTTTGCAAAATCTTATTCTTGTGTATAACACATTTTTTAATCTTCTGTCAAAAATTCACGTGGCTATTTTCATAGAACCCACACAGAAAAGAGTTTGAAATCTATAGCACATCACGAGGTATGGGAAGGGGTTAAGAAGAAAAATGAACCATAGATGCTTTTCTTAAACAGCTAAAGATTGTAGTTCTTTAGCTGTTTAATATTACATAATATTAGTAAAGATGTTTAACAGGGCAAATATAGTTGGGACAAAAAAAGGGAATAAGAGTTGGTGCGATATGAGGGGAAGCCATTTACTGATATGTGGTGAATGATTACAAACAACTAGTTTGGTTTACTCTAGTTTATCCCAGTTTACCCGAAACAACAAACTAATGTGTACAGTATTCTGCATCCGTTAATAATGTATATATTGAAGTCATTTTATCTGTTCTTCTGAATGAAAATCCCCAATTTCCAAAGTAAAGCCGTACAACGTCAGTAAGAGACCGACTACCTCACTTTCATTTAAAAAGTCCTTATAAAGCTTCCTCATATCTTGACACGATTTCAAACCAGTTCTTTCTGACCTAAATCACAACTGATAGAGGCAGATGTTTATAAGTAGCTTACTAAGTGGGGCTTCGATTCCAGAGATGATTAACCCTGAAAATGTCATCAGTGTTATATATGTGATGTGCCGAGTGCGCAATTGTTACGTTGTTACGTCCTTATATTTGATCTTACTTTGCTTATATTATTTACTTCGTGTCTATATCGTTAATAAATCCTTAATTTAACACTTTCTGTTAGAAGCTTAATTACCTTTCATTAACTGTTTAATGTATGCAGTCTTTACATTTACTTTGGGCTGTTAACAACTTTAAAGATATTGCACGTGGGTAAAAGACAAATAGATTCCCAGTAGACAATGGCAATTCCTTTGTTTCAGTGCTGGTGCTGGTTCTCTCTTCGGATTCAGGGAAAATTTAAATTATACTGGGCCACCATGAATCCTAGATTTTTGAACAAAGAAAAAGCAAAGAACCAGAACTTAGCATAGCACACTATCCCTAATTTCTTAAACTATACAAAGTAATTCAAATCTCATCTATCTCTAACTTAGATTGTAGTCGTAGCCTCCCTTATAAATTACCTCCCGCCGTGGTTCGATTATTTATGAGTGGTGCAATAGAAAATCAAATCAGGCAAGTCAACTATTGAATTTAAAGAAAACATTTCATTACACTCTAGTCAGATTACACGTCATGAATAAACTTTGGCACATGCTAGCTTCAATATCAATTTCAATAAAAAACATAATTATCTAACCCTTCTTACTCTCTCTTAGCATGTATAAATATCAGTACGGTTAAAACATTCTATCAAAGGTAAATCATAAGCTAAATCTCCACAATACTAAAGGTTATTCATTCACAGACATTAATTTAACCCTAATTTCTTCATTCATGTCTCAGAATTACACTGCCCTCTTAAACTATATCTCTAAAGTCATTGCATAAAATCACAACCTTCTATATTTAATGTCCAACTAAAATTTACAGTCTTTCTTCCTCACAAAACAGATTAAAGTTTCTACTTTACCAATTGCTGGGGAACCATTAGAACATCATACCTATCACGATATAACATCACATCCAGGTCCACTTTCCGTTCTGCTTGGTCTGCATTACCCCACTGAATGATCCGGACTGGATATATCTCTGGCGACGAAGACACGTGCTCACTGTTTACTGATCATCTGGCTCGGCAAGGCTTAGCTGTCTCTGCGGTAAACAGGAACTCAGCTTCGCTGGGCAAATCCTTAACCGGCGATTTCCCAAGGATTCCTCGGCATTCTCCCACGATCTCTGCTTTTGCGATCCCTCCAAGGAACGGGGACGCACATCGACAAGCGAAGAGGACGACTAAAGAAAAACTAACGAAAAAGCCCTGAGCTGGCGCTGTTTCGCTTTTTAAATTCCGCGCCAACACTTCCTTACTACGTCATTAAATTTCTCTCTCTTTGCTCACGTCACCTTACATCTCCCAGCACCTAGCATAGTCTTCGGTGGTGGTGTGTGGGGGGGGGCGTGCTCTTCTTCCACAGTGTACTTGTACTTGGCGCGTATGCTTTTTGTCCCTGACTATCGGTACTTAATCCTATTAGCCTTCTCTCAGTAATATGAAAGTATTTATACAAATCTAACAAAGTTTAAACAATCGAATATTGACAGTAAATACATTACAACACTATGGATAAATAAAAGGATTCTTAAATTATTAACGTTCCTGGTAATTTACAAGCAATTTTATCCGCCTGATATATCAGTATACGCCAAAACGTAAGATGCATGTTAAGTTGTGAAGAAAATATAAATTAATACAGTCTGAGTTTCATTCAGAACTTAACATCAGCGACTTATGATCGATGCTGGTTACGGTGGGCTAGACATGCTGTGAGACCAAATTATCAGAATTCATATCAGTGATTAAGAAGTAAAATATTTATGCTCAGGAGAAGCTTTTCCAGTACCTTCAAGAAATGTGAAGTGAAGAAAATA
This sequence comes from Typopeltis vanoorti, assembly GCF_054136105.1. NCBI lineage: Eukaryota > Metazoa > Arthropoda > Arachnida > Uropygi > Thelyphonidae > Typopeltis > Typopeltis vanoorti. The sequence continues at coordinate 100,134,615 of NC_143559.1, read as the reverse complement.
GATAGATAGGTTGACAACTGATTTGTTTTCTTCTCTCTCTCTCCCTCTCTCTCTTGTAATAGTTTGAATATAGACTTCCTCCCATGATGTACGGTCAATTGCAAACGAGAGGGAGAGAATTTAAAGACGATATAGGAAGAGAGTAATTTCAGGAGAGCACAGAAATCGTGGTCACTATGCATTGGGCAAGGAATGTTTACATCTTATGTGATGTACCAACGGATATTTGTTTCTATGGTAATAACATGTACTACTGACATCTACCAAGTCGCAGATTGGCAATGTATGTTTCTGTTGCCATCTGCGCGATAATGGAAATAAATAAATCAGCTTTAATTAGCTAAATTAGTTAAATAACTAAATTGCCTTAAGTGCTTGATGCCTAATATAATTATTCTGTACACCGTCTTTGGTGTTTATCATGTCTTGAATCTTGCAGTTTGATTTTGCTGTTCAGCTAACTGTCTCTAACTAGTCTTTTTTTATGAAGGCATGGAAGCCTACGGTTAGCTTACTTTTTATACTTATTACTTAATAACGCACTACATACGCTGAATGTTTTGCTCGTGAACAGAAAAAAATATAAATTATCATCTTCGAGATACACATTCAGTTAACTAGACAAGGAATAACGCCAACAACAACAAAAAACTTATAAACAATGACTGAGGTTGTACAACATAAGAAAGATCTCCCCACTCTAATGTGTTACGTATATGAAGTATACTTTTCCTTCTTGTTGGAAACTCCACAGTTTGCTAAGCGGAATGAATTGTTGTTGACAAACGATTTTAATAACGGCGCACATCACGAACTAAGATAAACGATAACACTTGTGATCATAGTTGTGAAAAAACTAGAGTTGGTATATATGCGTATGGTTGATACGAGCATTTTCTGGACATAATTATGCTCGTATAATGTCAAAATGTGTAACTGAGCGTTCAGTTAATGCTGAAATAATCAAAACTCATTTGTGCTTATGTAGACACCATATCACGTACTATTAAGTTTTAACAATTAAATTAGTGTTGTCTAATTAATTAGCGTTCATTCAGTGAAAAGAAAAATTAAATAATTAATGAGGAAAATGCACACCTCCAGTAGTCGCGAACAAACTCGAATAACCTCATTAGGCAATAATCCACATCTTACGCAATGATTTCTATACTTTATGAACAGCGAACTCTATCGGCGGATACATTTAAACTTTCGTTTTAAGACAGAGTCATATTCAGTTTGCTGTCACGTAGGAGCTGCAGTACCTACGAGAAAGAAGATTAACGTAGCATTTTCTCATTTGATCGCTTTCTCGCAGATACTGCAGTTTCGTAGATTATTTACCTGTACCAACTTGATAGAATAACATCGAGAAATAAGCGAACGAGCGAAGTATTTGCTTCAACCAGCGAATGCTGCTTTCCGTATGATCCCACAAATTCTCGGTTCAAATCACGTGAAGTGCACGCGGAATGCTTGGTTATGAACCTTTCTTGTCCAATGTGAGTCTTAAGATACGGCGCAGTGTCCTCAGCGATGAGTTCAGATAATGGAATAAGAGGATCAGGAGTAAAACGACAATGGGTTGAGATCGTGATTCATGGATGTAATCCATGAATCAAGATATTAATTGATTGATCAAGGAGGGTAAATGCAACATTTTTATTTATTCCTTATTCTTTATTTTGCTTTAATCCTCAATTTGAAGAATGATGAAAGAACAGACTAATCTTAAATGACATCAAGAACTACAATTTCCTGTTATCCTGAAACAACTTAAATACTTTCCATTAGCTTCATTTGGTGGAAGTAAGACGATAAAAGTGTGCAGTAGCCTATTCACCTCGGAATAAAGAAAATGACAATAAAAAAAAGAATAATTAATTTCCGGTACTAGTATCTTCTAGCTATTATATTTGCAGCTTTACTGAACACATGCATACACGTAACATATTTGTTGCCATCGCAACAAACTTAGCAGATGAAAACGTTGAGTTGGCAATGTGAAATATCAAAAAATAATACACACAGCAAATCTAATTGCTCAAAACGGTGTGTAAAAGTAAAAGAACGATGGGAAATTTTAAAAAAAATATTATAAGTGAGGGCTGCACCAATAGTTATTTTGTATGCAGCTGCGTAGAGTCAAACAAATAACATTTATAATGTTAAGAATGTTTATTGTTAATAAACAACTTTCAAAAACATGATTATTTTTTTGATTGTATTAAACAATTTAAACAGCGAATAAATGCTACTTCATGTACGCAATATTAAACCTAATCATATAATTTATAGAAATTAATGATGGCAGGGAAATTATTTTACACAATAATTACAATTTTCCAAATTTTGGGAGTTGTAAGTCAATCATTGCAATTTATATTTAAAGATAGCAATAAATTTAGCTTCGACGTTTTCTTCATATTCATTTTTAAAAATGCATGGACGGAAAAATTTGGAATTATCTAAAGTGATGCTATGGCTAATATCAACTGGACCAATGACGATTTAGGAAGCTTTATCAGTCGCATATAGAACTGATGTTCACAGATTCGCTTTTAATCTAAAAGGCCTGTTTGAGAACTGAAGAGTAATCTGCATAGCTCAGTCGTAATAACGATACCGTTAAGCTTCAAAGACCTGGCTCATAATCTTCTCTAGAAAGCAAAGACTTTTTTCGAAGGTTTTTCAACCGAACATAAATTAGCCAGTGTCATACTGAATTTCCAAGGTTTTTCATCCCAGATAAACAAACGAACGGTTGAACACACATAATTAACAGATAATCTACTAATTTCAGGGTCTCAGGGTCAAAATAAACCAAAACGAATCAAAATAAGCTGCAAGAGCATAAAAATCGATGAACATGTTGTGGCATGATATTCCTCCTGAAGTAAGATCATGCTATTTTAATTGCATATTCCGAAATACCACAAAGGTACAGAAATTCAATGATCTGATAATTCTACAAAAGACAATGCCGATTATTAAAATGAAAAATTGCAAAAATCGGTTTTCTAAATTTTGACTTTTATTTTAGAAAATTAGAAAATTTAGAAAATTCTATTTTCCAAATTTTGACTTTTATTCTACACTCAGCATGAAAGTAAAATAAGAAATAAAATAAATGAAACACGAAAACAACTATTTTAGGAAATAGACGATTTTCATTGTTCGGTGTGATACTGTCATCATCACAACTTGCATGTTAGAACTCTGAAGCAGAGGAAAACAACCGAAGACTAAATTTTCAGAACAGGATTCTTACCTGACGCGTTCGCCTAACCGTACTGCAGTATTCTTCGTTTGAGAATCAAAGATCCCTCCGCTACATGATGAATATAATCACGCATTGCTGAAAGTGTGGAAGTTACACGTAAATTAAGAGTTGCAATAAGTTACAAGCAAGTTTTTTTTTTCTACTATTGTCGTAAGGGTGAGTATTGTTTAGAACAGCGCTTCCCAAACTGTGGGCCCCGGACCCCTTGGGGGACGTTAGTTTTGTTGAGGGAGCCGTGAAAGAATGAAAACAAATGTAAAATGTTTAAAGGCTAAGTAGATTTTTTTTATCTTAAAAGAAATGTATTTAATTTTTATTATTTATTATTATTTTTTGTTACTTTTTTAGATTTTAATGGAAAAAATCACACACTGGTTTTGGTTCACAAATCTTACTTCCTGCGTATTTCGGCGCTTAATGAATATTAGTAAATATATGCTTATTCATATAAGTGTCATTTCAAAGGTATTGATAAGAAGCACAAAAAAGCTTACAAACGCAAAATCTTGCGCTAATTTAAAACAGCCAAGTTTTTTGCGCTTTAAATTAATGTTTCATTGCTAGTGTACACAGGTCCGGGCGATGCGCGGGAAAGATGTTAAAGAAAATAATATTTTGCTATCAAAAGAAAATAAAAAGATAATAATTAACCATATCACAAATTCTATGGTTTTTCGGAAAATATTTTACTAATTTGAATGAAGATAAATAATATGATTGGATAAGAACACCATTTGCTCCTTCTCTACAATTTAGCAATCTTCCATGGTCATCCCAAGAAGAACTAATTGATTTGAGAGCAGATTCAACCCTCGAATCAGAATTCCTTAACAGCGATTTATCAGAATTTTTGGATCGACGACAAAAAGAATGTCCTTCATCAGCAAAGCAGCCTTAAATACGTTAATTCCTTTCGCATGTACATTTAAACCTTTGTGAAACAGCATTTTCATCGTTATTGGTAATTGCAAATAAACACAGATCTTGCTTATCAATGGAAGCATTGGAAAGAAATCTAAGAATTGCAGTTTCGAATATTTCGCCTGATAGCCTTTTTGTGTAGCAGTATTGAAACACATCCATCATATTAAATTGTTATTAAACTTTTTTATGTTTTTAATTCTTACTTTGTTTATTACTAAGCGTTTTAAGTTTCCTGTGCTTGTACTGCAAATGTACAATAACAATATTGTACATTTTCAGATATAAGATATAAGATAATGTGTCAACGTGGTTTGTGATTTGCTAACGTGATTTGTTAATTTACTTAACATTCGATACTCACAAAGTTCAGTCTTTTTCTGAACAAATCTTGGCATAGCTCCTGACTTAGTGTACTACTGCTCTCTAAAGCTACCCATGCCATACAAACTGCGTAGTGTTTTAATTAACTCTGCAAACGGCAAGCAGTTTTTATGTAGACCTCATTCACTGCAGTTGCATTCAAAATCAAATTATTAAAGTATACCAAAAAGTATACATCTGCGAGGATGCAAAGAGCTGTTAATCCAACAACCCAACAGTCCAACAAGATCGATAAAAATATTGCTGGTAAAAAAATTTAGTTCATTCAAATAGATCCCCCTAACTAGACAATTATCACGCAGGGAGCTTATATTTACATAATGAAATAATAAAGACTTGTTTTTGTAGAAGGAAAATGAACAGATAATAACAGGATAGTCCCCAGTGTATTTTGAATTATACAGTATCAACCCTCTTAGTGTGATCATCTGTTTTATTCAGTAGATAGACATTGATCTGAGTGGAAGACCCATTCTGAATTCTGAAATGCGTTTTCTAGTGATACAAGTTAATCATAGAGGGCCTTTCATACGAATACCATGAAGAATTTGCAGATAATTACAAAAGAAGTATTCTCGAATGTTGTCAACAATAATGACATCGTTGGCTCACATGTACTCTGCAGCTTTCTGAAATGACTATTTTGAAGAGAGCAAACTCAATTAGAATGTAACGAAGGATGCTTGTTGTCTGAGTATCATATGGTCAGACATGAATAGTCTACGCGCACGAGATCCTACGTAGCTCAGCTGGTAATGTCTCTGCCCTTTAGGTGGAAAGCCCATATTAAAGAACCTTTATAAGACCTGAAGCTAAGTTAGCCAATCTCATAAGAAGTTGGCAGATGCATCCCTAAAACAGGCAACACAATACGCTGGTCGCTTAGCTATGAGCTTTGACTAGAATTCAAAAGCAGGATTCAAATATCTCCTCGTCTTCTTTTTTGCCAAACTGACAAGATTTCTCAATGTTCTTCTTTGGTCCATGACTCTGTCCTTCTTCCCACGCAAAAGAATTACCCTTAATAATAATAAATAACAGAGTTGACTCTATTATCTATTATTATTGCACCATGTTAATCTAAGAACTAAATTTATTAATTACAAAGCTGTGGGGAAGAAATGGCACATGATATAAATCCCGCAGAAGCCTTTGTATTTCTCTTAGTTTCACTTAATGTCAACAGGAATCCTTTTATTCAACAATTCAGTCCCAGATTACTTGGATTTCTCACATTGCATATTCACATCGCTTGCAGAGATCAGCGGCAATAACTGCTTACTATCTATTGTAATAGCCCCTTACACAGAGAGAGAGAGAGAGAGAGAGAGAGAGAGAGAGAGAGAGAGAGAGAGAGAGAGAGAGAGAGAGAGAGAGAGAGAGAGAGCTGATAAACATTCATTGATAATTGCTACGCGAGATATTTCGTATCACGTAAGAAAGAAATATCATCACCTGGTTTGATGATGATATTAGTACCGTATTGACGGCAGCTGAATTGTAAAAATTTAATTTCTTTTCCTGGTGCTACACCGTCAGAATAAAAGCTGTTATAAGTTTGATTCTAGTTGCTGACTACTAGTCAGTAACTATTTCTAATGCTTTTTCAACTTATTCACGAGAGTTAATCTTAGGCAAATCGGGGTTTGACTTTCTCCATGAAAATCGGGTTTCAGCTCCAGAGCTGCAAAATCGACCACAGAACTCACACTATTTTAGACAAAACATATAGTCTTATAGTTAGAGACCAGAAAATAGCGACAGCTGTTTGCATTAGCTTGCCGATAAAATCACTAATACCCTTGAATCCAGCTTTCAATGATGGATACGTGTGAAGATTGGTAATAGTTAAAATTAGTGATGTTCAGAAAGTTAAATAGAGCTTACACGTCCTTGCTCAAGTCCCTTTATTTTTTTTAATAAATGCCATGCCATTTATTTAAGCCATTTATCACATATCGTAAAGTATATATGATATTTTTAGAGGAAATTAGGCATAGGGGCAAACCAGCAAACTAGCTATAAGGGCACACGCAATAAACAAACATGATGCCGATAAGAATAACCACTCTATTTGACACTTGCGCTGATTTATCGCCCTAACAACTCTGTCAGGATTCGAACAAGCAACCTTACTTGGTCGTGACAGACTATTAAGCCTAACATGCAAGGGATAATGGAATAAGAGGATCAGGAGTAAAACGACAATGGATTGAGATCGTGATTCATGGATTACATCCATGAATCAAGATTTTAATTGATTGATCTCGTAGGGTAAATGCAACATTTTTATTTATTCCTTATTCTTTATTTTGCTATAATCCTCAATTTGAAGAATGATGAAAGAACAGACTAATCTTAAAAGACATCAAGAACTACAATTTCCTGTTATCCTGAAACAACTTAAATACTTTCCATTAGCTTCATTTGGTGGAAGTAAGACGATAAAAGTTTGCAGTAACTTATTCTCCTCGGAATACAGAAGATGTCAATAAAAAATATAATTAATTTCCGGTACTGGCATCTTCTAGCTATAATATTTGCAGCTTTACTGAACACAGCATACACATAATGTATTTGTTGCCATGACAACAAACCTAGCAGATGAAACCTTTGAGTTGGCAATGTGAAATATCAAAAAATAATACACACACAGCAAATCTAATTGCTGGAGTTACAGGTCACAGCAATAATGACAGCAATAATCGCATTGTTATAAGGTTAATAACACGTTTACAAGATTTCCAGCAGAATTATCTCTCCGGCCTAATCCTTGCTTTTAACACCAACTTTTTTAAATTATTTCATTTGTAAACGACTTCAGAATAACGCATCATATCATTTGCTTAATTCTGAAACTTTCCAACTTTATATAAATGTTTTAAAATTTGAAACACCCTATATATATGTGAACCAATAGATGAAATACCATCAAACTTAACTCGTGGATACTCTCGCGAGACAATGGGAAAGAGAATTTAATAATAATAATAATAATAAACATTAGTTTAAAAATCACTGATTGGAGAAACATGAAGCTATGACTGAGGAAATATAGTGAATTGTATATATGCGAGACTTGCTGTAGTCATTCGACTTGTGAGATGGTCTCACTTTGATTGAACATGAATCGATTGTGAAGCGTTTTTATAGGAACGGAGAAAATGCTGCAGCAGTAGTTCGCAAGTAAAAATGCGTACAGATTTTGCGAAAAGGCCCAATGGCACCAAATGTCACGTCGCATTGTTCGTCGATGTTTGACATTTCGTTGGATGGAGATGTCCAAAGCGTCTTCCAGTGAGCCCGTAGTTCGTAGGTTGAAGTGGGCCTACTGCAAATGTGTGTTAGACATCACGTAATCACTTAGCGTTCTACAATTCTGGTTAGTTATTTTGCTGTTCCAAGAGCGATGTTTTGTGTTTAAATCACCAGATAACCAAAGATCTGTTTTAAAAAATGGTTTTTTCGACTGATTGTAGACTGCGCAAATCTTTACTTCGCCTACATTTGCAGCCTGTACTATGGCGATTTCTAGATTTATGGTAGGTGGGTTAAAAACTTCATTACGTCTTAGGTAACGGTTTATATGAATAACCGTGCTTCCACCTTTGGCATCACATCTAATGTATCAATATGTGGTGTAACCTCTATTGGGTTTCTATCCATTGCTAACTGCAATTAATATTGCTTGTATATGTTTAACGAACTGTTCGTGGATTCCTGAGATGGGTTACTTTTGCCGAAATCTGTGCTATTTCGGAAGATCATGCCTAAAATTATCAATACGTTACAGTAATCTAGAACTATAGTCGTATGGATTCACACACATTCATCTGAATGTTTAGTCCAGAATGTTTTAATATTTGTTCTTTAGTGATATCTGTAACTGTTTTTGCTACGCAATATTAAGTAGGAACGTTTCTTTTATCAACTTCAATGGTTTCTTCCTGCACTGCAACAAGTCTGTTTTCCTCTTTTTATTCAGGTGTTAATTCCGGGCTTCTAAGTTATGAGTTTCGTTTCGAGATAACATTGCTAATTAAATATTTTAATCGTCTGAACTGCTTTCTTCCCCTTCTACATTTGATGTTGTGGTGTATAATTGGAGATATCGTGCCCATTTGGTATCAAATATCAAATATTGTACAAGTTATTTGAATGGTATTAGAGCGTGTTTACAAATAAAATTGTGAAGCAGACCATTCTCCGTTTCGTTGTTCATATTTATTCATGGAATTAGTTTATGAAAATTATTTTGGAGATGGGCTAATCAGAATTCAAATAATAGTATAGCAAATAAAAAACACAAGCACTTGTTAATTAAATGCAAATGGACTATCTCATCTAAAAATGAGGAGATAAACACATGACAATTGACAATTGACATTTATGTCTTTAAGGGTGAAGCAAGATGCTTTTCATATTCCCCGCTATCTGTCGTGGTTACAGTGAGGGTAAAATTTACGAGCAGTTTGCTCGCCCTGAATGGGCATGGAGATTATGCATCGTTATAGGAGGCTAATATAGTTTTTGGTCTTCTATATTTGAATATGTCCGTTGGCTCATATGCTGCAGCTTGTTGAATCAAATCATTGGGGTGTGTGGACGTCTTTAGAAAAAACTTGGAAGCTAAGGATTGTAGATAAGAGAGAATATATGGAATATTTGTGTCTCTATGGAGCTGTGATAAACACATTTCTAAGCAGTTAGGTAATTAGATTTTACACATATAAAGAACAAAATGGTGTTTTAATATGTTCTCATTTAATTTTAAAATTTAGAAGTATCAGATAAAATATTTCAAAAATTCAACATTTCTTTATTAATTACAATATATTTTTAGTTTATTCTTGTTTTAAAATAATAACAAATAACAGTAGAAATTTATAGAAACAAACTATATACATATACATCATGATTGGGATACGCCACTTCAAAATCTTTCTTTATGATGTTTAGCTGACGGGATAAAACAATTTGCTTAAAACATGTACTACTTTTTTACTACTACTACTATTAATAATAATAATAATAATAATAATAATAATAATAATAATAATAATAATAATAATAATAATAATAACAAGAAGAAGAAGAAGAAGAAAAGAATGTATGAATTCATGAATGAAATTTCTGCTATTCCCCCTCATGGTATTCACGCGATCATATGAGAGTACAACATGAATAATAATAATAATTTATGTATTATGTAGTTTTGACAATTCTGAGTGACTTCGTTTTCTTCTTCAGAAAAAAATATTTTTAAATAAAAATTTTTTAAATTCATTTTATATTTATTATTTTTATATTTTATTAAATAAGATTTTAAAAAAATAGCAATGTTTTATTTCTTGTTTAGATTTTAGTAGTAATTTCAACTAGCATTATCAGAGTAGGACTAATGTAGAAATCCAGGAACTAAAAAAGTACAAATTTGGCGCATGCCTGCAATCAGGTGATAGCTGTATTTGGAAAACACGAGTTGTAATAGAGAAAACTGTCCTTTTTATGTTTTCTGAGGTCATGATTGATATTAATTTTGATTGTTTACATCATTTCATCTTAAGTGAAGTAAGACGCTCTCTTTAGAAGTCTCACAAGTGTTTTTTATTAACCCGAGGGGAACCTGCTACCTGCCACATTTCAAAATAATGAATTGCTAACAGTTCAAGTTATTATTTCATACAAAAACATCGGAGTTACAAAGTATAATAGATGATTCCTTTCTTTAATGTTAAACGGTGATCAGCATTCATTTCAGAAATTATGGATTTTACAACAGTATTATAAATAACTATTTTAATTTCCCGACGTTTCAACCTTCAACCAAGGTCATCATCTGGAGTATATACAAATATACATGGACAAGCTGAGTTACATTTCACACAGTAAGCTAAAGAAATAATGATTTGATCAAAGTGTATTCTACTGCCATGACCTCCAGTGGAAAAAAATTAAAAATATATAAAGTACAGATAAAATTAAAAGTTAATTAATTATTAAGTCATATTTATAGTTAACTCTTAGAGAGAAAGGTTCCGTGAGAATATGCGCCTTCCATATTCTTGGGATTTTTAGATCATCATTATTGTTCAGATTGGGGTGGTTGATAAGAATCTCACAGGCATCCTTAAATTTATGTTCATACCAGGTTTTGGTGTGATGTAAACAACTGGTGAGTCAATTCTATGTAAAGTGTTCAGGGCATGATCAGAAAGACCAGCTTCAAAATAATTATTATATTCAATGTGTCTTTTATGTTCCTTTTTTTCTGATAGGAATTGTGCGTCCTGTTTCTCCTATATATGGTAGATCATAGGAGCAATAAATACGGTATACTCCATGGTGGGTCAGCGGAGGAAGTGGATCCTTGGATGGGTTGAGTAAATTTTTTGCAGGAGGTTTAAAGATGACTTAGAGGTTGTATTTCTGTAGTATTCTGTTTATTTTATCTGATCCCTTTAATGTAAGGAATGGTTATAGTTTTATTGTAGTCTGGTTGATCTTTATTTTTTATTGAAGCCTTGTAGAGAATTTTGTTAATAGCATTTTGGCTGTAACCATTTTTTAGAAAAGCATCGTTGATAATTTTAAATTTGTCTTTCAGCGCTTGTTCATTGGAGCAAATCTTCAAAGCCCTGTTTTTTAGAGTATTAATGACACCCCGTTTTTGTGTTGGGTGGGTGGTGGTAGGCGCTTATGTGTAGATATTGGCCAGTATGTGTTTTCTTCACTGTTTCCGGTTAACAGTGAAGAAAAACTGCCAGAAGGAAGACGTGTGACGTTCTGTTTTTCAATCTCAATTGTGAACTGAATGCGTTTGCAAACAACACAAACGCATACAGTTTGTGTTGTGAACTCTCAATTGTGAGAACAACTAGCAGTAGCCTGAAAAATGAAAGACACCTTAGCTACACTGAATATTACAAAAAAAAAAAAAACGTTACTGTAAAAAATGAAATACAGGACAGAACTAAGTTAGTAAAAACGACAAACGAAATTTTAGATCAATGATTTAAAAAAAAAGTGAAGAATATTATATATCAATGCCTTTATTGGCTTTAGTTTAACAAAATTAAACAATCGGTCACTCTACTGGGATTTAATCTGAAATACTGCGAAAAAGGCGTGATTGCAAAGAGCCAGTTTAAAGCAGTATCTAGGAGCTACGACTCAGCAGAAACTAGCCTCATCAAAGCTCGTATTAAATGCTGATAGTCTGGTCTTATTCAAGTTCATACAGGTTCCATTAATAATATGTTGTTAGATATAGCAAAGTGGCAGAATAGGAGACCCTCTCCCCTTGTTATCTCTTCAGTCTGTTTGTAAATACTGGAAATATGACATTTTACCCTAAGCCTTCCATTTGGCTTTGATACGTTGACGATTTAGTTTTAGTCTGGAACCATTCCTTGAATTTCTAGGGAAATTTAATTCACTTCATCGTAGAAATAAATTTACTTTTAAAGTAAAGGACAAGTACATCCCATTTCTGGACTTTCGTATCTTAGCACCAACTAATGATAGTCTAACGGTTGGCTGTACAGAAAAGTAACAAATACTAAAAATGACATCGATACTGTGTCACATCATCGTCATCATCCATCTTAGAATTCAGGTGTTATTAAACTTTAAGTACATCTTGCACGCAGTTTAGGTTGCACCGATTCGCTTTTGATTAATGAGCTATCTGTTATCAGAACCATCTTCATCTCCAATGACGACAACACCAAATAAATCAACAAAGCAATTTTCATGCACCACGTCCTTCTGTAGAAGTAGTCTCTAGAATTTCCATATGTTAAAAGGAGTGCTGGAAAGAGACATGAAAGTTTTTTGCACAGTAATCTTCAATTTTCTGTCGTCTAGTTTGCAAATGAAATTCGATCCTGGACTCATAGAAAGACAAATATCTCTCACTCTCCATTTCTGGAGTTTATAGAATTCCTTGCTCATACAGCCTCTCTTATCATGGGCAACATGATTGTCTGCTCTGTTTAAAATTCGTTTAGAAGATCATCAAGCTCATATTTTTAGCCAAGAGTCTGATAGATCAGTTAAGCCATCCTCGCTGTATCTACTACACATACAAAGCATTAGAATAATACTCAGGTTTATACAAAATCCTCTTTTTATTAGAAAGGGTCTATAAAGAAAGTTGTGAAGACCATATCCATCGACCCACCTTAACAAAAACGACTGTTTAAAGTTTTACCAAATTTAGGACGATATCAATACTCCTAGGTAACAATAATTCCAGGTTCCACGGTAATTGTTTACAATTGGTAACGGGAACAGCTAAACAAAAATAACTTGAAATTATAAAAACCTCTTCAGGAGGTTTTTATAATTTCCTTTCGCTTGGCTCTTTTGTTAGTAAAATTTGTAGTTTACAAACCATCTTTTATTAAAGGAATGCAGGCAATGATTTTATTTCTATCTCCACAATCAGTTTAACTTAATCAGAGCAAGTGTGGAGTTGTTTTATATAAAATCTCTTCTTTTACATTTAAACTATACGGCTCTTCAAATCGAGTGGATTTAAAAACTGATTACTTGAAGTTTGCGAAGATTTTTTTTTTATTTCAATAATGTATTTCCGGAGTTTGAAATTGGAATGCAACAGGTGAGTTTATTGATCTAAAAATACAGTCTTGACTGGCAATGACAGCTCTGTTTAACTTGAGTAAAACAGCAGCATTACAGAAGCTATTACTCGTAATGTATGTGACAGGCTTTACAGATGTGATGTCTAAACCTCTCTTAACGTGGCAGATAGGCAATTTCTTGAAAAGTAACGGAGAAGAGGGCCGTTAGTTATTTTATAGGTTCAATTCAGATGTTAGTGATAGCACCCATAGTGCCAATAGGACACTTACTCTGTCTCCACCACTATATATATATATATGCAGGCTAAACATACAACTTTTCCAAGCATTTTCAGGTTTGCATAAAATATCATTTAAATATTAACCCGAAAAAATTTGGCTTTAAACAAATTTTCTGATTTTTATATTCTTACGTCCCAATTTTATGCAAGCGAAGATATCCATTTTCGTGTTCGGTAGTTATTATTATTGTACAGAATTTTTTTATGCTTGTTTATTCTGCAGTAATGTAATTCAGTGCATACTTAAAAAACAGGTTTTATAGAACACTGGTTTATGATATTTATTTTTTTAAATTTAATAATATTATTATTTTTTTTATTTATTTTTTTTTGAAATACAGTATTGCTGCCAAAGCCAAAAGTAAAATACGGTATTAAATCTGCTCATTTTAGTTCTTTTTTGCAGTTTCCTTGCCTGTTTTTAGGGAAGGACAAGTTTCGATAGAGAAAAAAAAAATCTGGGAAAGTTGTTCGTGTCATAGACGGGGTTCGAATTGACGTGATTTTAATGGCGCGCAAATGTCATGTCGCTGGCAAGAATGCTTCGTTAAGTACTGCTAGGAAATAAATTATAAATATTAAGTTTTATTTTTCATTTTAAAAATATTTTTGATGTTTGAATTCTTGATTTTAAATGTGTAATTTTTAATTCTTATTGTTTTTAAATTTTGGATTATTGAGTTTTTTTGATATTTTTGATTTTCATTATTATCGTTTTTTAATAATACTTTTTCATCATTTTCCTAGTATGAAATAATGTATGTTATATTTTATTTTATTATTTATTTACTTTTGTTGATTTTTTTATCTTTTTTTAAATTTTTAAATAAATGCCACTTTTTGTTATATTTTTATAATTTAGATTTTTACATTTGATTATTTTCCATTTTTTTTAAATTTCTAGATATTTTTATTTTGATTTTTATGTTTGATCCATTATTTTTTTTATTTTTATAATTTTTTTAATAATATTTTTTCATTATTTTTCTAGAGAAAATAAAAGATCAATATTTATTTTTGATTTATTCATTTTTCCATTTATTCTGATTCTTTGCTTTTTAAAAATATTTTGGTGATTTTTTGATTTTTTTAAAATTTGTTAATTTTTTTTGATTTTTTGATATTTTTTAATTTTGCTCTTTTTATTTTTGTGTTTTATTGTACTTTTACTCTTTTATTCTTTTTCTAGTACTGAATGAAGCATATTCATTCAGTACTAGAATTTATGATTATTTTGTGTTTATAATAATTATGCATAATAATAATATTCAAAATATTTAAATTCCAGTTGAAGGATGAACCAGCCATCTTTTCCACCAGTCGTTTTCACTTTTATGCTGGAATCTCATTTGAAGAAGACATATGGAAAGATGCCTTTCACCGGATTAAAAGTATAGATCAAATAAATGAAATTTTGCAGAAAGCTATATTTTATTGTACGACGGACAAGAAAAATATAAAAACAATTTTTTCGATTATAAGTAATCCAAAGTTTTATTCATTTTAAAATTACACTAGGAGGTTGAGACACCTTTGCTACGAGTTGCCTCGTTATTATATCACACCTCCAGGGAATCTGAAAGCTCATCGAGGGAGGACATCTACCTTACAACTCTACGTCTCACTACTCCACCAATCTTCATCATCTAATACCAACACCATCTACCGCCGACTTCCACCACCTAGTACATACGCAGACAATTACAAACATCCATGCCCACGGAGGGATTCGAACCGGCAGCCTTTTGGCTGCTGTTGGCCACTCGACCAACCAGGCTGGTTTATCTATTATCTATTACTTTAGTATAATAAATGTTTGTAGTGTAGTGTAGAGAGGGGATTAAACTTTTCTAGAAAATATAATACCCTCCGTAGATATAGCGTGTTCCTATGAATTTCCCAGGTAGTCTTCGTAATTTTTTATTACGTTTCGTGTTCCTATTCCATCTTTGAAAGCTCTGTATCTTATTTATGGAGTTTACTTATTTTTTGCCTTTGGTTAATTGATA
The DNA here is from genome assembly GCF_054136105.1 of Typopeltis vanoorti. NCBI lineage: Eukaryota > Metazoa > Arthropoda > Arachnida > Uropygi > Thelyphonidae > Typopeltis > Typopeltis vanoorti. The sequence goes on along the minus strand of NC_143559.1, from coordinate 100,119,128 downwards.
CCCTAAATTGAGTTAATGTATATATACAATAATGTCTCATCTAACCTAACGATATTTCGCTTTACGACGATCCGCTCATACGACGATTTTCCATTCTGAGCAATGCCCATTTATTAGATCACTAATTCGTTCATACGACGGTTTTAGCGACATAACGGTACCTTCAGTGAACTTTATGTTTCATGGACGCAGTTTGTTTACGATTCCGTAGCTCGTTAACATCAGTCTGTGTTTTCCGTAAATTATAAACTGTTTATAAGTTCCCTCATGTCCAAAACCTAAGCACGAACTACATTTTTACTTATATATGAAAATGTTTTCATGACTACAGCAACATGTGGACATAAATTTATTGCGCGTATACCAATAAATTATATTACACAAAAATGTGTTATAAATTTCGTACAAATTAAATTGCTATGCGTTTTTGGTAAAAGTTAAAAATTTCGTAAGGACGTACTTAAATAATTAATGTACAGTGCTTACAGAAAACTATGCTGAGAGACATTTCAGTGTGGAATATGTTCACCTCGTATTGCGATGCAGCTCTCACAAAGTCGTACCATGCTTAGCACCAAGTGATTCAGGAGTTCTTGAGGCAAACCTGTCCACTCCTTCTTCAGAGTAAGGACTAGACCTTGTTTGTTTTCTGGAGGAGAATTTCGAGCAGTAATGGGTCTTCACATTGTGGTCAATACGTGTTCTATGACCTCTGGTGAGCGTACTGGCCACTCGATTCGATTAACATTCTCGGTTCCAGAAGTATCTCCACTGCTCGTGTTTGGAACTGTCATCCATAAAAATGAATTCTTCGCCTACAGCACCACGGAACAATCGAACATGACGTTGAAGAACTCCGTTGCAATATCGTTCGCCACTCATAGTCTCTTTTTTCCAAAACTTGTAACTCGGTGCGTCCATTAAACATAACACCTCCCCACACCACGACCCAAGTACAGCCGTATCTATCTGTTTCAAGAACGTTTTCGCGGTGTTAAGCAGTACCACTTTCACGCCAGATCGTGTCGTCTAGAATCGAAGGAAAATTGAAACGACTCTCATCTCGAAAACGTGCATTAGCCAAACGGTGTCTTGACCAGTTTTTATGGATACAATACCACTGAAAACCTCCTCTATGATGAGCTGTCGATAAGTATCGCCGACTACAGGCCTCCAGGCGTATAGAGCTACTTATTACAGACGTCCTGCCACAGTTTGTCGAGATATCCACGTACTGCTTGAATGGAACCGACTTGCAAGCTTACCTGCGGTGGTGCATCCATTGCGTTTTGTTGTTATGAACAAAAATCTATCTTCGCACTCCGTGGTAGAGTGAGAACAACCTCTTAACAAACGTCTGGAACACATTTCATTGGTTTGAAACGCTGCATCCATACAACGCTTTGTGAGATTCCAAACTCTCTAGAAATATCAGTAATTCTGGGGCTTTCTTCAAGCTTTTTCTTCCCCGCCTGAAATCATTTGGATGATATGTTTGAGACATTACAAGACATGCAAGTTTGCAACCTTATTCCTTTAAGAAAAGAGCTTCCTTCAAACAGAATTCACTTAGCGCAGTCTTTTGCATTTTACCCTGTTGAGTGCTATCACGTGAGCCCTTTCCGCGCGATTCGAAAATGTGAATGTGTATCCGCCTTCCACTCGAAATTATCAGTTATATAGAAATTACAACAAGCTGATTCGTCTAAATTTGTGATTGTAATCTTCAGCAATAGTGTTCGTCCTGAGGTTTTGGACACCAGCGTATTATTTTATTTTATTGTTGTTGATAAGGACGGATAAAATTCAAAGTAAAGGTGGTGGTATTGCTTCCATTGAAAAGAAAGACATGTGAACCTATTACATTATTAATGTTAAAATTATTAAATTTAGCGACGATGGTTTATCGAACACTGTGATAGACTGCGGACTAAACTTACCTCGCACTGCTATTATTAAGGTTGTAAAACAAAGTGAAGGGAAAAGTGTTACACCAGTTAATACTAGTTATCCGTACGAGTGACAATCTTACGGATGTGATGGAAAAACCAATCACTATTTAAAAATGATATTAATCCTTTACGCCTACAAGTGAAAATAAAATGGAGTGATTCACTATACGACGATGGACTGAAACATAATATCTGGTATGACCAGAGTTCACCTGTAAGTGGATAGACATTATAAAACGATTAAACTAAAACCTTTAATCAGCAATTTCCTGTTAGCATAAACATCTCGTTTCTTAGCTGATAGATTCTTATTCCCTTCAAATGCTTTAAATGGATTGATTGCTTTATGGATAAAATATAGCCGATAACATAAAGCTTTCCTTGTGAGCGGAATTCATTCAATAGGAAAAATTATGCTTAATATTTATATTAACTTTTATATTTACTTGATATGTTTATTCTACTTTTGACGGACGAAAGGTGATCTTCTGCAGGCGATGGTTAAAAATCTGAAACTAATTTGGTGTTTGTTAGGTTCTTCCTTCTATGAAACCTAAATTTTATGTTTTTAACAGAATAAAAAAAAGTGACACTTTCCATCACTTCTTTCCGTTCTATCACCTAATAGCTGATCTTTGGTCGTTCTCATAGTATTATCAAGAAAAACTGTCAGAAGTAACAGAGATTAACGCAACAATTCTCTCTCGTCACCAACCATTGAGGAGCTATGAAAGTAAATGTTCGATGTGTTGATCTGCATCCAGCGATTCAGTTCAGTTTTCAATTATATTAAAGGGAGGCTAAAAAGATTAGCAGTTTTCAATAGGTGGATTTCCTAACCCTTTAATAAAGTCTCCACTATTCCATAACTGTGAGCATTCAAGTGATCATAAATGCGCTATTCTAATACCCATTATTGAGACGACATAAGACATCTAGTGTAGAATTCTTCGATGATTGCATTCTCATTACATTCTGAAGTTCGTTGATCGTTATGTAAATAATTTCACGCTTTAGCTGTTAATTTCATTTTGAATTTCGGTTCTATTAAATACCACATTAAATTGTTATTCGGTTACCGAGTAACAATTAAATTCTCGTTTAATAATAATAAAGTCGATAATTTTAATAACTCAACACCAGTTCCAAAACTTTATTTAAAATGTGAAGTCTATTTATTTTAATAATTGAGATTTACTTTTTTTATTGCACACCCACTGTCTTAATTGTTGACAGTTTGAAAATAAAGAAGAGTTGTTCGTAATTAAGACGTTTAGAGAATACAAGTGGACCTTTATCAGGATTATAGAACTTAAAATGGGATTATTTTTTATTACTTTAACATTTTCATAAGTATACATTCTAAAATTTGAAAAAAAAAAATCACCTAACGCCTCCTTTTATTCCCTTAAAGGGAATATGCGACGCCGTTTTAGCCCTATCTAAATTTTGGAGACTGAGACTAGCAGTTCAGTCTACACTGGTAGTCAATCAGAGATAGCTGGCCCAAGGCTATTACTAATTTAAGCGACACACAGTGAAGAGATTGCTAACAAGTGCCGCCATCTCGTGGTCCGTAACCCTAACACAATATTTTTTCTGTCTGAAATAGTGTGGGTTCTACGGTCGTTTTTCGTGAAATTACTGGACGAAAATTCCGTGTTTCCAGGAGAAAAAAATCCGCTCTCCCGTGCTAAAGATCGCCGAACTCAGAAATCAGTGAAAAAAAAAAGCATAGAAACCTTGCTCTAGAATCGTCTGCTAGATTCACGACCCTCTTTCTTCGGGCAGTCTGTCACTTCTTCTTCTTCTTCTTCTTCTACGCGTTATTCCCGCTTCCTATGCAGGGTCCGCGTGTTACTTTTAGATGCGACTTCTTGTTAGTACTACTCCCAACCGACCCGTCGCCTGGTCTGCCGCTGGGGGGGATATATTTTTGACTGTAGAGGCGTATGTTCACGGGGCCGGTTTGCCTGTTTGCGGGATGAAAAACGCCAGATAAACTGGCGAAAAAAAACCTACTGACCGCGCACAAGACCGGCTGACTTGGCTATGCCTGAGGAAGATCCTCAAATTTCTCGTCTACAACGGGAATCGAACCTGGGACACTCCTTCCCCAGTCATATGGTTGCGAAGCGCAAAGCCACTAGGCTAACCGCGCGGTCCATTCGGGCAGTCTGTCACTGAGCAATGCAAACTCCACTTCCATTGAGCTACACAGGCTCCGAAAGCAGAACCTGTGTAGCTCAGTAAAAGTGATGTTTACATTCATCATTGGGTGGGTACACATTCTATAATTTGTTATGATTAAAATATTGTGAAGAAATGTCAAATATTTTTATAATACCATTAAATTGCATATATTTAACGAAAATGCAGAAATCATCCCAAGGATTCATAAAAAGCGATTTTTATTTTTATTCAATTTTTTTATATTAAATATTAGTAATCAATGCTCATCTTTTGAAATAATTTCATTGAACAGAGACGTCATTCATTGGCAAAGCAGTTTTGATATATTTGCAGTTAAACGAAAAACAAAACCTGGAATATTGATATTTTTAGTTTTTCCAATTTGGTTTCAAAATTCATCAATATTAAAGTTGTTATATGAAATAAAATATAAAAGTAATAATACATTAAAAAATAAATTTAATATTTAACATTTAATAAAATTATCATAAATATATATGATTTATGAAAACACCTTTTTATAACCAAACTATTGAAATATAATTAATCTTGTTTGGAAAAACTTCACGCAAGAGTGAGACTTGCCTAAAGTCCTTTTCAGGACTTCCAGGGTAACAAATGTCAATGCTGTAGTCAATGAAGTTTTAACTGAGGCTCAGCTATTGCCGTTACCCAGCTTTTAGCTCAATAACACTCCATCCGCACAGATTTACTTCATTGAGATGACGGGATAAAGAGTCAAGGACTCAGTCCATCGCCCAGTTCTTTTAAGAACTTTAAGAACTTCACGCAATTGCTAAAGTGCATAGAACAAACATAAGCTTCTAGGTGTACATTTTCAAGTTGGGTTAATACGTATTCAATCTTGGTATAAATATTTCAAACTTGGATAATATATATTTAAAATTAAAATATGCGACGTGAGCTTACATTGTATTTTTAGCATGTTCTTTTAGGAGGTTACAAGCTTTCTTGTAAGAAAGCCTAACACTGTGTGAAACTAGCTAAACAAAACTCATGGGAAGACTTTGGTAAGAACGTAGAAAATAAATAGCAAAAAGGTAGCAAAATATTCTGGAGGCTGTTGAAAATGCTCAGAAATGTAGGAAAAAGTGTAGTAGAATGATTTAGAGATGATAAAAGTGACATGAAAACTGGTGAAAAAGATATCCTTGATGAGTGGAGTAATTACTTTGAAAGGGTGTAAAACGAGCCAGGCAGTGACAGAACTGAAGTAGAAATGTTTCAAGAGGAATATAAAGAGGAGTACATATCAATGATTGAGATAGACAGCTGCCTTTCTACATTTCAAAAACATGAAATGTGGAAAGGCAGCTAGAGTGGTTGATATTCGACCAGAAATGCTAAAGTATACAGGTAAGTCTTACAAGGCTGCATTGCATAGTTTAGAAGGCCAGGAGGGAGAGACGAATTCCAGATGATTGGCGTAGAGCTCTCATAGTACCCATATATAAAAAAGAGAAATAAAACTGAATGTAAAAGCGGTATTTCCTTACTGAGTGTTCCTGGTAAGTATACTTGAGAAAGGATTGAGAAGGATTGTGAAAGGGAAGCTTGGTGAAGAAACAGCTTCATTCAAGCCAAACAGAGGCTGTCAGGATCAAATTTTCACTTGTCAACGAATAGTTGAGAAATCATGGGAATATAACAAAGATCTGTATTTTAAGTTTTTTCGATTTGGAAAAGACATATGTCAAGGTGCCAAGAGATGAGCTATTCAATACGCTACAGTTATATGGTGTCAATGGGGCATTATATCGAGCAGTACTTGGTCTTTATTTCAGTTGTAAGTGAGCAGTTAGAATTGAAGGAATTACAGGAAGATGGTTTAATGTAAAATCTAGTATCAGAAAAGGATGTATATTATCCCCTCTCCTATTCATTATCTATATAGATCACATTATGAAGAAAGGTGGTATTAAACCTGATATCAAAATTGGAGATGTTAATCTCAGCTCTTTACTTTATGCAGATGATGTTATACTTCTAAATAAATCCAGTACAAGTCTGAAAGATTCCCTGACTAAATTTAATAACTGTTGTAATAGATTTGTATGAAGGTTAGCAATAACAAAACAAATACAATGAAAATAATCAGAAGCATTGGAACTATCAATTGTATTGTGAATGGAGAAGCTATAAAATTAAATAGAAGTAAAACATTTCAGCTACTTAGACACGATTTTTAGTGAAGATGGTAAATTAAATATGGAAGTAGACAACAGAATCAATAAAGTTGGTACGGTAGGAAGTCAACGTAATTAATTTATATGGAATAAGAGAGAAATTAGTCAGAACACACTAAATTAGCTATTACAGTCACTTAAACAGAATGGGAGAGAAAAGATTAGCAAAATAAGTGTTCTTTGTCAGGTTGGTAGGAAAAAGACCAAGAAGTAGACCAATATATAGGTGGATGGATAGAGTAAAAAGTGCCTTAGAAGATAGAAATATGAGATCTGATAGTTTTAAAGTCTTGACAGGTAACAGATTGATTTGGAGGAAAATTGGTCGAGATAAATCCATTGCCCAACCACGGCGCAAAATACACTTTAGGTTTGTAACCTTTCGTGATCGAAAGTCACGTAAAAAATGAACTGATAATAAATAACAGAATAATACAACAAAATTTGACTAATTAGCGGTCTATTATTTTAAGCCCTTCCCTTCGACAGTTATTAACGAAAGCGAACAACGAGTCTTTAAAAATTAAAAACTTTTACCGTCAAGGTAAATTTATTTATTTACTATTGAAATTTCAATTTCAACTCCACAGGAATTGCATTTCGTTGAATGTAAATGATGATATAACAATATATAATATAACCATATGTAAATCATGATATAACCATATATATAATATAATCATATGTAAATCATGATATAACCATATATATAATATAATCATATGTAAATCATGATATAACCATACATAACCATAGTTCTTATAATAACTGAACGATGAACTGAGTCCTTGACTCTTTATCCGGTCATCTGAATGAAGAAAATCTGTGTGGATGGAATGTTATTGAGCTAAAAAGCTCTGGTCATGGCTGGGTAACGGCAATAGCCGAGCCTCAGTTAAAACTTCATTGGCTACAACATTGCCATTTGTTACCCTGGAAGTCCTAAAAAGGACTTTCTCTCTGTCTCACAACGAAAACCATACATAACCATAGTCCTTATAAGGACTGGCTTAAAGGGGCGAAGCAAGAATGCTTTTCATCTTTCCCGTTATCTGTAGAGGACAGTGTAGGGATAAGGTGTTATTGAGCTATTAAAGCTCTGATCATGGCAGGAGGGTAACAGCAATAGCCGAGCCTCAGTTGGAACTTCATTGGCTACAGCATTGCCATCCATTACCCTCCAAGGGTATTGGATTGAATGAATCAATCACCACATCTCACGGTCGATTGATTCTTCTACATGCATAACCATAGACTCATGATATAAAATTTTCATTAAGATGATTTAATATAAGAAATGGTGTATTAGTATATTTAACTTTGAAATTATTAGCCTAAAAAGTTTGATTTAATTTCTATTTTTTTGCTTTAAATAATACTTTCTTCTAATTTTTTTTATTTTAATTTATAAATAGTGTTACAAATTTATCTTTTATGATAAATCTTTAAGGCAGGTGATAATTTCTATTATATTAATATCGTGCTTTGACTAGAGGTCATAGAAAACTGAAATTCCCTGTCGTGTAGATCAATGTCTTCCAAAGTGTGGTACATGTATAAGGTGGCAATTTAAGAAAAGAAAAAAAATACACTTCATTACGTTGCTTTTATATTTTTGTTGCAGATGCATATCACTTCCATTTTTGATGCAAAGATTTCAAAAAGAGAAAATTACTCCATTCCTGTCTCATTTCCAACGTGATAACTTTTACTATTTAAAAGTGTAGTAAGATGTTATTTTCCACATTGCATGCTTTACTGATAATAATTCGCTAAAGTGTGAATGCAAATATAGAAAAAAGAACATTTAAAAAAAATATTAGAACCGTGCAGTACATATTTTGGAGAAATGTACACTGTGTATTCCTATTCAAAATAGAAGCCTCACAGCTTTGACTATTTGCAATTTACAAACGAAGAAAACTCGGGGATGGAAAGAAAATAAATAAAAGTCGTAAGATGATTCTCTTCTTACATCCTTTTCCCTGTGGGATGCTATCAGTTATAAATTTGTGCTATCTCTGTGAGTTTTCCAAGGACCCATTTGGACTTCGTAGGCCATTTTCGCCTGCAGTCAGTGGATTCAAATATCACCCGGTAGTTGTGTCGAAAATGTTTGCTTCGTCAGCTCAATACGACTACGCATGCTCAGTGGAAGGTACTTATCAGTCAGGTGATATCATTAATTCGAAACACAGAGAAGGAGAGGCTGTATATCAGAGATATAGAGTAAAGATTATATATTTCATTTAAAAATTCATTGAAATCGTATAACTGTATTAAGCTATATATTATATTTAAAATAATAAAGTAAATAATATGATAAAATAAATTAATTTTAAAATTTTCTATAAAGTTAAAAATCTTTAAATAACTTTGAATATTTCAAAACACATCATATATTTTCACCAATAACGTTTCCTAAAAATGAAAACAAAAAGTCAATTTGAAAACCCTCATAGTTGAACACGGTTATTATTACTGTATTTATATTGCTAATTTAGTATTGATTAATCCTGGATAGAGCAATGCTCTCACTGGAAATAAATTTCGGATTTTTCTTCACGATAAATAATCAAGATTTTAAATTAAATATAATCAAGATTTCTGTCAAGATTTTAAATTAAATATGTCAGATATGTACCTTAATCATATAATCAAGATTTCTGTCAAGATTTTAAATTAAATATGTCAGATATGTACCTTAATCAAAAGGAAGCCTTTTAAATATACAATGATACTCTAGATACGAATCGCGATACTCTTCTTTTCAAATGAACTAAATCCTTTTTTATGCACGTTTAGCTGAGCGCGTGCTGAACCGTCTCTAGTGTAACGATTGTTGTTACTACGTCGTATTTATCTGAAATATGATGAACGCAGCATATATTTGCGTTTTTGTGTATCTATTTCGGTATTTGTGTAAACAAACAATACACTTCGTGAAGTTTTTTAGGTTTGCATTATATATTTCTTTTTATACGTGACGTATTTTATTGTAGCTTCACGTTTATTTTCTGAATAATCTACCAGATAAGCGTCATTTCACTGATCAGCGTATTATTTTCAAGCCAAAGAAAACTAGGAAAGAAGAGAAGAAGAAAATCACAACAAACATTAAGAAAGATTGTGGGAAAATGTGAGAAAGGAGTCAGACAAAGTGATCTGTGCAAGCAGTATGATTTGTCCAAATCCACCGTGGTTACAATTGTCAAGAAAGAAGATTTTTATAAGGAACTGGATGTGATCAAAGGAGTATCTATCGTGTCATCTCGAAGAAATAGAACTATGGAAGAAGTGGAAACTTTACTACTCGTTTGGATTAATGACATGCAATTGAAAGGAGATAGTGTATCTGAAAACATGATCTGTTTACAAGCTCAAACTATTTACAAAGATCTTTCTCAGAACTTGCCATCCACTAGCAGTGGCAAAGGCATCGGCGAAGAGTTTAACGCTAGCAAAGAATGGTTTGATAAATTCAAGAATAGAACCGGTATCCATAGTGTTGTTAGACATAAGGAAGGTGCTAGTGCTGACAAAGAAGCCTCTGAAAGGTCCGTGAAGGAATTTCAGAAACTGATGGAGTCAGACGGTTACAGACCAGAACAAGTTTTCAACTGCGATGAAACTGGGCTTTTCTAGAAGGAAATGCCTAAGAGAACGTTCATCACTAAAGAGGAAATGGCATTGCCAGGACACAAGCCAATGAAAGACAGACTAACTTTGCTTTTTTGTGCCAATACTAGTGGTGACCTCTGTTGTTTTACCACTCTGAAAATTCTAAAGCATAAAGTTAACAGGCACAAGCTCAGCATTATGTGGAGAAGTAACAGCAAAGCCTGGGTAACCAGGCAATTCTTCTGTGAGTGGATGACAGAGGTCTTTGCACCCACAGTGAAACGGTATCTGCAAGAAAAGGATTTGCCTGAGAAAATTCTTCATATAATGGACAATGCTCTATCACATCCACCACAGTTGGAAGAACATTTGGATGAAGAATTTAATTTCATCAAAATTAAGTTCTTGCTTCCTAATATCACACCACTCCTACAACCAATGGATCAATATGTTATTGAATAAGTTCATACTGTCATTGAATACGGTCTTGAATAAGTTCAGTTTTTAGTGTAGTGTGGCTATCCTTAATTAAAATGACAGCGATAACATCTGGTCAAACTAGGATGGATATAATATGAGTTAGATACGTTAGTTTTAAAAGGGATGTAAAATGATTTCAAAATGAAAAAAAAAATTAAATTATGTTTAAAAATATTTTATTGGACGAAAACTTCTACCGGCATCTCTTAATAGCTCAGTATGCATTCATAATTAGTATGAAAGACTAAAATAAAAGAAGACGTGTGTTTATTTTCTCCATTGAACACTATTGGGAGAAAAGGAAGGCTTGATAAGCCAGTCCAATAGGATCCTTTCATATAGTTAGCGGACATATCTTTGTATTCTTCTAGACAGTTGTATATCGATCTTAACTTCCACAGGTAGAACACTCCCTTAGGATATAAAACTCGATAAAAATCATACCCTGCTTAGGAAGAAATCAACGGATACCTCTTCCCCATGGGCAAGTAGCATAGTACAATATAACTAGTCACGTGTTGTTTGTAGCCTGTTTAAATGTACCAAGCTCTGAACCGATGCTTCCAAGTCAGTGCAACTGTGTCCGGGTGAAATGGCTGTGAGAAGGGAACTGATGAATTTTAAAAGAGGCATTGTGATAGGATGCCGTTTAGTACACTATCTGTTCAGCAAAGTGTTTCCAAATTGGACCATCCTAGGTCAACGATGAGAGATTCTATACTGAAGAGGAAGCGTAGGGAATTAACTGCAAGTGATATCCGCAGTAGACAACTCACTACACTCCCAAAATGTGACCTTAGGGTGCTCCAAATATACGTAGAAACCGTAATTCGTGGGAGAATATGTTGAATGAGGAGTTCCGAGCATCTACCGGAACCTGAATCTATACAAAAACATTCAGAACCGAGGCTCACAACATGGGGTACAGCGGGACATGATAGATTGTAAAGCTGTTATTATTATTATTATTATTATTATTATTCAGAGCCTGTGTAGCTCAGTGGATGTGGCGTTTGCACACCATCGCGCTAGGCCGCACGAAGGAAGTCTTGGTTTCGAGTCTAGTCGGCGACTAGAGGAAATTTTTCTAAGCCTTTTTTCGACCGGTTCCCGAGTTAGTCGATCTCTGGCACGGGCAAGCAGGTTTTTCCTCCCGGAAACTCGGGTTTTTCGTCCTGTAAACTCAAGAAAATCGACCGTAGAACCCACATTATTTCAGACATTAAATATATTGTGTTAGGGTTAGAGACCACGAGATGGCGGCACATTTGAGCCGTCTCTCTTCACTGCGTACCGCTTAATTAGTGATAGCCTTGGGCCATCTGTCTCTGATTGGGTACCAGTGGAGATTGAACTGCCCACTCAGTCTCCAAAAGTTAGATAGGGCTAAATGGCCTCGCCTACTCCCATATATACGGGAATAAAAAGGCGTTAGCTGATTTTTTTTTTATTATTATTCGTGACACCTCCAAGGAGTCCGAAGACTCATCGCGGGAAGACACCTGTTGTACAACTCTCCGTCTCAACCACTATACCGAACCCCTACTACCAATCATCATCAGCGCCATCTACTGCTCACCACAGCCAGTATTTTGTTTGTTTGTGAATTGCGTGCGTTCTGAAAGGCCGATTTGTCTGTATGTGGGATGAAAAACCCGAGTTTCCGGGAGAAAAAACTCTACTACCTACGTATGAGATCGGCTAACTCACCTTCGATTGTCCATATAAAGATTCCTCCCGTCATGACGAGAATCGAACTTTGGCCTTTTCCAATCGAAGGGCGCAACGTACCGTCGTTCTTCCAATTGCGCTACCGAGGCACTTAATGGAGTGAAGAATCACCCTACACCCTCTACACAGCAAATGGGCAGCTGTGAGTGTGGTATCCAGTGAACACCTCTTACCAGAGTGCGTAACTCAACTAGCAAATTCCGAGTTTCAATGGTATGATCCTGTTTTTCCTGGTTGAGACACGAACATTTTTTGGTGTGTCTCGAGTATTGAACTCCGAGAGGTATAAGGATATTCTGAACAATGAAATGTTTCCTACGTTGTAGTGTTTCTGAAGAACTGCCATTAAGACCTCTAGCATAGTAGCGCTGTGCCATAAGGCTTCTCCTGCTCTAACTTCGTGGTTTGTGAACACGAACATCATCAATCTTCATTCGCCTCCATGGAGCCCTGATCTCAACTCTATTGAACATCTGTGGAATGAACTGGAGCGTCAGATGAGGTCAAGGGTTGTCCACCCTGCAACAGTCCTGAACCTCAATGCCTGCAGGAAGAATAGTCCAAAATTCCCATTGATCGCAATGATTCGCTTGTGGAAAGTATGCTCCATAGGATTGCTGCAATCATCACAGTGAAAGAAGGTCCTCCATCTCATGGGAGCCATTTATGTTCCTCACACTATGGTGTACGTTGAATTATTTTCAAGCAGTGTAAGATAAAGGAGAAGATTTATATTTGAGAGAATTTTGAAAGACCTGAGTTCCTCATCGAATGGAAAGCCACTGTGAGATTGATGGACCTTTACAGACTGATAATACGTTTAGAGACGTCTTAAACATAGGAATCAGAGAGAGAGAGAGAGAGAGAGATTTTCGTTGATAACATGAGTTGATCCTGCGTAATAATAATGGTGTGAGATGAAGCAACGATGAAATTTGACAGATATTGTAAAATAAACTTTTCCATCAAACATCGGTATTTCGTATAAAATAGAAACTAATTGATGCATTTTAAAATGTGCTATTAATTAAAAAGGCATTCAAATCATACAAAGAATTTTTTTACATATACATATTTTATTAGTGTGAGTTTCCCAGCAAGGATACGTGTAAATCAGTTAAACAAAATTAATGAGTAGACTTTGGTAAGTGTTTAAAAAGTAAATGTCACGAAAGAGCAAACGTTTCTAGATGATATTTAAACAAAAACTTTTTAAAAAAATGTTTAGAAATGGAGGAAACAGTACTTTGAAATAAATCTGAGATGCGAGAGGTGGCATAAAAACTAAAGGTAAAGATATAAAAATGGCTGAAGTATTTACTTCGAAAGATTGCTAAAACAAAGAAGTGACAGGATAATGGCAAAAATATTCAAGAAAAAGTTATTCAAGAATATATATCGATACTTGAATTAGAAAGACCACAAGGAACCTGAAATTGATAGAAGGCATCTGGAGTGAATGATATTCAACCACAATGCCCAATCCTTCTGAAGTAAGAAAGGTTTTACAAGACTGCACTGCATAATTCAAAAGGATTAATTTCAGATTGTGGAATTGTTGCTGTCAATCATAATATCCATCTATAAAAAGGGAGAATAAAACGAAATGCAGAATTACAGAAAAATTTCTCTGCTGTGTTTTCCCATATACGATTTATGGAATTTATGTACACTTCACAAGATGCACACAAAATTTGTTAGTAAAAAATTTACAAGTTCAATTCTTGACGGGAGGAATCTTTATATCGGCTTTTTTCAATTGAAGGTGAGTTAGCCTATCTCATACGGAGGTAGCAGGGTTTTTCTCCTGGAAACTCGGATTTTTCATCCCGCATACAGAAAAAATCGGCCCTTCAGAACGTAATTTACTGACAAAAAAAAAAAAAAATATATATATATATATATATATTTCCCATAATGTAAACCACATCTCACTAAGAGATGTATACTGTTATACATTATGGGCGGGGATCACTACCCATACCGGTTTCAACCTTTTTTGAGGTCTCCTCAATGAGTAGCTAGACCCTGAAATACCAAGGTTTTCAGTAATACAGAGCCTCATCAACTTTACCTATACAAGTTGCTACAAGGCGCTTTTACTTTGAATAAGAAACTCTGAATGTGATAAACATGTGAAACGTTTTTTACCTTGGGGATAATATATATTAAGGATACCAAGTAATTTTATAAACTTGTTTTTTTTTTACTTCTTCTCCCAAGTAAGCAAAACAGTTAAGTTTGCGCCTGAACGTTGTTCAAGTATAAAGGCAGTGCAACACCAGGGCAACTCGGTGTAAATGTGAGTAAAGCTCTGATCACTATTTGTAGTATATCCCATAATTTAAAACGCATCTCACTAAGAGATGTATACTGTTATACATTATGAGTGGGGGTGTCACTACCCAGACCGGTTTTTTGAGGTCTCCTCAGTGAGTAGCTAGATCCTGAAATAGGTTGAAACCGGTGTGGGGCGGATCTGGCTTCGAGAGACTCCACTTGGAGGTAGGGTTTTGCCTGTCTCTGAGTGCGATCACCGCTGAGATTATGGCACTGCTTGGTGGTGGCGTTAGCCTGCCACTGGGTAGAGCCAATTCTGAGAAGTTCTTCTCGGTAACGGGGTGAGCCTGTCATCGAGTGGAACAACGCTGAGTTTGGCGATCTTTCGGGATCGTCTTATTTTTAGAGCTCGCTTCACCTATACATAAGGTTGAAACCGGTCTGGGTAGACACCCCCACCCATAATGTATAACAGTATACATCTCCTAGTGAGATGTGTTTTACATTATGGGAAATACTAAGAATATATATATATATATATATAAAGAATTACAGAGACTTGAAATTGTAATAACAGTTTATTACAATTTCAAGTCTCTGTAATTACAGGTAGTTGTTCTCCCTGTTACTTGTACTTGTTCTCCCTGTTATTACAAGTAATAACAGGGAGAACAAGTACAAAAAGACAGTAGCGTGTTTGAAAACAAAATGCGAGCTTGAGTTCCAAACAAACGTATACTACGCTGTCGAGAGTGCGCCAATATTGAACAGAGGCAATGTGTGCTTCAGAGAGATTGGAATTTAAGCTGTTGTTGATATGAGAGGAATCTAGAGAATTTCTCTAAATTCGACAATCTTTCTCTCGAGTTCATCATAGCACACATGGATGTTAGAAGTTTGACTCCAGTTCACAATGTGTAGGCGGCCTTCGTCTGAGTTTGAAACCGGTTTGAACTGAAAAGAGAACGTGGCTAGAGAGAGCGCTGGCTCTAGTCCTGTTATAGGAGATATCTCTACGGTGTTCTTCCACGTATAAGGATGGATTTAGCAGTCTGGCCATAGTATGGCTTTCCACAATCACATAAAATCTTGATCACTCCTGGAAAAATGAGCTGGAAGATGTTTCTCTTTATGTTTACTAAGTATTGAACGAAGGTTTGGGAACGTAGTGAAGCAAGTTTTGAAGTTAAACGTTTTGAGGATTTTTGCCAATTTTGGAGAATGAGAGCTGATGTAAGGTAAAGGGATGAAGGCTCTGGGGGAAGCGGGATGTTCAGATATCGGTGAGTAACTGGAGGAAACAAATTTGTCAATTTTCTTAGGGGAGAAATCATTATTAATAAACGTTTTTTTTAAGAAAAAGGAGTTCATTTTTAATTACCGTTTCTTCCCTAAGTAGAAATTTGGCTAAGTGGACTAAGGTGGAAATAATACCAAATGTTTGTGGGGGATAGTGATGGGAGGAAGAATGAAGGTATCTCAGTATGAGTAGGCTTTTCAAAAATTGAGATTTTAATACTCTCAGCACATCTGGTATGTTTCAGGTCTAAAAACGGAAGGTAGTCCTCGGATATCAGTTCGAAGGTAAAAGAGATTTTTTCATGACCCTTGTTTAGGTTGTCTAAATCTAAATTGAGGTTATTGACATCATCTTCCCAGATGAGGAAAATATCATCAATATAGCGATACCAGAATTTTCTTTAAGAAATTGATTTAAGGTGGAAGGAGTTAATAGCTTTTTCTTCAAAATCGTTGAGAAATATATCTGCGAGAATAGGAGAGAGCAGGATTCCCATGGCCAGACCTGAGTTTTGTAAGTAGATTTTATTGTCATATTTGAAGTATCCTGACTTTATGCAATGGGAGAGAAGAGAAAAGCGTTGTTTTGATAATTTGTTCTTAAGAAGATCGAGGACTTCTTGAGCAAGTACATTTGTAAAGAGAGAAACAATATCAAAACTGGCCATTAAATCTGTTTTTTTAAGTTTCATATCCTTGATTTTAGAAACAAAATTGCAGAGTATTTAATATGTGAAGAGGAAATTCCAGAAAGATTTCTTAGAAAACTCGCGAGATATTTGGAGAGGTTATAGGTAGGAGAGTGTATGCCCTCAACTATAGGTCTGAGTGGGCAGTTTGTTTTGTGAATCTTGGGGAGACCATACAGTCGAGGGATCTAGGGATGTAGTGTCCTAAGAGAAAGACGAATGTTTCTTTGTAATTCCAAGGTTGCTTTTAATAAATTATTAGTTCCATTGTGTAGTGCAATCGTAGGGTCACTATTAATTTCTGAGTAAGTATCACTGTTTAAAAGTTCCAAGATTTTATTATGGTAATCAGACTTGTCTAAGATGACAGTCGCATTCCCTTTGCCTGCCGGAAGAATAACGATGTTATTATTATATTTAAGGACTTAATAGCTGCTCTTTCAGATTAAAAAATGTTGTCTGATGGAGGTGTAGCTTTCTTTGTGGTGAAAATCGCTTCCATACGGAGGAGGTTAGCTTCTTTGTTTGATAATAAAGAATATGGCTTTCCACAATCACATAAAATCTTATTGTTATCATAAGTCTTCCCATCAACTATCTTTGGCAGAAGAAAGTATACTTGCTAAAGAAGGTCTCAACTTTGTCACTGCTCCTACATCCATTTCTAAAGAACATCTCTTAACAATGATAGAAAAAGCAGCTTCTTTATTACCAAAGAAAGAAGCTAACCTCCTCCGTATGGAAGCGATTTTCACCACAAAGAAAGCTACACCTCCATCAGACAACATTTTTTAATCTGAAAGAGCAGCTATTAAGTCTTTAAAGATAATAATAACATCGTTATTCTTCCGGCAGGCAAAGGGAATGCGACTGTCATCTTAGAGAAGTCTGATTACCATAATAAAATCTTGGAACTTTTAAACAGTGATACTTACTCAGAAATTAATAGTGACCCTACGATTGCACTACACAATGGAACTAATAATTTATTAAAAGCAACCTTGGAATTACAAAGAAACATTCGTCTTTCTCTTAGGACACTACATCCCTAGATCCCTCGACTGTATGGTCTCCCCAAGATTCACAAAACAAGCTGCCCACTCAGACCTATAGTTGAGGGCATACACTCTCCTACCTATAACCTCTCCAAATATCTCGCGAGTTTTCTAAGAAATCTTTCTGGAATTTCCTCTTCACATATTAAATACTCTGCATATTTTGTTTCTAAAATCAAGGATATCAAACTTAAAAAAACAGATTTAATGGCCAGTTCGATATTGTTTCTCTCTTTACAAATGTACCTGCTCAAGAAGTCCTCAATCTTCTTAAGAACAAATTATCAAAACAACGCTTTTCTCTTCTCTCCCATTTCATAAAGTCAGGATACTTCAAATATGACAATAAAATCTACTTACAAAACTCAGGTCTGGCCATGGGCAGCCCGCTCTCTCCGATTCTCGCAGATATATTTCTCAACTATTTTTAATAAAAAGCTATTAACTCCTTCCACCTTAAACCAAAATTCTGGTATCGCTATATTGATGACATTTTCCTCATCTGGGAAGATGGTGTCAACAAACTCAATTTATTTTTAGACCACCTAAACAAGTTTCATGACAAAATCACTTTTACCTTCGAACTGATATCCGATGACTGCCTTCCGTTTTTAGACCTGAAATTTACCAGATGTGCTGAGAGTATTAAAATCTCAATTTTTAGAAAGCTTACTCATACTGATAGATACCTTCATGCTTCCTCCCATCACCATCCCCCACAAACATTTGGTATTATTTCCACCTTAGCTCACCGAGTGAAATCTTTACTTACAGAAGAAACAGAAATTAAAAATGAACTCCTTTTTCTTAAAAAAAACGTTTATTATTTTTTACGCTACGAAAATTGACAGATTTGTTTCCTCCAGTCACTCACCTACTTCTGAAAATCCCTCTTTTTCCAGCTCTCTTTCAACAGAACTGGCAAAAAGTCTCAAAACGTTTAACTTCAAAACTTTTTATTATTATTATTATTATTGTTGTTGTTCTGGGCAACTCCAAGGAATCGACAGACTCATCGAGGGAGGCCCTAACATCATGCCAAGAACAACTATTCGACATTGAGTCAGTATCTATCATACCTTGCGTTGAACTCATTCACGGTCGTAGCACCCACAACAGACTCTGGAAACTTATTCCAGAGTCTGGAGTATTGGAGAGTGGTGAATGAGTGGAACTCATTCACCACTCTCCAAGTAAAAAACTAGCTATAACACCCTTGTCAACTACACTCTTGCCCAGCTTCCATTCCTGACCCCTAGTCCTCCCACCACCAGTCATATTTTCAAAAATATCTTCTGGATCAATCTTATAGAAACGCTTCAGTAATTTGAATGTCTCAATCATATCACCCCTCCTTCGCCTATCGTCCAATCTCTGCAACCCACAAATCTTCAACCTATTCTCATAAGGTTCATTCCACAGACCTGCTATCATCTTGGTCACTCGTCTCTGGATCCTCTCCACTTCCTCCCCATCACGAAGAAACCCTGGTGCCCATAACTGGGCACAGTAGTCCAGATGGGGTCTTATCAAGACTCGATACAGAGGAACAACTTGTTTGTCTCTGCATGTTAAAGTAGTTTACAGAAGCCAAGTGATTTGATGAGCTGATTTAGTCACTTTTGCAATGAGCCCCGTAAACTTCAATTCCCTATCCACCAACACTCCCAAATCCCTGGCCTCATCAATCTCCTGGAGCACGGTTCCACCAATGCAATATACTGCTGCTATTCTTTTCACCCCAAAGTGTATAACCTTACACTTTGCCACATTAAATTGACATCCATTTTTCCTAGCCCAGTCCTCCAAACTATCCAAATCATCCTGCAAAATTTTGACATCCTGTGCACTCACAATTGCTCTACCCAACTTTGCATCATCAGCAAACAAGTGAACACTACCTCTCAAATCCTTTCCTATATCACTGATGAACAAATTGAAAAGCAGTGGTCCAAGAAAAGAGCCCTGCGGCACACCACTAGTCACAAGCCGTCTTTTAGACTCCACTCCTGCATAAACCACTCTCTGGTATCTCTCCTTCAACCACCCTCCTATCCATCTCACCAACCCTATATCTATCCCCATCTGCTCCAGTTTACTGATTAGGGTTACATGTGGTATCCTGTCAAAGGCCTTGGCAAGGTCCAGTAGTATCACTGTAAACATATTACCCCTATCCAGTTCAGCTGTCACTGTGTTATAAAACGTGAGCAAGTTACTGAGGCAAGATCTACCCTTCACAAAACCATGTTCTCCCCCATACAATATAGGCCTTGACAATGATTCCTGATATGCTAATCGGTAGGTAATTTAAAACAGCAGTCTTGGAACCACCTTTATGCAGTGGAACTATTTTCCCCTCTTTCCACCCCCTCGGGACTAACCCAGACCCAAGACTCAAATTAAACCAAATGGTCAAGGGTACTGACAATTCTTTAGCTGCTTCTCGTACGACACGAGCTGGTATACCATCCAAAATCACGGATGTATTGACATTGAGGTTATGCAACAGACTACTCACCTCCACGTCATTCACCACAATTCCCGTATAATCTATTGGTTCATTCATTTCTGTAATGTCACCACCTGGATTATATATTCTTGCAAAGTGCTCACTCAGTAACTCAACTATATCAACTGATTCAGTTACTTCCCTACCATCGGCATTCTTTAAAATCATTCTGCCATATACATTTTTCTTTTACTTGCTACATATCTAAAAAACTTTAGGATTCTCTTTAGCCTGCATGGCCAATGTTCTTTCGTAATCCTTTTTTGCTTTTCTTACCACACTCGTTACCCTTCTGGGCTGCGCTTTATACCGTTCATGTGCCTGCCGGTCACCTTTCTCCTTAAATTCCCTCCATAGTTGTTTCTTTTTTTGCAGAACTTGCTTCACTACGCTCCCGAAACTTCGTTCAATACTTAGTAAACCTAAAGAGAAACATCTGCCAACTCAGTTTCCAGGAGTGTACAAGATTTTATGTGATTGTGGAAAGCAATACTATGACCAGACTGCTAAATCCATCCTTCTACGTTTGGAAGAACACCGTATAGATATCTCCTATAACAGGACTAGAGCCACATCTAGTCCTGTTATAGGAGTAGGTTAACTCTCTCTAACCGCGTTTTCTTTTCAATTAACTCAGACGAAGGCCGTCAATACATTTTGAACTGGACTCAAACTTCTAACATCCATGTATGCTATGATTTACTCGAGAGAAAGATAGCCGAATGTAGAGAAATTTCTCTAGATTCCCCTCATGTCAACAACAGGTAGTTTCACAACAAAAGTTTCAATCTCTCTGACGCTCACGTGTGCGTCAGAGAGATTGAAAATCTTACGCGAGTGCGCCAGACGTCTGACGTACTCCGGGGCACAGAGGTATTGGCGTACTCGCGACAGCGCATAGTATACGACTGTTTGGAAGTTAAGCTCGCAATTTGTTTTCAAACACGCTACTGTCTTTTTGTACTTGTTCTGTTATTACAATTTTAAGTCTCTGTAATTCTTTATATACTTCTTTGATTGTGATACCTGAAGATGTTGATCAATTCAACGAAACTAGTGTACTAGTAGTATCTTTTCAAATATACCATGTCTTTTTATCTCTCGGTATCAGTCATTAAAGCTTAAAGCTTATTCATATATATATATATATATATATATTTCCGTAAAACAAATATATATATTTGTTTTACGGAAGATTTATCATGCTATTCTCATTAGAGATGAAAAACGGATATGAAACTTGAAATATACATTTTGCATTAGTGTGTTAAGTGGCTGCTGGGAAATAGAGCTCGTGCGAGCACTCACGCACGCACGCACTCACGCACGCGCGCGCGCGCGCACGCACACACACACACACACACACACACACACACACACACACACACACACACACACACACACACACACACACACACACACACACACACACACATCCAACAGCCGTAAATTGGCAAGAGCACTTTATTTCAATCTTTTAGACACTAACGAGGGCATTCATCACCTTGTTCTAATACGCATTCTAGTTTAGAGATACAAAGAAGATATAAATGACTTGAGTACTTCATTTTTTACTGAACATTTTCGAGTGTCGAGTAATAAGTCATTTTAAAGTACTTTAGTAAACGGTAACTCTCTGAGACATTGTTGCTTTGGAAATGGGTGAGGGAAACATCACATCATTACGGTGACTCTATTGTGGCAACGATCTGTTGGATGCATCAGTGAAAGGCGTGGATTTTACCTTCGAAACACTACATTTGCCAAATTAAGTATAATAAATAAATAAATAAACGAAACAACAACAACAACAACAACAATAATAATAATAATAATAATAATAATAAAAATAATAAAATAATAATAATAATAATAATAATAATAATAATAATAATAATAATAATAATAATAATGTTACTTATTCACATAATTGATACACATTTAAAACAATTTATCATTAAAACAATAATTTTTGGCCAAGAATCTAAGAATAGTCTGAGAGGTAGCGTCGCAAAATATGGACTGTCCCAAGTAATGGAACAGACAGTCCATATTTTGCGACGATTTTTGTAGAGCAGCCACAGCATGCCAACTGCGATTGCCAGATCTCGATATTCAGTACTTTTTTCCAGTTCTTTGTTGTTAATTATGCTATCACTCGGTAATGAGATATCAGTAATCCAAACCTGTCGATGTTCGGTAATTGTGATGTCAGATCTATTGAGTTCCAAATGCGGATCAGTTTGTATTCGAAAGTCCCGGAGAATTTTTGCTGTTTCATTTTCGATTACTGTCTTTATATCACATTCTGCCACCAGTTATCAGAAGCAGGAAAACCATATTTTTTTGCATACATACCAATGAATAATTTTGGCTATTTGATCATGGTGGTATTTATAATCAGTTTCAGCTATCTTGCAGCAGGCACCGATTAGATGTTCTACAGTCTCATCCTTCTGATCGCATAATTTGCCTTTGCTCTTATCATTGATGTTCAAAATTTTTGCTTTGATTGCATTGTCCTTGAGCTGCTAGAATAAATCCTTCATCGTTTAATTATATAACATATAATATATAAGCAACATAATAATAATAATAAATATGAGAGAGAGAGAGACTGCCACCAATCATTGCTCGTTTTATCAGCAGAAGTCTGAGAAACTCCATTCTTGCAGCAAGCAAGAAAACAAGGCCTTGATTGAAAGGGAGATGGTAAATCCCGTTTTATTTGAAAAAAACAAGGCCTTGTCAACACCGATCCTAACTGACAAGAAACTCCCAACACCAATCTATATAACTGAACACTGGACGCCATACTTTAAAATTCTTTTCTAGGAAGACCAAAACAGAAAAAACTATAAGTTCTTGTGGATTAAGGATTCACAGATATTTATGAGAAAGAATGAAAACACTCGAGTTTACATAATCGCAAGAGAATCCAACCTACACAGCCTACCAATATAAAACAATAACTCTTCACATCCTTAAGAACAAGATTAGAAATCACTTAAAAACTATATAATGGAGATCACAAATATAGGCGACCACATCCAGTGAGACAATATAAACTTCAAGGTCTTTGACTCTTTGAAGAAATCGTCGCATTTCCACTAATACCGACTTCGCATATGAAGTATAAAAAAACACTGGCTTACATTTGACAACATTGCTCAACTACAACGTGACAAACATAGATGCGCTAATATTGACCGAAGTTGTAATAAACGACGCAGAAATCAACGCATACAACATTAGTGCGTACGTTACAGTAGCGCCACCAATTCATAAAAAGGGATTGGGAACGTTCAGGTAGTTATTCGAATGACTGACGAATTGTGCTCAATATGCGTCCTACCTTGCCTCAGCGTGTTTTACTTGTTAGGTTATTTTATCTTAAGTTGTTTTATCTTAAGCAGTGCAACTCCTAGCGGGCCTTCGGGAATTTAGAAGCCTTCATAACCTGCGTACAGATCCTATGTCAGCTGTAGCAGTGAGAGCTATGATTAAGAAGTTTGAAGAAAGTGGATCACTAGGAGTTAGATCTGGCAGAGGAGGAAAAGCAGTGCAAGAAGAGACAGCAACAGACGTTGCTACTGCGGTGTTCGACGACACAGGGACGAGTACTGGTCCAAGCGCTCGTGCCATATCTCGCAAACTTGATATGGCTTATGGTACAGTCTGGATAATCTTACGGAAAATGCTTCACTTCTATCCACATATGTTCAGTCGTGTGCAAGCACTAACTACCGCAGATTACGATAACGGCATGACTTTCCTGCTAACGTTTCTTGCCTGAATGGAAGTCGACAATGACTAGCCTTGGAGAATACTGAGGGGTGATGAGGCTCATTTTTATCTGAATGGGTCGGTCAATACTCACAACTGCAGAATTTGGGCATCTGAACATCACAAGCGATCCAGCAAGTACTACTGCATTCTCCATAAGTAACCGTGTGGTGTGACTTCACAGCCCATTTCATATTAGGGGTAATACGCTCAAATTATACTTGTTTGAGAGTATTATATTACCCCTACTGGTCCTGTAACCTGCTCCATTACTGGAGAGATTTATCGACGAATGTTGAAAAATTTTGTCATTCCTGCATTGCAGCAAAGACAGTGCTTGGACTCCATAATTTTTATGCAGGATGGAGCACAGCTATATATTGAACTTTCAGTACAGCCTTTTACGGCAGCATTTCAGTAATGAGAGGGTTATCAGTCAGTTCATTGCGAAGGCCTGGTCACCTCGATCCTCGGACATCACTCCATGTGACTTTTGGCTGTAAAGGTATGTGAAATCCGTTGTGTATGTTGGTGGCATTCCCAACTTGAAAGAGAACATAAAACGGGCTGTTATGAACATCCAATCCGACTCCTTACGCTCAGCTCTAGAGCATGTTGCACACCGGATGCAATTTGTTGTACACAAGAAAGGTGAGCACATTGGAAATCGTGTATGTAGGCCAGGAGACCCTGATTCTGATGAATAAAACATTATTTCCTGTGTGTTGAATCACTACATTAATTTCTGTTTGTCTCGCAAGTTGTTGTTTTAGTTTAATTATTATTATTCTTAATATCATTGTAACGCGCCACACATCCAGCTGGAATGAGTGACGCGGCTGTCGCTTACACTGTCGAAATGTTGTTATTCCGTTTCATGTGCCTTTAATGTAATTATCCGCTTGTTTTCGGCTCCGCCAGCGCCAAAATTTCCCCTTTCGGAGACTTTTGCTATTAAATCTTTGTTTTTCGCGGAAATCATCTCCCCATGCCTTCAAAAGACTCAATATAAAATTTGGTCTTCTCATTCCGTTTATTGGTTTTAGCTACAGATGCTTCAAAGAGGTTACTAAAAAAACAAACTCATTTCGAACATGCGGAAACACTGCTTATGGAAATCACAATTAGCAACAAACGTAGTATTACACAACAAACATAATATACAGACCCCCAGATAATAATTCACTCAGCTTTCTTCATGAGTTAGAAGCATGGCTAAGAGGTATCGAACTCCGTACAACACATAGGCTCGTCCTAATAGGAGACATTAATATAAATACTCTTTACCACGCTTCTTCAACTACTAACACATACCTTTATATACTAAGTCAGTACAACATAAACCCAACCATTAATTCACCAACAAGAGAAGAAATCATCATCAATTCACTAACGCAATCATGCATTGATCATATCAACATACGGGCTCCCATCCAAACATATACATCATCAGTAATTAATGTCAAAATTGCTGATCACTACTTGGTCTCAACTTTGTTTTATTACGTTACCTACCCCTTTCTCACCGCCAAAAAAGTCGACGAAACGCGATCGTAGTGAAGAGCATTGTCGATAACCATGTAAAAAATACAGACTGGAATTGCCTAAGTAAAATAAATGATCCTGTAAGATTATATAAGAAATTTCAACTAAAGTTCACAGAAATATAAAAAAAAGCAACTAAGCCTACACAAACCAGGCGACAAACAGACAACAATCCATGGATAAATGACGACGTACTAAATAGTATTACTGTAAAAGAAAATCTATGGGAAAAAACTAAGAAACCACCCAGTAACACACATTTACAAACCTTATACAAAAACACAAGAAATCAACTAACAACAAAAATTCGTAGGGCAAAAGACAATACTACTTCCAAAAATTCATGGAATATAATGACAACATGGGCTACACTCAACGAATTAGTAACTCGAAAAAAGTAAACTTCAGCACAAGATTTTATTGCAAAAATACTCGGTCAGGACACAAACCAAGAGGAACTAGCAGACTCATTCAACCAATCCTTCACAAACAATATCACACAACTCAAGAAAGACAATCTACCAACGATAGTCAACAACGAACTATGCATTTTCCACTCGTAACAAAATAGAAACTGAAAGAAACATTCTTACAAATAAAACCAAGGACCACTCCAGGTATAGACAAAATAAGACTCACAGACCTTATAACACACTTTGAACAGATACATCCAATACTTTTGAGACTCGTGAACGCAATATTCGACACTGTCATATTTCCATAACAAATAAAGACTGTAATCATTACGCCAATTTACAAACATGGTAACAGAAATGATACTCAGAACTACAGACTAATAGCTACCCTACCAATCATTTCAAAAATTCTAGAAAACATAACACAAAGCAGACTACAGCACTATTTACAGAAGTACAACATCATCTTACAATACCAGCACGGCTTTCAGAAAACAAAAAGCACCACCACTGTATTAGAAGACATCGCCGACACAATAAACAAAGCTCTCGACAAAAACAAGTACGCCGTCTTTATACTGCTGGACCTAACCAAAACATTTGACACACTTGAACATGGCATACTACTCACCAATCTATACTCAATAGGTATAAGAGGAACACTGCATACATCGTTCAGGAATTACCTCTCAAACAAAATACAAGTAACAAAAATAGTTACATGTCACAGCCGGGGTATACAAACAAAACACGGTGTTCCTATAATCACCCTCCCTATTCAATATATACATTAACGATGTTCATAACATATCCATAAGTAGGCAAATATTTCAGTAGGCAGATGACACTGCACTACTAGCAATCCACACAGACATCAACACGGCTCTCTGCAAAGCACAACATGACCTAAATGAGATCACAACATACTTCTGCCAAAACGCAATTGTAATCAACGGCACCAAAACACTGATGTTGATAATACACAACCCAGAAATCATGCGCCCCGCCCCACTATCGATACACTGTCACACATACCGCTTCATTAACAAAAAAATCTGCCAATGTCCCGAAATCAAACTTGTAACATACAAAATTCGTTGGTCTCTACATAGATCGCCATCTTAAATGGACAAAAGATATAGAATACCTACATATCAAACTCCGGATCATCGCAGCAAAACTCTTCCAAGTAAAAGACATTCCATCGAACATAAAAAAAAAAAAAAACTCCGATATCAAACTCCGGTATAACAGAGTATGCAAATGTCAAGCAGTCACCTAACAAAATTAGAAATATTACAAAGGAATATTGTGTCAACAGTGATTTGGACACCTTATACGCAACAATCATATTCGACCAGCACATGGCAACACACAGAATCCTGAGCATTAAAAACCTGAAACACTACATAACATTACTCTGGAATTACTTCAACATCACCTATCGAAACAACAGAGACACATATAGTATAACACGACTCACAACAACTCTCTACATCCCTACACCCTTCAACAATTCACACGGTTCTTTTGTGAGATCACATCACATACCCACGCTACTCAACAACCTACCAAAGAAATTTAAAACACATTGATAACTGCAGAACATTAAAAACACGAACTCTGGGAAATATACCAAGAAAGTTAATATACCATTAACACTAATATACACATCACAAATCACGAGCATCCAATGCCTACATCCCATCCATAAACAGTAACAACAACATAAAAACATAAATAGGGAATACTAATACCACTCTCTTCATAAAAGCTAACCCAAACTTCGTAGTACTTGGGATTAAAGCCTCACTTATCCACCCGTAATCTTCATAATCAAGGACTGCAGATTATGTAACAAAATAGTCAGTAAGGTATATAATAAGAATAATGAAGATACTGATATTAAAAAAAATGTATTAATATAAATAGGCTGTATAATAATAAACTATGGTATTGATATTGAAAAAAAATTATGTACATTTATATTTAAAAAAATCACTGTACTCGATAAAATGTAATAGCATACTTTATTCTGTATATGTAAATACTCTGCAGGATGATAAATAAAATGTTATTACTGTTAATAAATATTACCGTGGTGGTAGTAGCGGTTCTTGTTGTAATCAAGGTGTTTGATTATATCTCTTTGATGATAGTACAGTTTTTGGCATCGGAATTGCCTTGGTGTTCCACTACTTACCCAAACTCTGCCAACATCCTGCGTGTTTATCTTTTATTGTTGATTTTGATCGATTTGTTTATTTGATCGATTTATAACTGACATTAATTATAATGAAATTATTATTTTATTATAAATATTATAATTATTTAAGCAGCTGTATATCAATATAAAAGAAAATATTATATTTATGATGATTCTTATTATTTTTAGAATAACCTTCTTTTAATTTTCCGGGTGTAAAAAGGGTTTGAAGATAACGTCATTTACGAAACTAATAGTGTGATGTTGTAAAATGCCAAAGGCGTAATTTGAAATTAAATTATAAGCTGACGACTTCATTGAAATTTGAATTAATACAATTGTAATTAATAACACTTGTACTTTGAACGTGAGTGACTCAAATCTTAGCTTATCATCTTATGAAGAACAAAAATTCAGATATACTTCTTCATTGCGCTAATCCTACAGAAGAGATACATCAGGGAATTTCTTCCTCTCCAGATGTCTTTCTAAAAAAATTCAACTTGAAGAATTGCTAAGGTAATAGGAAATACAATTAAAATTAACCCAACAATAGTTATCTCTCACGGTCGACTAAAACCAATTGCCACCCTCAAACAACCGCTAATTATCAACAGAAAAAATAAATATGAATTATTATCATAAATATAACAGGTGTACTAGATAAAAAATAAGAATCACAAACTTATTTCAATAATAAAAAGAATTATCAAAATAATTTCATATATCATATTTATTACAATACTATTCTATAAAAAATAGTGATTTTTTATATTTTGAATTACATCATAAAATGAAATTGAGAGAAGCGTCTACTTTCTCTCTTGTTTCCATTTATGATAATGATCTCGTTCATTTTCTTCCGTAACGGTAGACTTTTGAGATCCAATTAAACAACTCTTTTCTACCTTCAAAATGCATCTGTGACAATCGCATGATGATGATTCTGCGCAATGTTGCTATTATTCTTCTTAACCTTTATCGAAGTCATTTGAGTAGATAGCGCACAAACATCTTATGGCGTTAAATGTTAATATGATAAGTTTAACACAATGGCTACTTTTGTATAATAATGCAAAAAATGTCACGTATGTTTACACAGAATTTATGACACAGAAGCTTGAAATTTCACAACTAAAAGCAATGTATTCAATGATAAATAAGGATTAATTAGAGTATTATGCAGATGTCTTTTATCTACTCAGAAATGTTTCTTAGGTCTTTCATCTCAGAATTGGTTACATCAGTCGGTTGTTCCTTATTGCCTCTTTAATTAAATGGCTTGAGAATTTTAATTTGAAGATTTCCGTAATTATACATAGAAAAAAAAACTTGTATGTATGAACTAAGTACATATTATTGGGATACTGACAACGTGTATATATATATTTCTTGGAAAGAAGTTAACGAACACCTCCATGAGCAAGGTGAATCGTGTAATATAGCGCGTCATGTGTTTATAGCCGGTATGAATTGGAAGAACATGATGCTCCCGAATCAGTGCAACTGAGTCCTGGTGAAACAACTGCGAGCAGGGAATTGATGGTTTGAAAGAAGCATTGTGATTGGACGTCATGTAGCAGGCCTATCTGTTCGGCAAACCGTTGACAAATTTGGTCATCCCACGTCAACAATCAGTGATACGATACTGAGATGGAAGAGTACGAATTCAATTGCAAGTGCCACCCGCAGTAGACTGCTCACTATACTAATCGAACACAGCACCTTAGGCTGGTACGAAGGATAATATGTAATATTCCCATATCGTCGGCCGACACGTTAAATGCCGAGTTCCGGTCATCGACTCAAAGACGAATCTGCACAAAAACATTCAGAACCGAGGCTCCCAACATGGATTTGGATGATAGGATTTCAATATGCAAACTCTGCATTACCTGAACCAACACGCACCAGCCCCTTTGGTGCAAAGAGCGCGTACAGTTGGACGTAGTAGATTGAAAGGCCTTGTTACGGAGCGACGAATCACGCTACACCTTCTACCGAGCAGATGGACGAGTGTGGTGTAGCTAATGCCCGGTGAACGTCTCTTACCAGAGGGCGTAACACCGACTATGAAATTAGGAGGTGGCGATATGATGGTATGCCCCGTTTTTCCTGGATCGGCCTCGGGCTTGCCACGAATGTTGAACCCTTAGAGGTCTCTGAACATTGTCGACAATGAAATGTTTCCTACTTTGTGGCGTTTCTATGAAACTGACCATTGTCTCTTTCAGCAAGACAGTGCACCTTGTTATAAGGCTGCCGCTGTAATTGCGTGGTTTTCATGAACATTATCATGCTTAGCTGTCCTCCACGAAGACCTCATCTCAACTCTACTGAACTTCTGTTGGTGGAACTGGGGATTCGGGTGAAATCAAGGGAGATCTTCCCCACAACAGTCCAGGATCTGCTTACATGCCTATAGGAAGAATGGTCGTCCAAAATTCCCAGGAGGTCGTCCTTATTATTAAGGTGACGCCATGGATGTTTTTTCCTCACACCATGATGTCCGTTGACTTCTGTTCAAGCAGTGTGTTTCATAATTTTTACGTGCGGCTGCTGCACTTGTTAATTATTTTCATACCTTTCTCGGATATTATTTCATGTTCAAAAATGCATTCTTACGCTAATGCTGTTTTTCTTTATTCCTGAAAAGAATTTTTAGCCACTGAGCAATTCGAATTTTTTTTTTTTTGCTAATTTAATGCATTTAACAGTCCTTTTAGTGCATGAAAAACTTAACCGACATATAATTAGTGGCTGAAATTCGACCTCCTTGAAAGCAGTTTGTAATTAACTCAGTAATTAATAACCCCAAGTACATAACGACGGCGGTACAAATGAACATGCAGAGATCATAAGAAACATTTTTCAAGTTGGTTGGCGGCGAAACGAATTAAAGTGTCATCAACGTGATTCATCTAACAATTCACAGGTGGTGCAGTTATTTAAAAAAAAAAATACATCCTCGGTTTCTATGGTAACTCTAAAGGCGTACCATATGGCTTTGAAGAGAGAGAGAGTTGTTAGTGGGCTCTTGACTATTAAACCAGAACAAAAGAGAGATCGCACGAAAACCTGCCGTGAATTCCCTGCGAACCAAAAGTAGAATTATTCTTTAATCAGATCGTGTTGGTAGTGCTCTGGGATTTCAATGAAATATTCTTAATGTGCAAAATCTGCAGAAAAGAAAGAAAATCAATTCTCCATAGCAGCAGACCTGAGGTGGGAAGTGTTTTTGTGCTCGCGTTTATTCACTAAGACTTTCAATTTGGAAATTTCCATATGTTAAGTGAATAGAAAAATCGTCCAGAAGGAAAACATTTTGAGCACCTGAGTAATGGGAAGTCTACCAAAGAAACTGATATGTAGCTTAAAAAAAAAAAAAAAAAAAAAAAAAAAAATTAAAAAGAGAACTTTAGGTTGAAAGAAGGATATTGCTATGTATGTCGGTTATGTAAAAAGACTACGCTATAATATCGATGAAAAAATGTTTCTTGTGTATCCCAGAGCTTTGCAAACATCCGTAATCGTATATATTTTATATCAAAAGCATTAAATGTCTGAGAGACTATCAACGGTTAACATAAAAGTCGGATTTAACGTAAAACCAGCGAATATTGAACGCTTTTAAGTAACTTTTATTATGATTATTGACTGTTGATTTTGAAAAGGAATGCCTCCCTAAATGCGTGTGGCTTATTCTACGGTAGTTTCAAAATGATAGCCACAACTTTTTATTTCTGCAAACAGTCACGATTATCATTTTATATATATATATATATATATATATATATATTAGGGTTACCAAGTAATTTTATAAGCTTGGTTATTTAACTCCTAATCCCAAGTATGCAAACAATTAAGTTTGCGCCTGAAACATAGTTCAAGTCTAAAGATGGTACAACACCAGGGCAACTCATTGTAAAGGTGGGTAAAGCTTTGATCACTATTCTTAGTATTTTCCATAATGTAAAGCACATCTCACTAAAAGATGTATACTGCAATACATTATGGGTGGGGTCACTACCCAGACCGGTTTCAACCTTTTTTGAGATCTCCTCAGTGAATAGCTAGACCCACCCATAATGTATTGCAGAATACATCTTATACACGACTATCAAACACGATCAAATGTTTCCGCCCTCCACCACCCACACGACTCCGGTCTGGACGTTTCCTTTAACCAATGCAACGTGTCTCCAGAAATTCGTGATACAAATGGAAATTCGTATTTGTAGATTCTTTTCATAAGTTCTTCCTTCGTTCTATGCTTGCTAAACAAATACAAACCGAGTTAGTCGAACACAAAAAAGCATGATTCTGTCTACCGCCATCCTCTGCACTAAACCGGAAACGACATGTGCTTGCTTACGTGGGAACTCTTTGACTGGTAGAGTGGAAGCAAACTTAAAAATAAATAAATAAATAAAAACGTAAATTTAATGTTTGATTTCTACACACAATCACTTTGAAACATCTGCACAACATTTTACTATAATCAAAAAGTCTCTCTCTCTCTTTCTCTCTCTCTCTCTCTGCCTCAGTATCAAACAGTTCGGTAAATTAAGAGCCACTTAACCCTTTAGTAATCAACATTCTGATAGGAAGGTTTCACTCAAAATGTATCATTACTTCTTCTCTACATTCCTTGCTTGATACTTCATTTGTCTCTTCAACTCCGAAATGTTCATTGACTCCGTATAGCTAATCCTCTGTCATTAAGTAGCTTTGATGTATTCGGTGCTATCTACTTTGTAGCACAATCTCAGCATGGAATTGAAAAATGTCCATACAACCTTTTTCAGTTTCATTATTGTAAGCAGTAAAATCCCATCAAGGCGGGTAATTGACTTATGCTACCATTTACTTAGGATCCTGATAATCTCTCTCTCTCTCTCTCTATCTATCTATCTTAAATAGTTTTCCAAATCTTTCTCGTGATCTTGGCGAAACTAAAAGACATTTTCCATCTATACTGCCTTCTTCACTGCTTCTTTAATCATGTATACGAAAACCATTGCGACATCTGTTCCTGATGGCAAATAATTTATTTTAATAGAAACTTTCCTCTGGATGTTCAAAGCAAACAATTTTATCATAAATATCATTGAAGATGGCAGAGAAACACTCTCACTTCTGTCAGCTTCCAAGATTTTTGAATTTTTAATGTTCCTTACTGCGTAGATAATAGTAAAAACAATATGAAATAAATCCTAAATATTTAATTTCAAATAATTTAAAAAGAATGCTTTAAAGATTATATTTTAATGAAAAAGTAAATAATAAAAATGTACGATTTTATTAACATTTCCTGCAGATTTTTCAAAAAAATCGTATACTCAGTGTTGCTCCTTACTGCGATAATAATTCATTAACAGCTATATTTGTACATTTCTGTTAAGAAAATACGAGAAAACTATTTATATGTCATACGCTAACTGGCGACAAACGTTGTAATTAGCTGCTGTTGTAACTTTTTCGTCTAGTTTTATTCTTAAATTTGACTGAAGTTTTCGCGGTCACCTTGAGTCAAACGTATATAAAATAATTATATTAAGAATAACACTTTTTTTTTTTTAATTCGACATTGCTCTGGAAAATGAACTCACTCCATTACTTTTCCTTTCTACCGCATAACCAATGCAATGACGTAATTGACTGGTATGACTATTAAGTAGATTCTTCTTCTTCTTTCAGTCCTTTTATCACTCGTAGTACCTGTCGTG
This sequence comes from Typopeltis vanoorti, assembly GCF_054136105.1. Classification (NCBI taxonomy): domain Eukaryota; kingdom Metazoa; phylum Arthropoda; class Arachnida; order Uropygi; family Thelyphonidae; genus Typopeltis; species Typopeltis vanoorti. Next base: position 100,085,427 of record NC_143559.1, on the reverse strand, counting down.
AACTTAGGAAATGGAGCCATTTCCTTTAGAATATTCCAGATTCATTGTTTCTGAAATTATTTACTTTACTATTTGCTATATTTAGGATTTATTTAAACTTATTGTTTCTCCTTATTAACCCTATTCAACCTTTTACACGCTTTCCTCGTAATGTTTAAATTATTCTCTCTTTACGAAGAACAATGATGGTGAGTTTTCACTACATAAATCTGCAAGTGGCAATTTAAGCAACGTGGCTGCAGACGAATCGCGTATGATTATTTGTGAGGGAGGTAAGGATATGGTTTGAAGAGTTTCCATCTACTCATATTTTTATCACTAATGAAAGTATGAGCGAGTAAAAATTTAGAAAACATGATTTCTTGTGTGTGCTAATATGTTACTTAAAAAAGTGAAAACGAAATTTCGATATTCTGATAACTTTTAGAATTTAATTTAATACACCAATTACTTTTATCTATAATATAATTATTAATAATTTTGTTGTGTTTTTAACAGATGGAATTACGGGATCTGGTATGAATAGGGATCCCAAAAACGTCCTTTTTAGGACTTCCAGGGTAACAGATGGCAATGCTGTAGCCAATGAAGTTTTAACTGAGGCTCGGCTATTGCCGTTACCCAGCCATGACTAGAGCTTTTTACCTCAATAACACTCCATCCACACAGATTTTCTTCATTCAGATGACGGGATAAAGAGTCAAGGACTCAGTCCATCGCCCAGTTCTTTTAAGAACTAACAGAACATGGATAAGGAATCAATCGACCGTGAGATGCGGTGATTGATTCATTCAATCCAATACCCTTGAAGGGTAATGGATAGCAATGCTGTAGCTAATGAAGCTCTAACTGAGGCTCGGCTATTGCTGTTACCCTCCTGCCATGATCAGAGCTTTAATAATAGCTCAATAACCTTATCCCTACACTGTCCGCTACAGATAACGGGGAATATGAAAAGCATTCTTGCTTCGCCCCTTTAAGCCAGTCCTTATAAGGACTATAACAGAACATGGAAAAGAGGAGAACAGTCCTTTTCAGGACTTCCAGGGTAACGAATGGCAATGCTGAACCAAGGAAGTTAACTGAGGTTCGGCTGTTGCTGTTATCCTGGGTGATGAGTTTTTGAGTGCGCTCCCTTAGGGTTTTTGCCTTAAGGGAGCACTTTGAGTCTCCGGGGAAGGTGTTCTCCGGCACGGCCCGCTGAGGGATTCTTGTCTGTGAATTATTTTCTTCGGAATTTGAGCGGCTCTGCTCAGTCGGGGTGCTAAGACAGGGAGCCCGTCAGTAAGTGGAACCAACGCTGAGATATGGACGGTCTTTCGCCCACTCCATAGTGGGCGAAAGACCGTCCGATGTTTTGAGATTTTACCCTTTACTTACTAATCAGGGTAACGAATGGCAATGTTGTAGCTAATGAAGTTTTAACTGAGGCTCGGCTATTGCCGTTACCCAGCCATGATGACTAGAGCTTTTTAGCTCAAAAGTACCCCATCCACACAGATTCTCTTCATTCAGATGACGGGATAAAGAGTCAAGGACTCAGTCCATCGCCCAGTTCTTTTAAGAACTAACAGAACATGGTTGACTGGAACAGAGAATCCACCGTGAGATGCGGTGATTAATTCCCGTGGAGGGTATAATGGATAGCAATGCTGTAGCCAATGAAGTTCTAACTGATGCACGGCTATTGCTGTTACTCTCCTGCCATGATCAGAGCTTTAACAGCTCAATAACACCTTATCCCTACACTGTCCTCTACAGATAACGGGGAAGATGAAAAGCATTCTTGCTTCGCCCCTTTAAGCCAGTCTTTATAAGGACAGAACGTGGTTGAATTATGAGTTGCTGATGAAAGAAGCCCTTCGATGGTAATCTGAATGAAGTAAATCTGTGTGGATGGATAGTTATTGAGCTAAACATCTCTGGTCATGGCTGCGTAACGGCAATAGCCGAGCCTCAGTTAAAACTTCATTGACTACAGCATTGCCATTTGTTACCCTGAAAGTCCTAAGGACTTCCGATAAATGCCAACGTTCTTATAGTATAAGAACTGGGCGATGGAATGAGTCCTTGACTCTTTATCCCGTCATCTCAATGAAGAAAATCTGTGTGGATGGAGTGTTATTGAGCTAAAAAGCTCTAGTCATGGCTGGGTAACGGCAATAGCCGAGCCTCAGTTAAAACTTCATTGGCTACAGCATTGCCATTTGTTACCCTGGAAGTCCTAAAAAGGACTTTATTTCCCGTTCGCCAATGCCAACGTTTCTTAAAGTTCTTAAAAGAACTGGGCGATGGACTGAGTCCTTGACTCTTTATCCCGTCATCTGAATGAAGAAAATCTGTGTGGATGGAGTGTTATCGAGCTAAAAAACTCTAGTCATGGCTGGGTAACGGCAATAGCCGAGCCTCAGTTAAAACTTCATGGGCTACAGCATTGCCATTTGTTACCCTTTAAGTCCTAAAAAGGACACTAATCGCTCAATGCCAACGTTTTAGTAATGCAGAGCCTTATCAACTTTAATTATACTAGTTGCTACAAGGTGTTTTAAATTTTAATAAGAATCTCTGGAGAAGATATAGATATAATTAATTCTTTAACTAGACGATACTGTATATTAGAGTTATCAAGTAATTTTATAAGAATGGTTATTTAATTCCTAATCTCAAGTATGCAAACAATTAAGTTTGCGCCTGAAACATAGTTCAAGTCTAATTACATCTATATCTCCTCCAGAGATTCTTATGAAAAATAAAAACATCTTGCAGCAACTTCTATAGGTAAAGTTCATAAGGCTCTGTATTACTAAAACCTTGGTATTTAGGATCTTGTTACTCAATGAGGAGACCTCAAAAAAGGTTGAAACCGGTCTGGGTAGTGACCCCACCCATAATGTATTGCAGTATACATCTTTTAGTGAGATGTGCTTTACATTATTGAAAATACTAAGAATAGTGATCAGAGTCGTTATCCACCTTTACAATAAGTTGCCTTGGTGTTGTACCATCTTTAGACTTGAACTATGTTTCAGGCGCAAACTTAATTGTTTGCATGCTTGGGATTAAGTGTTAAATAACCAGGCTTATAAAATTACTTGGCAACCCTAATATACAGTATCCCCAAGTTAAAAAATTAATTATATATATATATATATATATATATAAAGAAACGATAAAATATCATATATAATATCAGATATCAGATATATATATATATATATATATTTTTTTTTTTTTTGAGGTGGAAATCGACCGTGAAATGGCAATGGATGGCAATGCTGTAGCCAATGAAGTTCTAACTGGGGCTTGGCTATTGCTGTTACCCTCCTGCCATGATCAGAGCTTTAATAGCTCAATAACAACTTATCCCTACACTGTGCTCTACAGATTACGGGGATGATGAAAAATCATTCTTGCATCATCCCTTTAAGCCAGTCCTTATAAGGACTATATATATACAGTATATTCAATAAATTAAATATAATATATAGTTATGTAAATTTTAATTTATTTAAATGTAATTTTTTTGTTTTAAATATATAATATCATATATGTTATGCCTCATCAGAAAGATAACATCTAATATGATATATATGACATAATATCATATATATCATATATAATATAATATGTTTTGCCTCATCAGAAAGGTAACGTCTGATATGATATATATCTGATATAATATCATATATATATATATATCTGATATAATATCATATATATATATATATCTGATATAATATCATATATAATATGTTATGCCTCATCAGAAATGAACATCAGTAAAACTGATTATCAGATATAATATCATATATATCATATCATATATATAATACAATATGTCATATATAATATAATATGTTATAAAATAATATGTTATGCCTCATCAGAAAGGTAACATCTAATATCAGAAATGCACATCAATAAAAAATATTGAAGTACCTTTTATACTTCAATACGAAAATATAGGATTAGTATATTTTGTAAAGTATATGTGTATATTTAAATATATAAATAAATAGGTGTATTCAATTCTATCTCTCTCAAGAAAATTTTTCCTGATAAAAGATTCATTTTCTAAATAAAATTTTGAACAAATAAAATATAATATATAACTATATAAATTTTAATTTATTTAAATGTAATATTTTTGTTTTAAATATATAATATCATCATCAGAAAGTTAACATTCTCTACTGTGGAATATTAATATTAAAACATATTAGATAAAAGATAACATAAGATAAAAGATAACAAAATTTTATTTAGAATAAAATATTTGAATAAAATAAATTTATTTCCTATTCTCTGTAAGATATTTAATGTAAAGGGAAATGTAATACAGTATTTTTTTTCTTTTGTGGCGAATGTGTCCTAAATCTATTGTGGAGCCATCTTATTAGCAGTATTGATGCTAGCATGCATTTAAAGGGGTGATTTTTTTTTATTTGCAAGTACACCTTGCAACTTGATTCTAATTCACTGTTGCAGCGAACTAAAATCAAAGAATTTGTTGCACAAATTCCTAATTGAACAGCGAACATCCATAGAATAGTTCCAGGATAAGAAACTAAAACCATTTACCATTTTGCATTTTACTGTAAATTGAAATTGGTCACAAATCTATATTTTGAATAGAACACAGCATATTACAAAGCTCTTTATTTAATATGGTACTAATAATTATAGTTAACTTAGTTAACTTTGCAATTATCAAATCAGAAAACTATTATTAAAATCAGTATAAATAACGGCACGATCCTGACTACATGTAACCAGCATGAACAAAATTGTGACGAAAACATTTTGTAGTTATGTAACTGATAACAGAACTTGATTTAAACATTTTGACGGGAAAATATTTTGACGAATAAACCCATTTCACTTCAAAATTTATTATAGGACAGAACACAACAGTATTTAGTTGTTGTTTTTATTAATGTTAAGTATGAAATAATTTTAGAATCGAAGAAGTGAATAGATAATAATTTTCTTAACGTTTCATTCATAAGCTGAAACAGCCGCTATTTGCTACCTACGTTTAGGGAATTTAATGTAACACCAAAAGAAACGCTATTCCTATTTGAATCCACACTTTTGTCATTTGCTTAAACTCGGTTAAAATGTTTAACACAAGAATACAATTTTGCGTGTGTTCAATCTAGTGGAAAACAACTTCCCGTTACTTTCACCAATTCAAGTTTATGACAGCGTTGAAATTCACCACGCAATTACAATTCCTTTTAAGGGAAAATTCGTGGTACATTTTTTTTTAAATTTGGATTCGTCTAAATTTTTACGCATTACCGACGTTCAAATTTGACTCAATGTTCACTAATATTTCATACTTTTATCAAGCGTACCAAGAGATATTTTTTTCATACAAAAGTAAGTTCTGCATCTTTTTGGATAATTTTGAGTCTCTTAAGAATATTAACTTAAGCGGAAGCTCTTAATATACCTCGCAATGTATCTTTGTCTTTAGATTTAGCTTGCACAATAGCATCTCGCAATCTCGGCTAAATGAACAGAATAGGGCAATGTGCGCATCAGAAGCAAAAGGTCATTGTCCACCTACGGAGAGATGTTCATAATACAAAATTAGACGTTGAATGAAAGACGTTTAATGAATTTCTCGTACTAAATTCAGCTGAAGCTTTAACCTATGAGATATTAAGCATATAGGTTTCCTATCCAGACCAAACTGCCTAGATAAAATATTCTAGTTTTAGAGTAATTCGGATTGCATAACACATAATAATATCAAATTTTACCTTTTGTCGCACGCTCGTTAAAAGGCGATCTCTTAACACATATGACCTGTTGTCTATTCTTCTTGTCAGTTACCTCAATGTGACCAATAATTTCCTAATAGTATTTCCCACTACAAGCAGAAACTTGCATTGATTAGTATATCTATGGCAAGTGTAGATTTTGTTATTGCCGTGGCATGGAAAGATGGTGAAATGACATTAAACTTCCGACGTCAAGTGCATAACATAACAAATAAATAAATAAATAACAAAGCCACATTAATGTGTAGAATATGGGCGTTGTAATTATAATTCTGGGGAACTTATATTACCACAGGTGCTATTTGCCCATCAAAATCAATATTTATACGTTGCTTAAAACAAGGGAATCGATTTACTTCCATCTTAAAGGAATTAATTATTCCCCTCCCCCCTAAGATTTCAACTTACATCTAGCGAAACTATCAGCAGTGAGAATTAAATTAAAAATAACGAACGCAGTCAAATTATTATTTGGCTGAGTTGGTTATTTTTAACGAACGACACTTTAAACTGATTTGGAATTAAAAGTACAGTGGAGTTTGCCGTTTTTGATGCAAACTTACAGGAGAATACTGAACGGTAGTTCTTGAAGATGAGTCAACATAGGAAGCAGGATCCTTACAATTGCCAAGCAAAGTAACTTCAGGTTTTTAGAGTTTTTCTACCTTAAATAAAATAAGATCCACAGAATTCACAGTAAGGCAATAAAAGTGTTCACATCTCTAGCAGACTTCCGTTATTTCTCTCCCAGTTATTATTAAGCTAATTATCCTCTTTGTGTTGTTATTTTAATTTCTCAATGTTAACTTAAAGTCAGGTGATTACTGGTGTTCATTTTGTGAAGCAGTTCGTTGCTTCATTACAAAGCGCAGATATACAATTATGGCCAATAGAAAAATAAATGCTGCATTAAAGTCAACTCTCGATTTCATCGACTAAATGCTTGATCGATGAATAAAACGTGTCGGGTGGAATTATAAGGACGTTTACTTTTGTTTTTAAGCTTATTACGTATGCTCATAGTGGATTTGTTGCATTACGTTTCAGAAACAACAATACTTTTGAAATAAAACCTTATGTCCACCTACCTAGTGGTGTATTGCGTCTCGTTTAGCCACGATAACCACTTATACACTTTCTCATTATCAACTCCGTTAGAACATGGAAATCGTCATGAAATATTCTAGAGGATTCGAATTTATGGCATTACAGCACTGCCTCGCTCGGTTGCTGGGTCAGCAACTGAACTGCATTCCACATGATCCCACAAATGTTCGATGAGTTTCAAGCGGGAAGAATTAGGAGGCTAGGAAAGCCTAGGAAGGGTTGTATATGCTCAACAAACCATGGTGCGAGACTTCTGACCTGGGATTTATCTTGCTGAAAAAGTCCAACTCAATCCGCTACATTGTCACCGTGCCGGGCCAATACCTGATTCGCAACAGTCTTCAGTTAAGTATTAGTAGCCAACGTGTATTCAGTAGGATGAGAAGACTCAGTGATATATATGAGAACAATCTCCATACCAAGATGTCTCCATCACGGGTCTGTTAGCGGCAAAACACGGTTGGGCGGGTATAATGTTTTGGCTCATGAGTATTTATTTCAATATATGGTTATGAAGATTATGAATTGATTCAGTTGATTATTGCCAAATCACCAGAATATATGCGTATAATTTGTGTAAATCGAACATATTATCTAACTGGACTTTATATTTTTAGACCGAAAAATTTCTATACTTTTAGAGGAGAAGACTAACTGATATTTAGCCTAGAAAATCCATTATTGGAAAAATAATGAATATATTAATAGTGACAGTTGTTACATTTATATCCATCATTTAAACTGAAATGTATTCACATATAAAAGTAATATGTGAATTTCACATATTATAAGTAATATGTGAAATGTATTCACATATTACTTATAATGTCATTATAAGTAAGGTTAAACTGTCACCTCTAAAATCAGTGATACCAGCATGTACACTCTGCTGTCTTGTCCTAGTAACATTCTTCGTTTTTGATAGTAAGCCTCCCACTCCGAATGGGAATTAACTATTACAGTGATCTACCACTTACATAGACATTACGTTACTGCAGATAGTTTTTTTAATCATTTTATAACTTTGTTTATTAAAACTTTCCCTTTTATCCACCTGGGGTACAAAAACAATATTTGTAATTTCGATGTATCAAAATTAAATTGTTTTTCTAAATTGTATTATACAACTTGTTCTTTACCTAAAAGAAATCTCAACGCCACATTCAGATCCAGAAATGGATAGGAATCCGAGTGGATATCGTCTTTGCTATCCAACTAACAGCCTGTGCATTCAACTGCTTCACGCTCATGGATACTTGAGATGGATTGATATAAAATTCCATATTTTGTCGCTAGAGAAAAAATAAAACTAATTATGAAGGGAAGGGACGATGCACTTAAATCATTGGAATATACCAATACAATATGTTTTCTAGTGTTTAAAAAAATATCAAATTTTGCGTGAGAAATCAATGATGCTAATTCAATGTACATAAATGAATAATGCGAAAAATTAAACAAGTTATTCAGTTTAATAAATTAAGTAAATAAATCTTTTAAATAAACTGAAGTAAGAATTCCATCTATAGATTAAGTGGAAAACTACCAAGATGTTTGTTGTAATAAATTCATCCACATAGACAACGCTTTACCGAAATATTGCATTTTGTTACTTAGATTTGTAAAGCTAATAAAGAAAATAAATAAATGAAATTTAAAAAAAAAGATCGGCCATGGCTGATGGTTAGTGATATGAAACTATTTATTTATTAACTCGATTACGATGTAATGGTTCCGAATTCTACTCGCCACTACATGCAAACGTTCTACTTATGAGTCCAATCAGCATCAAAAATGGGCCATCTGCACTTTCAAATTCTCTGGAGTTAGAAGACTGACCGGAGAAAAATAGAAATTAGAAAGATAAAGAACCATTAAAACAACAAACTGGAATTGATAAAAGGAAATATTTTAGCATGTTATACACGCCGAAACTTTAGTTTCTATATTGAAAAAAAAACTTACATTTTAATTAGTGTATGTTACTGAGTACATGCTTTAGTTAGCATTGATAACTGAAGTTCCGACTACAATCCGGCTTGTAGTTACATATATTATTCAATGCGCCTCCGAGATGGTTAATCTAAGTTGTATTCTTTCCTTAATCCGTTTGAAATAGCTTATTATATTTTGAATCAAATGTCTAAAGAAAACGTGTAATCTGCGATTCAAGCACGTATTTAACTACATCAATAACCACGTATAAGATGAGCAATGCTGTTGGCCTTCAAAATAATAAGTTCATGAATGATGAAGATCTGTTTGATAGCGGAATATTTATCTTCAGTTGAAAATTCTTTATAAATGATGCATTCTATTTGCGCCCATCTATCGATCTAATTGGCATTACCGTTGCTCTGGGGAGACGGCATAACAGTCACGAAACTAATAATATTTACCTCAGATAGCAAAGTTATTATTAATAGAAACCTCCTGAAATAATCAATGCAGAAGGGATGAACTGCGTTTCTCTATTACTTTGAATTCTGAATATGCTGATAGCTGAGTATATTCAGAATATTCCGTAATATTGGATAGCATTTTAAGACACTGATTAAGAGAAACTCCTCATATTTGTATAAAAAAAGTATTGCGTTTCAAAAATTTCTATTAAAAAAAAAAAAAACCTCGATTGTGTATGTATTCACTTGTTGCTGTCGAATAACCGTAGATTAGCGACCCCAATTACTTGGAGTTCATAACGCGCACCGTGAAAATTTTATTGAAAATGCACATTTAATAATGCGTGAAGCTACGAGGCGTATTCAGAATAACATCGAATCCACGCGGTTTCCAAAATATACCACAGATATCCTGCGCAAGGGGAGGAACATAACGAATTCATTCAGTTCAATCATATTTACTCTTTTTGAATTTCTCCCACGAAGTTTTAATTTCAAACATTCCAGAAATGGCACATAGGATTCTGATCCAGCGAGGAGAGGAGAAATTTATTAAAAATTCAATTAGTTTTCTTTATTCAATTCTTGACGAGCCTCACCCTTCGACCTCGTTATCCTCTTGTAAGTGTTCATCACGTGCAGTATAATTAATAAACATGAACGAATGAACTAAGTGACAACAATGTTCTGGTTTGACTGGGAGTTGCACTCGTGGCAATTACGTCTGATGCAGCTAAGACTATGAGGTCAGTGTGTTATGTTTATTAATTTGGTGTGTTTTTATGGTCGGTTTGTCTGTTTCATGAGATGAAAAACGGAGTTGACAAGAGCTATAACCCTGTCCTGCCGTATGAGAACAGCGTATTACGCTCTTTTATTCTATAGGGCAGGTCACGATTCCGAGATCTTCATTTCCCCGTCACAGCCAGGCATTACTGATACCAAGCATATGGTTTGTGGGGTCTCCAGTGTCTCCTTCTGTCGAATGAAATAATAAACCATGATTCATTCACTCTGTTCGACCTTTCTTTATTTTTCTGATATCCATTATTGCCGCTTTTCTCTCCCGCCTTAGTCACAGTTATTTATTTTTATTGGACAGATTCTGTACATGGAATGGTTGTCTGTTGTTATATTCCAACAGGGACAGCTTTCGACGTACAGCTATTCAGATCCACTCCCTCGCAGTCTCTAGACAGTAAGGGCAGTCATTATAAACGCAAATATCTCCTGAACCCAATGATGCTGTCAATCTTTCATCTGACCTTCGCATCGATCTGATGATTAGATCATTCTGGCTACATCTTCGCTGACTTCATGTTTCTTCCACTAATTTCAGTATATCACAATTACTGCCACACACGGCTATCTTAGCGACCACGTATTTTTATTCTGAAATTACTTGTGGATTCATTTATAAAGCAGGGCAGTGTCTCTAATATTTTGATGTAGACGAATATTGAGAGTTTCCGAAATATCTTTGGTGCAATTTTCTTCCAGTTGCTAATTCTAATTATTTTTCATGTAGTTGGTTAATAAACTGTCATTGTATCTCATCTAATTGGAAGAAAGTGTAGTTGAGAATAAAATCAAAGCAGACTTTTCGCACATTTCTCAGGATGGCAACTGTACAAAATTCCAAGAAAGAAATGTGGTAGATAGCTGCTATGTCAGCTACATCGCGAATTTCACATCGCCTGATAAGAGATTGTCGAGTGAATTCATCGATTAAGTCGTATCGTTATGGATACAGTAAAATATTTTGACCTCGAGAAGCAGTTCGATGCATTAAAATGAAACCACTCACCAGGATTTCCTGTTGCTGAGTAGTGCTTGGGAACTGCCTTGGAGAAATTCATGACTTCACACAGGAGATGAATTTCGATATCGAATATTTTTTAGAAACTAAAGGTTTAGCATCCGATCTCACTCTCAGAGATCGAATAGAGAGATTATAGAAATAAAATAGAAACATGCGCAGACAGCTGGGATTTCAACTTGCCTAATCATGTTGTTGCCTCAAGATTCTTCAACATGAAGCAAACATGCATCTCATTTAAATAATGTTAAAAACAGTTACACATGTTTCTCATTCTTTGTCATTTATTATCTCCTTGTTTTTAGTTTATTTTCTGTACCGTCAAACTTATAATCTTCCCCTTTTGATCTTCGCCTTTGTGCAAATCGACTTCGTTTTGTTCTTCTCACTTCCAGCATCTCAGTGGTGATGATCTTCACACTGGAACCGTGTGTTTGAATGTTTTCCGAGGGAAGTTTACAGTAGAGGGAGTTCGTTTATACAACTGTAGCTTTATCGATCATTCAGCTATTCTAACAACATGGTGAACTTCGGCCGAAATATTCTAAAGCATATTTATCTTTCTTTTGCATTTATTTTTCCAGGAACGTTCAGATGTTTTTCTTGTTTGCTTTTTTTCTGAAGTGTTTTGCGAGGAAGGTTTCGCCTGTTCTATACCAGTAGAAAGAGAATAAAACATTAAGTTCTTAAGAAAACATAATGCAAAGTAGAAAGGAATTGAAATTATTGCAATTATTTCATCATTTATATATTATATTAAATGTTTCTGTATAACTTTGTTAGATTCCAAGAAACTCCATATTAAAACGCAATACTGATTTTCTGTAGGAGGAAATAAACGGTTTTTAATTATTTAGTCATTCACTGAAATTTCCTTGCGTGGAAATATTTTATATTGTTGTGATAAAGAAAGCTTTCATAACCACGTGACCGACGAAGTAAGCTCATATTTTATAATTACTTATGAACAGCAAACAAATACACGCAATTTATTAGAAATATAGCATTTACAATCATTCCTCATGCACATCTCTACTTATAGAGAATATTTAGTCTGCATTCAACATCAATATTAACTGATGCGATGACTTCTCGAATATGTTCTTTCGTTTTGTAAGTATTTGAAGAAGAATAGGTTCTTAGACCTCCTCCTCCACGGAGAGAGCTAGCGGGTGATAAGGTATTGAGACCTTGATAGACAAGCAATTGGATCCTTCCTGGAAGAGAGAGATATTTCACTATCCACCCAACTGGAGGGAAGTGATTTCTTAAAAATGAACCTCGATACCTTTTCCTTGCGTATGATGCTTGATTTGATGCTGCTTCTTAAGTAGTGTAATAGAAGGATTTGTATTCGGTCAGTCTTTATGAAACGCCGTGCATGACGCAAGTGCTGTATTATTATTATTATTATTATTATTATTATTATTATTATTATTATTATTATTATTATTATTATTATTATTATTATTATTATTATTACTGCTACTAATAATAATAATAATAAAACTTTCTTTCGGATGTCTCATTTTATCGTGTAAGTAAGGCTGAAGTTTGTGCATTTCCTATAACCAGAGACTGCGGCTCTGAATTCACCCAGAACAATACTGTGTAGTGATAAAACTAAGAGAGAGAGAGAGAAAGAGAGAGATCGACGCTAAACCACACTATAATATTGCTAAACTAATACAGACGTTTGAAAAAAATAATAAAATCACGAATCGGAAGCATGAAATACAACATTATTATACCAGAACAAACGGACAGAGGGATAGAAAACACCCTGAATATTCAGTTTTTTTGGGAAAATAAAAGAACTTACAGGGTATACTGAAAAGTCCTCTTCTTCAGTGAGATCTGCCGAACTGTGTATAAAGTTCGTTTTATTATTCGACTAATGGGAATGGCGCAGATGCCGCAACGTATTCACTTGTATATTCTGTACGTCTTTAACAGCTTGCCCCTTTAGGAAGGTTTCAGCCTTGAGAAAAAGAATCTCGGAGGACGAATTTGGTAAGTAAAATTAAATAATAACAGTTTCTGGTCGTTCTTTCACGCTCCATCAAGCTCTGTTCTTTGAAGCAACCTTCTTCACATTATTTTATCACTTTTGTTTTACTAAAAACACAACTGATAAGATATTTGAGCCACCAAATCAGAAGTGGAATCCCATGGTTGTGTTTTCAGAGAGCTCCCGAAAGCTAAGTACAATTTTGAGTAAAAATTAGAATATAGGTTAAAATCATAACGTAATATTTCCTCATTTTGGTAGCTTGTTGTGTCTGTGTGATTTTGGTATGAATTCCATTATTTAATTTAGTATTTAACGATACGTTTCATAGATTTGAATATATATCGCCAATGCGACGTAAGATAATGGCGTCCAAAAATACGACGCCATTGTTCAAAAACTATAATGTGAGAGAATTTGTCCAATGTGATGTGTGTGGGATGTATGCATTCCCGAATGAGGCTGGAATTTGGATTGAAAGTGATAGTGGTGGGAGAATGTGCAGAAAGTGTAAGCAAAGTGAGGAGTCGAAGTATGTGTCAGGTTGTGAGATAGTTATGGTTGAAGAAAGCCAGAATTTCCAGAATGTGAGTGAAAATAGTGGCTTGATAGGGAATTGCGATGTACAAGATGGCAATGAGAGCGGTGATCTAAGAAAGAGTGAAAGCAACCATACAGAGAGAGAGAAAATGGTTTAAATGATAAAAATAATGAGGAATTATTTGTAGGAAGTGAGATCGCTAGGTTGCTCGCAGTGATACAAAATGCGCAGCGGCAATTAGAGCACCTGCAAAACTCTTTCCAGAGTGATTCGGCTAACGGAAATAAACAGCGTAAGAATGGGAGAGTTTCTGAAATGAAGGAAAGAGTGGTGTATGGTGACTCGTTATTAAGAGGGGTGATAGATGGCAGTATAACTAAATCGTACTTACCGGTGCGAAATTTAAGGATGTAAGTGAGAGTATTAGAGTGCAAAAACAGAGGGTGAAATAATTAATAATTGTGGCGGGTACGAATGAATTGAAAGGTGATAAATTTTTTATGAGAGAGGACTTGAAAGTATTGTTAAACGAAGCGAAAGAAAAGAGTGACAGAGTTAGAATGGTTAGTCTGTTGCCGCGGTATGACAGAGAGGAGTTTAGAAGGAGGGCCATAATCGCAAATGACATTATGCGCAGGTTATGCAGACGGTGTGGTGTGGAATTCGTGGACGTGTGGAATGAGTTTGAAGGGCGAAAGGACTTATACAAGATGGATGGCCTGCATTTGAATGGACTTGGTGTGCGGAGACTGGAAAGAGTGTTGCTGAATGAAGTGAAAATAGATGTGTAAAACCAGGGAAACTAGAACTACCAAGGAGGGGGAGGGATGGATATGCAGACATCAGTGAGACAGATGAGTGTAAGAATGTATATAATGTACCCGAACCAGCACTAAGGATGGTTCGGGTACATTAATAATACAAAATAATACATTAATACAAAAAATGGGAATGGGTCATTTAGAATAATGCATCAATATAGGGGTGGGACTAAGGGATCACTGCATTTCATGTATACTAATGCCAGGAGTATTAGGAACAAGAAGGAAGAATTTTTGGCCTTGATTGGCTCTTCCTGGCCACAGGTTATTGGCATTAGTGAAACATGGCTGACGGAAGATGATATACTTAGTGGGATAGAATGTGTAGGTTATAGTATGTTTAGGAGGGACAGAGAGAATAAAATGGGGGGAGGGGTATTATTGATGATAGCTGATGAACTGCAGCCAAGGAGAATTGAAGTTGTATCGCAGGATAGTGAAAGGAGCTCTTTTGAGGCTATGTGGTGTGAGATTGAGACTGGCAGAATAAAATATACAGTTAGGTGTTGCTATAGACCAGGTGATGGAATAGATGGTGGAGATAGTATGCATAGGGAAATTGATGAAATGAGTGGAAGGAGGGTAATTATTATGAGGGATTTCAACTATGGTAACATTGATTGGAACGAGGAGAGGACACATGTGAGGAAGGAAAAGGATTTTATTCAATTATTAAGGGATAACTATCTGAGACAGCATGTAATTGAAAATACTAGGGGTGTGAGAGTGCTTGTCCTGGTAATAGCATCTGAGAATTTGACTGTAATGAATATGACCATGTTGCCACCTATTGGTGAGAGGGATCATAAGGTCTTGACCTGGGAGGTGGCTAAAGGTGTGGAATTTTCGATTAAGACAGGGTATATGTGGAATTACCGTGTTGGCAAGTATGACGAGCTTAGGAGATTGCTTGGATCAGTGCCATGGCATGTACAACTGCAAGGGCTGGACGTCGATAGAGCATGGGAAGTGGTCAAGGAGCCATAACCTCCTGTAAATGCTCCTTGACCAGTTCCGAATAGTAAAACAAGTAGTAAAACTAGGGTCCGAATAGTAAAACAAGTAGGGGTTAAATGGATGAATAACACCATTAAGCTTGAGCTGTAAAAAAAGAAACAACTGTGGAGGAAATTTAAAGAAAGGGGTGACCTGCAGGCACACGAACGGTATAAAGTGCAGGCCAGAAAGGTAACGTGTGTGGTAAAAAAAGCAAAAGAGGATTATGAAAGGAAACTAGCTATGCAAGCAAAAGAGAATCCTAAATAGTTTTTTCAATATGCTGCAAGCAAGAAAAAAAACTGTACACGGCAAAATGATTTTAAGGAATGACGATGGTAAGGAGGTCAATGAATCAGTGTATATAGTGGAGTTACTGAGCGCGCACTTTGCAAAAGCATATCATCCAGGTGGTGACATTGAAAAAATGAAGGAACCATTAGTTTATAAGGGAACAGTGATGAATGAAGTGATGTGACTAGTCTATTACAGAACCTTAATGTGAACACATCTGTGGGATTGGATGGTATACCGGCACGGGTCTTGCATGAAGCGGCTAAGGAATTATCAGTGCCCTTGATCATGTTGTTTAATCTGAGTCTCGGGTCTGGTTTAGTCCCGAGGGTGCGGAAAGAGGGGAAAATAGTTTCACTGCATAAAGGAGGATCCAAGACTACGGTTGCAAATTACCGACCGATCAGCATATCAGGAGTCGTTGTCAAGGTCTTGGAGAAAGTAGTCAAGGGAAAAATACAGGAATGGATTGATGAAAATGAGATACTGTACAGGGGACAGCATGGCTTTGTGAAGGGTAGATCATGCTTCAGTAACTTGCTCAAGTTTTATAACAAGGTGACGGCTGAACTGGATAAGGGAAATGGGTTTACAGTGATACTGCTGGACCTGGCAAAGGCGTTTGACAGGATACCACATGGAATACTAATCCGTAAACTACAACATATGGGAATGGATATAGGGTTGGTGAGATGGATAGGTGGTTGGTTGATAGAGAGATATCAAAGAGTAGTTTATTCAGGAGTAGAGTCCAAAAGACGGCCTGTGACTAGCGGTGTGCCGCAGGGTTCTGTTCTTGGATCACTGCTGTTTAATCTGTTCATTAGTGATATAGGGAAGGATCTGAATGGAACAATTCATTTGTTCGCTGATGATGCAAAGTTGGGTAGGGCAATAGTGAATGCAGAAGATGTCAAAGTCTTGCAGGATGACTTAGATAGATTGGAGTTCTGGGCTAAGTAGAATGGATGTCAATTTAATGTGACAAAATGTAAGGTTATGCATTTTGTGGTGAAAAGATTAGCAGCAGTATACCACATTGGTGGAACTGTACTCCAAGAGATTGATGAGACCAGGGACTTGGGAGTGTTGGTGGATAGGGAGATGAAGTTTAGGGGGCACATTGCAAAAGTAGCTAAATCAGATCATCAACTCACTTGGTTGTCGAAAAATACCTTGACGATCAGAGACAAGCAAGTTATTGTACCTCTGTACCGAGCCTTGATAAGACCTCATCTCGACTACTGTGCCCAGATTTGGTCACCTCGATTCCTTCCTGATGGGGAGGAGGTGAAGAGGATCCGGAGGCGAGTGATTAAGATGATAACAGGTCTATGGAATGAAACATATGAGAACAGGCTGAAGATTTGTGGGTTGCAGAAACTAGATGATAGGCGGAAAAGGGGAGATATGATTGAGACATTCAAATTGCTAAAGGGATTCTATAGGATTAATTCAGAGGATATTTTTGAGATCAGGACTGGTGGTGGGAGAACTAGGGGACACCTATGGAAGCTGGGCAAGAGTGTGGTTAGTAGGGGTGTTAGAGCTGGGTTCTTTACTTTTATAGTGGTAAATGAGTGGAATAAGCTGCCAGAGTTTGTTGTGGGTGCTATGACGGTGAACGAGTTCAAGGCAAGGTATGATAGATACTGTGAGAATGTAATCGCATAGTTGTGTGGACATGATGTTTAGGGCCTCCCTCAATGAGTCTAAGGACTCCTGGAGTCTCCCGAGATAATAATAATAATAATAATAATAATAAAAAGTTGAGGTTCGTATTGAGAAAATATATATTATGTTAAATTATTTTCAGTGAAGCCTTTTTTTAAGATGCTTCAACTCTTCATAGGTAAATTCTTCGCTGCAATATGGCATTAACTATTAGCGTGAAGATTTTTACTTTTTGATCCAGGATCCAGGATTTCATTGATTGTAGCAGATTATTCATATAAGTGTGCACGACTTGCTATTTTTTTATTATTAATTTTTGCATTATTTATTTTTTGTTTGCAGTAATAACACAAAACACAGTCTGCCAAAACTGCTATAATAGATTTGAGAACAAATTATTTTGAATAACTGGGTTTTTGCGTAAGTAAATAATTTTGATACAGCATGTACTTTTTCCTTCCACCACGGAATGGTGCTGCATTAGTAACAGCAAATATTCATTCCATATGAAAAGATGAGTTCTGCTTGACCACAAAATATACGGAACTCTTACAGATATCAAAACTAATTCGGAAATGACACACGACCTCAAAAACGGGAGTAGATAAAACAATGTTCAGCAATTTTAGTGCTTACATTGTCTCGAAATCTACCGTATAATAAAGGCGTCCCTCCGTTGTTCTCATCATCATAATGTAACAAAGACAACACGAGATGTTGCAGAATTATGGGAAAACTGCTCTAGAAATGAATGTAAAATTATAACAGTAAATGTCGGTTTGTCCCTCAAAAGTCAATATTTAAACAGCAGTTTTCCCCAAAAATTAATTTAATATTATATCATTTTAAAATTACCACGTTAAATGAAATTATAGAAGTTATTTAATAAATAAAATTATTAATGCCCAAAAGTTTGAAATACATAAGATATTTTTCTTAATATACCATATAAATATTAATATTAAATAATTATATTATCTTTACTCAAGAAATTTTTGGAATATTCGTTTTTCAGAAAACTATTGTGTTTTACGATTTTATTTTCGTAGACTTCACTGAACGTCTTCACAATAAAAAAAACAATGAGAAAAAACCTGTCTCTGTGATTATTTTTTCGTAATTGTTTTTAATCTGAAAAAGCACACAGATATTGATGCATGGAACTTTCATTAATTAATAATTTCTCCCCAAAAAAAGTTGCACATGATACTCAGCTGACCCGAAAGCCTGGATGTATTAGACAGAGAAATCTTAACTCGTTAAACTATTGTTTTTTTATTGCATAACAAAAAATATACTGGTGCTAAGTAATTTGGTTCTAAATTGGTTTTACTACCCATTAAGTTTTCCAACTGAATTTGTCCACGGGCTTGTGTGTGTGTGTATATATATATATATATATATATATATATATATATATATATAAGTTTTTTTATCTTGGGAATAATGTATATTAGGGGTATTAGGGTTACCAAGTAATTTTATAAACTTGGTTATTTTAACTCCTAATCCCAAGTAAGCAAACAATTAAGTTTGCCACTGAAACGAAGTTCAAGTCTAAAGGTGGGGCAACACCAGGGCAACTCATTCTAAAGGTGGGTAAAGCTCTGATCACTATTCTTAGTATTTCCCATAATATGAAGCACATCTCACTAAGAGATGTATACTGCAATACATTATGGGTGGGGTCACTACCAAGACCGGTTTCAACCTTTTTTTTTTTTGAGGTCTCCTCAGTGAGTAGCTAGACCCTAAATACCAAGGTATTAGTAACAGAGAGACTTATCAACTTTACCTATAAAAGTTGCTACAAGGTGTTTTTATTTTGAATAAGATTCTCTGGAGGAGATATAGCTGTAAATAAGAGATCAGAGCTTTACCCACATTTACAATGAGTTTCCGTGGTGTTGCACCTTTAGACATGAACTATGTTCAGGCGCAAACTTAACTGTTTGCTTACTTGGGATTAGGAGTAAATAACCAAGTTTATAAAATTACTTGGTAAACCTAACATACATTATTCCCAAGGTAAAAACACATATTTACATCTATATCTCCTCCAGAGATTCTTATTCAAAATAAAAACACCTTTAGGAGAAGAGTCCTTTTTAGGACTTCCAGGGTAACGAATGGCAATGCTGTAGCAAATGAAGTTTAAACTGAGGCTCGGCTATTGTCGTTACCCAGCCATGAGTAGAGATTTTAGCTCAATAACACCCCCCCACACACACAGATGTTCCTCATTCAGATGAATGGATAAAGAGTAAAGGACTCAGTCCATCTCACAGTTCTTTTAAGAACATTTAAACCAGGAAGGACCGGTTAATCGACCGTGAGATGCGGTGATTAATACCCTTGGGGAGTAATGGATGAAAATGCTGTAACCAATGAAGTTCTAACTGAGGCGTGGCTATTGCTGTTACCCTCCTCCCATAATTAGAGCTTTAATAGCTGAATAACACCTTTTCCTTACACTGTCCTCTACAGACAACGGGGAATATGAAAAGCAATCTTGCTTCACCCCTTTAAACCAGTCCTTATAAGGACTATAAGTACATTTAAATCAGGATTAATGGCCTTGGAGGGTAATGGAAGGCAATGCTGTAGCCAATGAAGTCCTAACTGAGGCGTGGTTATTGCTGTTACCCTCCTGCCATGATCAGAGCTTTAATAGCTCAGTAACACCTTATCCCTACGCCGTCCTCTACAGATAACGGGAAAGATGAAAACATTATTGCTTCTCCTATTTAAGCCAGTCCTTATAAGGACTAAGGACATTTAAACCAGGACAGGGATGAGAATCGACCGTGAGATGCGGTAATTCATACCCTTGGAGGGTAATGGATGGCAATGCTGTAGCCAATGAAGTCCTAATTGAATCTCAGCTATTGCTGTTACCATCCTGCCATGATCAGAGCTTTAATAGCTCAATAACACCTTATCCCTACACCCTCCTCTACAGATAATGGGGAAGATGAAAAGCATTCTTTCTTCACCCCTTTAAGCCAGTACTTATAAGGACATTTAAACCGATAGATAGTCAACAAATCACCTTGGAGGGTAATCGAAGGCAATACTGTAGCCAATGAAGTTTAACTGAGGTTCGGCTGTTGCTGTTACCCCTTGGGGCGTAGAGATTCGAGAGCGTGAGTATGCTCTCTTAAGGTTTTTGCCTTAAGGGAGCAATTTGAGTCTCCGGGGAAAGTTTTCTCCGGCTCGGCCCGCTGAGGGGCTTTGTCGGTGAATGCTTTTCTTCAGAATATGAGCGGTTCTGAGTGGAGCCAAAGCTAAGATGGACGGTCTTTCGCTCCCGAATGAGTGGCCTAGGGATCGTCCGAATTTTTAGAGACCGTTTTATCTTTAAATATGGCAATACTGTAGCAAATGAAGTTTAACTGAGACTCGGTTGTTGCTGTTACCCCCTGGGGCGCAGAGATTCGAGAGTTTGAGTTCGCTCTCTTAAGGTTTTTGCCTTAAGAGAGCAATTTGAGTCTCCGGGGAAAGTGTTCTCCGGACGGCCCACTGAGGGGCTTTGTCGGTGAATGCTTTTCTTCGGAATATGAACGATTCTGCTCGATGGTGGCGTGTGGATGGAAGTCCATCACTTAGTGGAGCCAAAGCTGAGATGGACGGTCTTTCGCCCACGATTGAATGGCCTAGGGATCGTCCGAATTTATATATATATATACAGTATGTGTGTGTGTGTGTGTGTTAAAGATACCAAGGAATTTTAAACCTGGTTTTATTCCATTTCCGAAGTAAGCAAACAGACAAACAAGTCAAGTTTGTGCCTGCAAGTATTGCAAATCTGGCTGATCCCGCACGTAGTGCAACACCAAGGCAGCTCATCATAAAAGTAGAATAAGCTCTGATCACTAATCTTAATATTTACTCTTAATGCGAAGCCCATCTCCTGGAGGAGATGTATGATGCTTTGTATTAAAGGCAAGGGGGCTACTACCCAGACCGGTTTCGACATTTAGTGAGGTGTGATCAGTGGCAGCCAGGGTAGAAATACCAAGATTTTAGTAATACAGAGCTTATAAGCATTTTACTAGAACAAGTTACCATAATGTGTTTTTACCTTATTAAATAAAAATCTCAGGAGGAGATATAAATGTAGAAAGTATTTTACCTTGGGTATAATAAATGTTAAAGATACCAAGCTATTTTAAACGTAGTTTTTCTCCATTTCCCAAGTAAGCAAACAGACAAACAAGTCAAGTTTGCGCCTGCCAGTATTGCAAGTCTAGCTGGCTCCGCACGTAGTGTAAGACTAAAAGAAATTTCATTTAAGCCAGGCTAGAAATTTCTAGCCTGGCTCCCACTAATAAGACCTTAATAAAAGTCGAAACCGGTCTGGGTAGTAGCCCCCTTGCCTTTAATACAAAGCATCATACATCTTCTCCAGGAGATGGGCTTTGCATTAAGGGCAAATATTAAGATTAGTGATCAGAGCTTATTCTACTTTTACCATGAGTTATCTTGGTCTTGCACTACGTGCGGGGTCAGCTAGACTTGCAATACTTGCAAGCGCAAACTTAACTTGTTTGTCTTTTGCTTACTTGGGAAATGGAGTAAAACCAGGTTTAAAATAGACTGGTATCTTTAACATTTATTATACCCTAGGTAAAATACATTCCACATATAATATATATATATATATAATGAATCCCCCGAATGTAGGAGCAAGAGAGAGAGAGAAAAGGATTCTAATTAATAAACGACTTTTAAGTGGGATTTGTAGTCTTGAAGATTGAAATGCTTGAACGTTGTCTGCAAAATTTTCAAACGAGTATAGGAGGAACAAAGAGTTCAATTTTCATCAGATCGATGGATAAGATTTGAAGTTAGAGATAAACGTGGATTTATGAAGGGAAGTGAATGTTAATGAAAGAATAAAGTTCTCAGGAACTCTTTCATTGATACAATATCTGAAGAGAGGTAGTCTTCTACAAAGTAAACGACTAAACAGAAAACGGAAACCTGGTTACAAATGAAAAGAGTTGGTAAGAGCTTTGCGTGGCAATTTATTAACCAGTCCTCCTGACAGATAAAATGAAATTGTTTGGAAATGCAAAGAAACGGATTTCTTCACATACCTTCCCATGGTATGTCGACAGATTGTTAATGCATGATGGAGTGTCTGCGGTGGATCTAAAGTGGTGAGATTCATGCTAATTTGGCTTCAATCCCCACAACGTAAACCTTAGTAATGTAAGTTTAAAACGTTCCGTTTTAAACTTACAATACTAAGGTTTAATTTCAAACATAAATAATGTGTTGCACATATCAAATTGCTGCGCATGACAGAAAAGAAAAATACGAAATTTTCAATATCAGATGTTCTTCGCACAACGTGTGATCAAAATATCAAATTCCATGATATTAAAGTAGCACCTCAGTAGACAGGTGCAGAATAGCTAAGGATGAGAATTATATTACTAAGAATGTAACATAATAGAAAACGGAAATATAAGCCTTTATTGGAAGTTTCGTTACTACGAAAACAAAGATCAGTTAATAGCAAACTTGGAGAAAAATACATTGTTAGCTAAGCACAGGATACCAGAAAATATGCATTGGTCAAGGTCACATTACTGGACATGTGCAGAACAGCGGACGATATACCTGATGAAGGTTATATTATCCGACATGTTATTCATCAGCAAACGACATTTTTAATTCGCTTGCTGTCGTAATTTCTCGATAAAAGTAAAATAATAAAAGGCAGATAATAAGACACGGAAAACAAAAATTTAAACTAATATATATATATATATATATATATATATATATATATATATAGAGAGAGAGAGAGAGAGAGAGAGAGAGAGAAAGAGAGAGAGATTCTGTAAAATGCTAATCCGTATGCAATATTATTTAAAATATACAACAATGCTTCTTATGAATCCTGTATTGGATCACTTTATATCGACGATGTCCTTCGTTTCGAAAGACTTGGACTTGAATCCTACCTAGAACATGAAGAACGTCAGGGCTTTTCACCTGTTTGTGAGTTAGCCAGTCTTATACGTTGTGGAATGTTTGCTTTTCTTAGAGAAACTTGGGGTTCTTTCAACAGGCAACCTGCCAGAACAGACTTGCAGATTTTGCCGATAGGATTTACCTCCCTATTATAGCATTAATGAACTTTCACAGAAGCCAAGTTAGTTGGCTGTAAGACGCAATTAAGCCTAACACGTAAGTGATAATTGGAAGAATGCTGCGTGATTTCGTGGTGATATATATAGCATTTTTATGGGTATTTCCACAACAGACGGTTGTAAATTATAGTATATTAGCTGAGGATAGCCTAAGAGATTTTCGTTTAATCAATTACTTCATTTATATTTTTTTATTTTACTACTCTTCCAATAATAAGATCCGTTCTTCTACGCCAGTGCTTCCCAAACTTCTGGATGTCAGGGCCCCCTTTGCGAAAATTAAAATATTTCACGGGGTCCTCCTCGAAAAAAAATCGTAATAGAGAGATATATTATTATAATATTTATTGTATTTATATTCAATACAAAACATACACAGCAAATATTGCAAAAATCAAATGCATATGTTACATTTTTTGCCTCTTACAGTTTGGTTCTGAAGACGATGCGGGCTGTTCTGGTAAAATATGAAATACTGTCCCTTTTTTTTAGTCTGTTTCTGCTTCTTCTGATTGTTCGCAGGATTTTTTTTTAATTCTTATCAGCCACTTATCCATCTCAGGGTTAAATTTTTTAACGTAGAATAGATCAAATAATATCACACTTACCGATACTGGCACACCACAGACTGATAACATGAAATTAGTGAATATTACCTGAATAAGGGAATCCCCGGACCAGGAACATTTTTCTCTTTTGTAACTTTTCTCCCTTTACGGTAATTAAGCCTAACGCGAAACAGACAGCAAAGGCAGGTTATTAAAACGTGCATACGATTGGTGCGGTATTAACAAAAGATCACGCAACCCAGAGATTAAAGCATAGCTGACAATTGAGTTGAAATGCTAACTCTCTTCAACCGAATTCCATATGTGAAACTGCCATAACATTCATTATATATATATATATATATTACTTAATTTTAACACTTTTACGAATTTAACACGTTCGGTTGAATTTTATTGCTGCCTTGGGAAATCGAACTCACACATATCTAATTAATAACAAGAGTTTTTAGTTAGATACTGTGTTTGCCCATTCATCATATGGTTTTGTTTCAGTCAATACTGCATAGTTTCTGTATGAGGGGACATGTGATTCATTAATTAGTGTGTTTTTATCCCAGTTGTCTCTAATTGCACTATTTGTTGAGAAATATATTACACAGACTCCTCATACCTTATTCACTGGCATAATAAAAGCACTTGTTTTTATTGCCTCTGCAGTATAGTGGCTGTTAGGGAGGGCTTGTTGTTTACCACTGCAAGGGAGTTACTATCTCCCCACATGAACTTGTTTAAGCTTTTTTTCATGTGTAAAGTATATGCGAAACTTTTATTGGTAACAGAAAACTAGCTCGGATGACAGTGATAATATAAAACGAGTTTTGATATGTATATATAAAGTCAATATCAACAGTCCCTGATTACAACGTGTGATGAAAGGGACAGGAAGATTTGGAGCTTTCCTGGAGAGCATTCGAAATAAATACAATTAACCACTGCTTTGAAATGAAAACTATGAATAAGCAATATTTACTAATATTCATTAAACGCCGAAATATGCAGGAAGCAAAGTTTGTGAACCAACACAAACGTGTTAATTTTTCCATTAAAATATAAAAAATAACAAAAAAAGAAATAATAAATAATAAAAATTAAATACGTTTCTTTTAAAATAAAAAATCTACTCAGTCTTCAAACATTTTAAATTTGTTTTCATTATTTCACGGCCCCTTTAACAAAACCTACGGCCCCCAAGAGGGCCACGGCCCACAGTTTGGGAAGCGCTGTTCTACGCTTGCTAAAGTACTTTGTTTATTTACTTAATATTCGATACTTAATAAATTAAGTTTTCCGAGCAAAGTTTGGGCATCACTCCTGACCTATTGCTCTGCAAACCTTCCCATGCTCTAAAAGCTTTCTGGGTTTTTTTTTATTATTAAACTTGCACTCGTGAATCTATTTTAGGTAGATTGCATTAGCTGCAGATACCTTAAGGGAAAAAAAGTTTATTAAAACATATGAGAAACACATCGGTGGCGATGTGCAACCGACGATCCTCCAACAACCCACAGGATCGATATAAACGTTGCAAGGCAAGAAATTCAGTTCGTTCAGATAGACACCTAACTACAGTTATCACCCAAATTGGTTTTACACAACGAAATAGTAAACACTCGTTTTCGCAGGGGAAAAAAATAGATAATAGCAAGCTCGTCCTCGATTGCATTTGATCAGTTGTTTTAAATCTCTAGACATTGATCTGAGTGAAGACACATTCCTTATTCTGAAGTTGATTGCAGACAGCATTCAAAAGAAAGATATAGAGATTTTGAAAATAACTACAAAGGATTTCACGCGTATTCTTTGAAGAATGATAACATATTTGGCTGAAGTGTAATCTTCAGTTTTCTGAAATGATTACTTTGAAGAGAACAAAGTTAATAAGAACGAATGAAATGATCATGTTTGCCTGAGTATCATATTGTCAGATATAAATTGTCCAGGAGTATGAGATCCTCAATAAAGTAGTCGATAACCACGATGCCCATTATGTTAAAAGACTTTAAAAAGAAGATGCATAATGCCTCTTTATCAGAATTTAATTCCGCCTCATACACAGCTGGCAGAGTTTTCCATCCCAAAAAAGAGAAAATGCAATACCTTATTAGTTTTGGCTGTAATATCCAAAAATAATAACAAGTAGAAACACATTTCATTGAATGAGTGATTTCGTGGTGTAAAATGACTTTGAAACAACTAGATTCAGCTGCCTCCTCTTCTTCCTTTTACCAGATAATAAGAATAGTTTTTTTTATGTTTTTCTTCATAAACAACTTGATTTTTTCCTCCTTGAAAGGAAATAAATCAGCATGAAATGACCCACAATTGTCTAACATAATACACTGCATGATTAATCCTGAGCAAGCCTATCCTTTGAACTGATGTTCTTGCAGCGTCATCTGAAGAGAAATGTCCGTCCTATATGTCCAAAATGCAAGAGAACACAATCAGAAAGGATCTGGTAAACATCAAGGATAGAGAGAAATTTGCATCACTAAAATGATTCTGAATAGAGCACATTTCATTTGTTCCGATCCCACGCACCTTAAACTAGAATCGAACACAAATCGAGGAATCACACATCGGAATGGATGAACACCAGGTCTACATTCTCTATAAATCCCCGACGAGCGTGCTTTTCAAAGTAGAAATAAAATTTTTTGCGTCCACGTGTTCATCTATGCCACAAGTACCGCTCTTAAAATACATTCTTTTAATCATCGAGTACAATTGAATGGTTTAATTTCAAAAAGGTCGGTAAATAGATTATTTAGTAATCTAAATTGGTCGTTAACTTAATAAGAGGTAAGTAACTATCTCACCAATAGGATTTATTTTACATTTTGATTTTTTTAGACCTTGAGGAATTTAAAGATGTTTAACTTGATTGTTCTACAGTCTAAATGTTGTGGTTGACATCTGCATCGAAATAATTCAAATCTGAATTCAAAATTTCGCGAGTTGCCGGCTTAAATAAAAAAACACAGAAGGAGAAATTACCGACACTACGACGTGGGTAGCAATTATTATAACCTTATAAGTAAGGACTGGCTTAAAGGGGCGAAGCAAGAATGCTTTTCATCTTCCCCGTTATCTGCAGAGGACAGTATAGGGATAAGGTGTTATTGAGCTATTAAAGCTCTGATCATGGCAGGAGGGTAACAGCAACAGCCGAGCCTCAGTTAGAACTTCATTGGCTACAGCATTGCCTTAGATTACCCTCCAAGGGTATTAATCACCCATCTCATTATAACCTTATAGTCCTCATAAGGACTGGCTTAAAGGGGCGAAGCAAGAATGCTTTTCATCTTCCCCGTTATCTGTAGAGGACACTGTAGGGATAAGGTGTTATTGAGCTATTAAATCTCTGATAACGGCAGGAGGGTAACAGCAATAGCCGAGCCTCAGTTAGAACTTCATTGGCTACAGGATTGCCATCCATTACCCTCCAAGGGTAAGATCCTCATTATAACCACTACCCAGATATTCAGATAAATCAATTTAAAATATTAATAAATAGGTGTCTTTTTTATAATAATTACATTCTCTAAATTTTAAAAAGTATATTAAAATAACTATAATTTTTAAATAATTTTAAACGTTACTTTATATTTTATACAAAATATGTAATTATATTAAGATATTAAAGACAAATTTTATAATTCCAAAATTTTAACATCAGTGCTAAATAATATAAAACACAATGGCGGTGAGGCAGCTGTGTAGCCTTGTGGCAACATTTAGCATCTTACTGCTAATGCTGGACACAAGAAGAAAGACAGTTAAATATAGGTATTATTTCTGGGAAAATTCCGATGTTACTCCTCTTAAAAACTATTATTTGTACTGTTATTTTGCCTGCTTTCGTTTAGGAGTGCCCTTTTTTTAATGTCATTGGCTTTTTACTCTATACTTTTTACTATATATATATATATATATATATATATATATATATATATATATATATATATATATATATATATATATATATATATATATATATATATATATATATATATATATATATATATATATATATATATATATATATAATATTATTATTAAGGTGGGCGGGGTGATTTTTTGGAGGGGGAGAAGAGATGAAACAAAGAGGTCTGAAAATACAATTTTTTTTGAGGAAGGGGAAGTGTTTATGTAACCGCCTTCCCTGAGCCCTTTTCCCATAACTCTTCCCCTTCCTCAAAACATTTCTATTTTCAGACCCCCTTCTTATTCATCTCTTCCCCCTCCAAAAAAGTGCTCCGTTTATAATAATATTATATATACTATATAAAAAACCCATGGGCTTGCGACTTGCAGGCACGGACATGGCTAAACCAGGGTCCCAGAGCTAAGTATGATCTATTTCAAAGCTTTTAGTCATACTTTTCTCTACCTCTTCCACTTCTTGCTTCTACCCTCATATTAACATTCTTCCTAATGAGGATTCCTTACTTAAAACTTTCTGTCTGTCTCTTTTCTTGATTACTAACCCCAGAAGGAGATCCTTCATTCTCCCTGAAGCTATTAGAGTACTCGAGGGCTAGGGGTGTTTCCTCTTCTTTCAACTAACTGCTATTAATTATAGTTGTGGGCAGCAGCGCTACTTGTATTAACCTCCTGTAGCATACATGTTACAATACTGCGATGTGGAAGGCAAGGGGAAACCACCACATTACGTTCCCAAGTAAAAGCAGCAATGGAAGTTAAAAATGAAATCAAGATTGGCGATGGAGCCTTCACTGAAGGAGTCATGCCCGGCAGGAGAAGTAACCCGACTTTTCAGGTCGACAGCCAACGAAATCCTGGTACTTATTCAAAAATGAAGACAATAAATAAGATGAATATTGGAACATAGAATGCAAGACCACTGCTAGAACCAGGTAAAATAGAAAATGTGAAAAAAAGAAATGGAAAGACTTGAAATAGACATTCTAGGCATTAGTGAAACGAGATAGGAGAGACAGGGTGATTTCTGGAGTGGAGAATTTCGGATAATATATTCAGGACAAAAGAAGGGCGAGTCAGGTGTTGCAATAATGCTTCATAAAAAAGTTGGAAAGTTAATCACTACAATAATTAAACATAGTGACAGAATCATGGAGATAAGCATTCAAAATGAACCAGTAAACCTCAATATTATAATGGTCTACATGCCAACATCAGAACATAGCGATGAAGAAATAGAAGAAATTTATGAACAAATAGAAGAAATCTGGAGCAGCTTTAAAGACATAGACAATACAATAATAATGGGAGATTGGAATGCTATAGTGTGAGAAGAGAGCAATGATAATGTTTCAGGAAGATTTGGTCTTGGACGTAGGAATGAAAGAGGAAAGCAATTAATAGAATTTTGTTCACAAAAACAGTTAGTTATAGCAAATACACTATTTCAAGTTCCAAAAAGAAGAAGATACACCTGGAAAGCGCCTGGGGATTCATATAGATATCAAATCGATTATATATTGGTCAAGAAAAGATGCAGAAACCAAATAAAAAATTGCAACAACTATCCAGGTGCCGACATTAGTAGTGACTATAACCTTGTCTTAATGAAAACAGAACTGAAACATAGGAAAAAATTCCAAAGTCACAAACCAATAAGATGGAACCTTGAAAAATTAAAGAGTAAAGAAGTAAAGACAGGATACCAAGAGGTAACTGATTATAACATTCCAGAAAACATAAACAGTCAGAATAATATTGAAAACCAATGGAATATGATTAAAGAGTTAATTACGAATTCATCAAATCAATTATTGAAAAATGCAGAAAAAGAAAAAAAGAAAACATTGGATAACAGATGAAATACTTTGCCGTATGGATGAAAGAAGAAAATATTAAAATACTGTTAAAGAAGAAGATGTGGCCAAATACAAATATCTTAAAAATCTAATTACAAGAAAATGTAGACAAGCCAAAAAAGAATACATAGAAGAATGTAAATAACATAGATGAATTATTTAAAAAAGAAAACATAGAGAAAGCCTATAAAGAAATTAACAAACTGACTTTCAAATTTAATAAGAACAGCAAAAGCAATGCCATCAAAGATGAAAATGGAAAATTACTAATAGAATCCAAGGATATATTAATGGAATAGAAGAATTATCTTGAAAATCTCTATACTGGCGATGACCTTGATGTTGATATCAGCATAGAAAATCAAAATGAAGATAATCTAGGACCCCCAATAATGCGAGAAGAATTTGATAAAGCACTGTCCGAAATAAGTGTGGGAAAAAGTCCAGGTGTAGACAATATTCCTATAGAACTGCTACGAGACAAAAACCTTACTCTATCAATTAATAGCACAAATCTATGATAGAGGAGAAACACCAAAGGAGTTTATGAAATCAGCCATAATACAATACCAAAAAAAGAATAATGCAAACAAATGCAGCCACTTTAGAACAATAGCTTTAATCCCACATGTTAGCAAAATTCTGTTAAAATTATTCAAAATAGAATTTATTCAAAAATAGATTGTCTGTTGGATGAAGACCAATTTGGATTCAGAAAGAATAAAGGAACAAGAGAGGCAACACTCTGTTTAAGAACAATGATAGAGAGAAGATTAGTCCTTAGTCAAAATATTTACATTTGCTTCATTGATTTAGAGAAAGCGTTTGATAAAGTAAACCAGCAAATACTCCTAAATTGTCTGACTAATATCGGCATAGATTTGAGGGATAGGAAAATAATTTATCAAATTTAGAAAAATCAAAATGGACGGATTAAAATCAATGATATGGAGAAAATAATAAATATAATGAGTGGAGTAAGACAAGAATGTATACTTTCCCCACTTTTATTTAATTTGTATATTGAAAAGGTCATTCAGGAAACTAAAGATAAATTAAATAGTGCCATAAAGATAAATGGTGAGCAAGTCATGTGTATGAGATTTTCTGATGACATACCCCTTGTAGCAGAAAATAAAAGAATGTTAAAAACAATGCTAGAATTACTAAATAATAACCTTGAAAAATATAAAATAAAAATCAACACAGATAAGACTAAAATCATTGTTACTGGGAAACTCCCTATCAATATAGAGCATATAGACACCAGCAGGAAACAAATAAAACAAGTGAAAAGCTTTAAATATTTAGGAAGCCTAATAACAGAAGATGGCAGAACAAGAGAAGACATGAGATCAAGAATAAACAATTCAAAAACCCAATTCTCTAAGATGAAAAGCATTTTATCAGGAAACCTCAACCTACAATTGAAAAACAAAATAGTAAAGACATTGATATGGAGCATAGCACTGTATGGATGTGAAACCTGATTCTAGACAGAGAAGATGTAAGAAGATTGGAGGCTTTTGAAATGTGGTATTGGCGCCGCATGAACAAAATAAAATGGACAGAAAAAAAATCAAACGAACAAGTCCTGAGAGAGATAAACGAAACAAGAACTCTAATTAAATCGATCAAAATTAGACGGGATAGGTGGTTTGGACATATACTTCAACATAATGGACTTGTGAAAAGAATACCTGAAAGCAAAATAGAGGGGGAAAGAAGAAGAGGCAGACGAAGAAAAAGCTTTCTTGATCAAGTCAAAGACAGCACGTATTTGAGGAGTTACCAGGAGGTTAAGAAGAAAGCCAATGACAGAGCGGAATGGAGGAAATTGCTGCTGAGCTACCAGTCCCAAGACTGATGAAACTGATGATGATGATATAAAAAACCCGTGTTTTTTCAAATTAATTCTTCCACATTGCCAACCCCTCCCCCACGTTTTCCAAAAAAAAAAAAAAAACCTTCCTTTTAACAGCCTAATAGCAGAAGTATGATCATCGCAGAAAGAAGAAGCCAACAACATCCAAAAAAGGTATGTGCGAATTTTCTTCCTCTATTATTCTGCATATATTTGTCTCTATAATACATCTGGAATTTCCTTCCTCTATTATTCTGCATATATTTGTCTCTATAATACATCTGGAATTTCCTAAGAATTCTTGAGTATAAAGCCAATGACATTAAAAAAAGGGGTACTCCTAAACGAAAGCAGGCAAAATAGCCGTAAAAATAATAAGACAGTTAAAGATTTCTAGATCTTTTTAAGCTTTTTTTCAGCCAAATTTCTGGCAGCACTCGCAACTGATGTTTTTCCTTTCATAAAACTGGATTGTAGCCCAATATATTCAGAAAAGTAAATTTAAATCGATATTTCCTATTTTAGATCGATTTTTAAATGACTTAGCGTTTAGGAAAACGAAATTGCGACACAAATTTGTCTGACAATCTTTAGTTTACTTCTATATTTACCTTTAAAATCAACAAATAGCCATACACTCAGCTTCTAGTGACTGCTGAGGGTCGAGATCAGATGAGTACTGATTTTCAAATATCCGTTTATGTGATTCTATGAGCTGTATTCAAAACAAGGCCATATTCACCATTTTCATGAATGCAGATTTATTTTTGTTATGTTCTTGCACTCGGATGGTAGCTGATGTTCCTGTCAATCAATCCACAGTAGGCTGACTTGCAGGCATTGTTCCAGGTATCGAGTTTCTTGTTCCTGCAAGTTGGCCTACTGTGGACAGAGAGGAATATTAGCTACTATCCGAATGGAAGAACATAAAAAAATACATCTGCAGTCACGAGTATGGACAATCTGGCCTTAACGGACTATGCATTAGATACAGCTCACAGAATTCAATTGGAAAAAGACCACATTGCTCCATCACAGTAAATTTAGAAAATAAAACTGATGCTCTTAAAAATCAGCCTAATTTAAATAAATATGGTGACATAAAACTTTCCAAAATATGGGTAACACTAATACTCTTTCGTCAAAGTGTTTGTTAGTTTTGTGCTGTGTTTGTGTGTGTTACAAGTCACATTTTGTAAGCCCGAAGGATATCTCTGTAACATATGAAATATTGGAAGCGTTAAATGGTATTTTCATCGTTTCCTAATGCTAATTCACTCCATTTAAATTTTATCATTACCCTCCAAAGCATATCAAAATTAAAGGAGAAAACAAAAAACAAAAATGCAATCTGTTTCGAAAGAAAACTGCATTCCAGATTGATAATACTAATTCCTATTCATAAAGAAAAGGTGTTAGAGATTATTGTAAAACTATTTATAATTTTATCATTAAAAATTAAAAGTTAGTAAATATTATAAAAATAAAATCAAATACATATAAAATATTTATAGAATTTTATTTTAATTTAGAAATAGCGTTCTAATATCATAATTTATGCATTCAGCTTTTCCTTAATAATTGAAGAGAATAATACAATCTGGAATCAAATATTACATCAATATTACTTTTGCACGTTATGAAAACTGATTCAAAAGATAAATATTTTATTTAAAATGTTAGAAGAAAGGCAATACCGAATATTCTGTCAATGCTATTATCCACATATAATAAAAAAATTTGTAAAAAAAAAGAAAATTTGAGTAGAGGGTGGGGGGGGGAGGAGACCTAAATAGTTTCGGAGTTACGAAATAATACAGCATACATGTGCGTCAAAGAAATAATTAAAAAAATGGAATAGAAAGCTCCAGTATATGTGATTTCGAACTCACATCTGTAATTCTGTACGATCTGGTTGTCTGGGTATTAGCATACCCTCTCTTCAATATATCTGGATTCGAATCTTGCAGTCGGCAATGGATATTTGTGACTCTTTTTAAATCGGAGATGAATTTCATCGCGAGATGTGAGACGATGACACGCCATATTGGAGGAGTGAAGTGGCTTGTGAAAGGTCCATCTTTGATCAGTAAATCAGGTTTTGTCGATTAATTATGAAATATTTATAATGGAAATATCAATGGAAACGTTCAAAGGGAATATTATTATTATACTGGTAAGATTTTTTGCTCATCGCTTAGTGAACATGCTCATTTAAATGATGGAACGATTGGAAATGGCAGAAGGATTAACAATGCAGATGCGAAGTCGCTGTTTGCAGCAGAGTCGCATAGTCATTATAAACTAGTATAAATAGAAAACAAAATAAATTAAAAAAAAAAGTTTTATTTAAATTCTAGATCCTATAGTGATGCTTTGGATCGTTAAGGTACATCAAACATTTATCAAATATATATATATATATATATATAATCTAAATATAAATGTATATAAATCTTTTATGTTTTTGGAAGCAAGAGTTTGCAATAAAGCAGTTGTTCTCGACACTTTCTCCTCATTTCTCAGTCCTAAACCAAATTTTCCAGTTGATCGTACTTCTCTTTTCCTGCTTTTGCATCCCAATCAAGAGAAAATCTGTTTTATTAATGGTGTATATTATTTGTGAGCCTCCGTGGCTCAGTTGGTATATACGAAACTCTTTGGATGGAAAGATCCGGGTTCGACTCCCGTCCAAGACCTGAGGAACTTTTATCTGGTCTCTTTCGAAGAAAGGTGAGTTAGCCGGTCTCATACGGACGTAGAGGGTTTTTCACCAGGAAACTCGAGTTTTTCGTTCCCCAGAATAGACAAATCGGCCCCGTCAACACACCCATCTACAGACATAGCACACACCGGGAGGAATAGGGCTAACTACCTTATCCTCGAGACGATCGCAGATATAAAATCCATAGCGTAAGAACCTCAATGGTTCGTGAAAAGCTTAAGATAAGATATAATTATACTACTTGTTGCAATCTAATGTAAAATTCTTTGACCTTTGGCCTGTTGGAATGTAACGTCTTCTGAATATGCCTTTATTTTAATTAGAATTTTTGTGTCGGACACTTCATTGTAACCCAAAATGTATTTTCTGTATTCTCATCTAACTGTGAATGCCATTCCATTTCTTCGAAGGTTCTCATGTCCAGAACAGCACATCATATAATCATCTCTATCAAAGTTAACCATTCCTCTCCATCTCAGTTCATTAATTCCTAAAATCTTAACTACAGCTCTCATTTCTTTCTTTACCAGTTCCAATTTTCTTTGATGCATGCCTCTACATCCATGTTCCTATTTTATGTAAATCAGTAAAGTGGATGCGTCTTCTTCTGCGATTAACTCTATCAGAAATTGAGCTTAAAAGGCTTTGATCCAGCTCCATTATTCTTGCAGAGAGGAATTTCATTGGAAGTTCCTCTCTGCTCTTTCCCAGTAACCATTTCAGTGCCTTCCGACATGGATGTCCCATCTTCCAGCACCATATCACAATACCTTAAGCCTATGTTCATAAGACTTTCTTGGCAAAATATATACAGAAGTGACTCGCAATTGCATTTTGTGTTTGCTTAGCCTATTAGTTAAAGCAAATACTTGGGAAAGAAGGCAGACACCCGCTGTACGAGATGAAGAAAAATAAAATAGGGAAGATTTATCACTAGTCTTCGAATGCTGTAATAGCATTAGAGTTGAGGGGGGTGGGGTGAAGAAGAAAAGACAGAAAGAAGTCTTCTTCCAGCATCAGGTACCTCAGGTTCCGCACTCACTACAGTGTGCCCTTCTGAGATTGGAATTCATTAAAGAAGACTAAAATCAATGCTTAATTCGTTTTCAAATATTTATGATGCTGATATAATTTGAGAGTAATAATGGTGTGAAAAATAAATGATGCCGTTTCCAAAACAGTCTGTGGCGCCAAGAGATGAACAGCAAAAAGAAAAACAAGATAGGAAACACAATTAAAATTTTACAACAGTTTAACTATACCAAACAAATGTGGTTCGTTATTCTTTAATAGTAGAAAAAGAATAAAAGTGGAATACAAGCAGCTGAAATAAAATTTCGTAGAGCAGTTATGTAGACGAATGGATAGAAGCAGTAGAAAAAATAAAAAGAAAAGATAATAACAAATAAGTGAAAAAAAAAATACAGAAAATAAATTAAAATGGAAAGAATTGACGAGAAATGATAGAATTCGTTTTAATTTCTGTAATCTCTATTTTGCTCTGTCCTATGGGTCTTAACCTCGAGTCCTCATAACAAACATTTAGCAGAAGTATACAATATAATATCACACGCTGGGGAAATTGTGTAGTATCACGTTCATCCACAAGTAATGCTGATATAATTTACAGCATTACTTCATCAGTACAGTGTGTTGTACTGATGAAGGATGTGTACGAACATTTGCATTAAAAAATGACGCTGTTTGTCTGTTGGGTGATCGGAAAAGAAGATACACTCACGAACACGCGATTGAAGTTACTAAAAAAAATACTTTGCGCATTCAGGAAGTTTTTTATTTATTTTCAAAAGAAACTGTATGGTATCATATTTATATGAAATATGGTTATCTAGGATGACAACTTGAAATAATTACAACGATACTTTCAATGGATACTTTCAGACTACTGATTTGATATCAAGGGAGGTGAAGAGAGCACAGACGGGAAGCACAGTTTTTATTAAAGAATGGATTATCCTGATAGTATCTGAGAATAACAAAGTTTGTGCGCAGTTTTCCTCAACAGAAAGTAGATCTACCATTATAGTAATAGATTTCCAGGGGATATTCAAAAATTAAAAATTCATCTTGCATGATATCCACATGCAAGGTTATCCATTTATATGATCGTCCTGTAAGGTGCAACTTTAATGAAACAGTCATCTCTGTTAGAAGAAGAAAAAGTCGCAGAGACATATTGTGTAGTGCATTCTGAAACATATAATTTTGAAATATAGTTTTGTGGCTTTTTTTCTCTTTCCTGTAATATGACACAATAATTTTGGGTACTGGAAAATTTTTAAGTGGTAAAATCGAATCGACTGACGTTCACGTGCTGGTATCGTTCCACCAAAATGCAGCCGGTCTTCGTAGACTGAAATACCGACTTAGAGGGAACCTGCCACTAGAGTCTGATAGTCTCTGTTTTTGGCAGACCACTTAATATAAACTTCAACTGAAAGAAGTATTTTTAAAAACTTTTCCACATACTTTTTTTATCCATTTCCGGTTACCGTAGTTCGTTCTTGGTGGAATCACGGAAAATTGAAAATTGTCACCAGAAACAGTGATTATACGAGGGGTGTGCTGGAAAGTTGTGATAATGAAGGAATTGAGGTAGAACCACGTAACTTACATATTCCCACGAAGTGTTAAACACTTGTTACAACGCTTCTGTATCACTTGCAATCCTCTGAGAAAAAAGTATTTTCCTAGTTGCACAAACTAGTCCTCAGTTGCAGATATGACTTCATCATCTATGGTAAATTTTGTTCCATTCAAGTGTTTCTTTAAATTTGAGAATAGGACATAGTCAGATTGGACTAGGTCTGGCGAATAGGATGGGTGAGGCAAAGATTGAAACTCCAAGTTGTGTTTTGTCTGTTGGGTTTCATGAGCAATGTGAGCAAATGCGTTGTCCAGCAAAAGCAATAGGCTTCTTAGCAGTTTCCAGCGGCGTTTTTATTTTCTTTCATTACCTCCTTCAGTTTCTTCAGAGCTGTTCAGTAAACTACGGCTGTAACAGGTACACATTTTTTAAGGAATTGGAAAGGATTAAATCATTCATATCTCAAACGACAATGGCAAGAACCTTCCCTGCTGACTTTTGGAGTCGGAACTTCTTTGGCCGTGGAGAATCTTTGCATCTCCACTCCTTTGATTGCTGTTTGATCTCTGCGTCATTGTGATGAAACCATGTCTCATCAGCAGTCACAATACATGCCAAAGAATTTTCACCTGATTTCTCCAAATGATCCAAAATCCAATTTGGAATATAATGTATGTAGTCATGTATAGTTCTTGTACATAAGTGTTTCTGGTATTTTTTGAGAATGAATATGTTGAATAGCGTGCGATCTGCTCTTTGAATGTTCCTTACATTCATCTTTAAATAATTTTCATCTCTCTCTCTCTCTCTCTCTCTCTCACTCTCTCTCTCTCACTCTCTGTGTGTGTGTTTGTGTATGTGTGATAAAAAATTGACCGTCTCCTATATTAAATGAACAATTCTTACGTTTCTCATGGCGTTTTGAAATAAATAAATCAACACACACTGTTATATTATTATACAAAGTAGGAAGCTGTATTAAGCTATAACTAACATTTGGAAGTCGTAGGAAAGCCACCGTTCTCCAATACCGAAAGTTATCATTGATTTGGAGTCATCAAGGATAGACATCCGTCATCATTTCCTAATCTTAATCCGATAATAGGACTTTTCGTATTATGAGCTAAACGAGTGCGAGTTCTACGCTCGAGTTTTCTAAGTTTCATAGAACATAAAAGTATTCGTTTTTAGGAGAACAAAAACGTTTTATTGCTCCAGAGGTCAAGTAAGTCGGGAACACCGACGGAAAAAAGGCCTAAAGTAAAAGTTCCTCTATTCGAAGAGTAGAACTGAACCATAATGACGGAATTTCTTCTGGAAGTCTAGCATTAAAAATCATTCGTTACCATAAGGATTCACAGACTTGTATTATGATTATTATTATTCATCTCCGAGTAGTCCAAAGATATCGCTATACGACGCACCACTCTCTAAACAACATCCCGTCCCGACTGCTCAATCTTCCATATATTAATTGAGATGATGTAGAATAAACAATTTTATAACACACCTCTTTAAGAAAATGACCAACAGAGCATATGGTTCACTTGAATAGAAACACGATTTCCTACACAATGTGTGTGAGAGTGAACCAAACGGCTGAAACGTTGAGAGGGATGATACGGCAAATGGCATGCTAAATCCTATCTCAACCTGCATTAATATGCTGCTTGATAAGTCACAGACGAGCAAGATCAAATTTGCATATAATGCCTCCAGTTTTGCAGTCTTCACAGTTCTTAAATATTTGGACATTAGAATTTTAGTATTGGAAATAAAATCTGCTTTTTCTATTGGAAATAATACAATTATATTATCTTATCGCATAGTTATCAAAATGTTGTGTCTCTTAAAAAAATAGGGTGAAGTGTAAAAAAAAAAAAAAAAAATTACAGACTAGAGTTCCTTCCTCCCATTTAACTTTTGACGATTTATGCATCTATCATAGAGGTTACATTTTTTTTTCTTTTTAAGGATTCATTCATTTATTTTTCCTCTCCCATTTGCTACTGTCACATTGCCCACAATTGTGTTCTTAAAATAATTGTTTCATATGCAAAATTATGCAAAACAATTGTGCTTTTCTTCTGTTAAAATATAAAAAATCATATTGGTACCAATTTTGATGTATAGCCATCTGTTAAGTGTATCTTTCAAATATGTTTCATTAATTTTTATTTGCTCCCTTGTAGAACGTGTTTGGGCTTCCAAGTCAGCCATTGTTATTTATTTATTTTTCATAATTTCGGATAGTTGTTTCCTATAGGATAAGGCTTCCATCCAGGTGATAAAAATAGAAAATAAATTAAAACAAACATTGCAATCATAACTAGAAACATCTGAATAAAAGTATTCTTTAAGTAAAGGAGAGAAAAATCCCTTATTGTTTTTCAGCCAGTACGCGAAACTTTAAGATCGAAAACTACGATCTAAACGCATACTAGCTGAAAAAAAATAAGGGATTTTTATCCCCTTTACTTATCAACCTCGCCAGAAAAAATAGCCGTTTGGCTTTTCATCAAAAGTATTCTTTGTTTACGAAAACAGTAGTTTATTATCACAACTGCGACATTTTTTAAGAAAATGTAACTTTTAATGTTTTACATTCCAAACAGTCCTTTAATAATTATATTTAATCTACTTTTATTTATAGTAACTTAAATATTAAAATTAACTGTAATTGTACGAAATCCCATTACAGTTAATCTAATTTTATTAAAGTAAGTAACATAATTAATGAAAATTTTAAAAATTTCAAAAATTTTAATTAGCTTTGAAATAGTTCGAATAATTTAACATCATTAAAATCATGATATATAATTTATAATATACTAATTAAATATAATAAAAACTGTCATAATCAAACGACTTTTATGTGGTTCCCACCCATGAAAGGATAGTATAGTTCGCCCACCGATTTGAGGTCCCTCGACACTTTTGCGCATGTCAGAAAAAGGAGAATCCATTCCGATAATAGGGTAATCAGTCTGTCTTCTGGGAGGCAATAATAAACAAACTGAGTTGAGTTTGTTTATTATTACAGGCCGGAAAATTTAGCTTTTCTTTTACGAACATTGCTATTTTTAAAGTGTAACTATTTTGCTTGTATAACAGTTGGAAAAATGTACGTAGAGTGTTAATACGTGCAAATACTGCGTTCTACATAAAACAATGTCACTTCGCTCCATGATAAGTTTCCTTTTATTCTGGGACTTTTTAAAACAAAATCCGATTTCATGAAGTATTTTCCTTAAAGTTTCTCTTTTCCAAGGAAAATTACTTTTTTCTTTAAGCACAGGAATCAATTTCGGAACAGTTGGCACTCTTTTCTCGACCACGTAAAATTCGTGAATAGTTCTTCTTATAACGTCTACATCAAAATCATTCAAAGCTACGTTTTCGATGGTTTTCTTTCTCTGGCGCTTTTTTTTTGGGTGATTTAAATTTTGGCTTATCTTCACCTTTTGATTCCCTACGAATTCTTTTAACAGTCGACCCCGATACTCCCGCAATTGCACTTGCACGTTTTATGACTTGAGAAAGGGGAACAAGAAGACTGCCTTCTGACGATTCTTTTTCGCAGAATGTCAGCACATTATTCAATATTCTTTTGCAAGAACTACTGAAACGTGTAACAATAGAACTTGTTGACTGTACTAGATCCATCATACAAATGAATAATAAAAAAAAAAATGCAAAAAGAGAACAACAAAAATCAAGCTAGTACTAGTACAGCGACAGACAAGAAAGCACGTGATTTCGCATGTTGGCGACCAATTCGTACATCCTTCATTTCTTTCTCCCCTTCATCATGAATCGACTATTCTTGCCACCAAGCCAAGAAGGGATCTAGAAATGGCGGGCGAACTATAGTAAACCTAAAGTATATTTGTACTGTGGGTGGGCAATAGTTCATACTGGAAAGTACTATTTAACTGTAGTCACGTGTTCTTGAAAATTAATTAGCACGCAATTCTCTAAGCAGGAGATGGTGTTTTTGGAGAGTATTAACTTGTTGTGATTGAATTTCTTGCAAAGGATTGGGTAAAGTCTTTTGAAACAAAACAGAAAAAAATACCTTTTCCATGATTTTATATAAATTGAAAGTCAAATCGGTGATATTAAATCTCAATGTGGGCATGAATGTTTGTGATTATCTTTAGATCCAAGAGGAATTTCATTGCGAGATCTGTGACAACGACAAGTCTTATTGGAGGCTGGAAGTGGTTTGTAAAAGGTCCAATGTTTGTTTTATAAAGCAGGATTTTAGATTATGTAATAAAGTAAGAAAATTAATAAAATTGGTAAAAAATGGTTCAAGCGGAAAAGAGTTTTTTGTTATGTTGGCAAGATGTTTTACTCATGGTTTCGAGAACATTCACTTAAATGATGGAACGAACGTAAAGGAAAAACAGAAGAATTAGCAATGTAGATGTGAAATCGCTGTTTGAAGCAGAATAACATAAAGAAGTGTAACTATAGATTAAAATAAATTCTAAAAAAATATTATTTGTTTAAATTCTCGATCCTGTAATGATATTTTCAGCATTCATTATATAGACTCTCCATGAAGAATTAGCTTTCTTCAGGAAAGCTGTTTTCACTTTTTCCCTCAACATAATAGGTGTCTGTGGATATCATAGCATGATCCCAAAATCCAAAACATGTGGCTCATGATGCTTAATGTATTTTTGATACTCATCATTGCAAACCGTATCAGACCACCCTGACAGACGAAAATAAGAAAAACCGCAGTTGTAAGCAATTGAATACACGTCAGAAGATGCAAACAGACCATATACTTTGTTGAGCCTAAAAATGAAGATTCCTTCATTTTTGCTTTACGCAGGAAAAAAGGAATCCCAAAGATTGAGCGTTCTAAATATTCTATGTTCTCAGATAGTCGAATATAAGGGGTAGCCACGAGGTGCATGTATAGAGTAGATCATTGTTTTAGGCGATGGTTAACGAAATCCTGGCTAGAACGATTTATTAATCGATTTTTTTTTTTTTAGTGGACGGGCGGCTGTGGGTCTTCGGGAAATCCTTTAAATCTGATCAACATCGAGAAGATGATCACCGAATAATGACGAAATATTTTCCATTGAACTGATTATTTTTTAATTTTATTCTTGCGTGTGAAAGATTTGTAATTAGCCTATTTTATAGAAATTTATAAATATCAATTTTTACTTGAATCAAAAGATACATCGCATTGTTTTTTTGCATAAAATTTCTTGAGTAATGCACCTTAAACATCTTTAGCTATTGACAGAATATGCTGCTGAGTTATATTCAGTGAGACATACTCTGAAGTTGTAAAAATAGTAACTTTTAACCGGTTAACCGTGATTTATTTCATATTAGGTAGACAATTCGTAACATATAGTATGTGCTCTAGTACAACTTTTATAAACGTGTAATAAAGATATAAAGGTTTAAGCCAGAATAGGATAATAGCTTTATACATAATATCGTTATACAATTCTGATAAAACCAATAAAAATATACGGAGTTTCAGCCACCTATTCCACGAGTTAATTAAGCCAGTTAATCTAGTGTTGGGCACATCGAGGCAACTGGTGGCAAAGATAAGAAAAGGTAAAAACCTTACTGAATGAATATTTTTTTCCAGGCTGGTTCAATGGACATCAATCACTATGATATTTCAGAACGGCAATTGTATAACTTGTAACTTATATTCTAAGCTCCAAAATATATATGCAAATATCGGGTTCAAAAATTATAATCAAGGCCTGAATTAAATGACTGATTTCCATAACTACGTGGCTTAAGGTAAAAAAGACGTCCTCCTGGAACGATGTAAGTCAGTTCACTTCATCTTCCGTTAAAAGAGCAAATTATTTCCACCCAAACTGAACTCGGCAATAAAAAGAAAAAGAAACGATAGCATTCAAGGTAAGATGCATCACTGGATGAGGATGAGAGAAATGATTAGCTAATTGGAAACTTTGGGATAAAATAATCGGGACTTCAAAAGGGAATTGCTGAAAAATAATGTTACATCATGACGCTAGTGTAATA
Organism: Typopeltis vanoorti; assembly: GCF_054136105.1. NCBI lineage: Eukaryota > Metazoa > Arthropoda > Arachnida > Uropygi > Thelyphonidae > Typopeltis > Typopeltis vanoorti. Next base: position 100,042,188 of record NC_143559.1, on the reverse strand, counting down.
CACACTGAAGTGCCTCGCAGTGGACTTTATTTGAAAAATAGACAAATGTCACAGACGGCTAAATAATGCGTTATTAGCATATTTGCTATATTCCAAGTCACGCAGAATTCCTTTATGTTATAACTTTTAGTATATCTATATTACAAGAAAGTTTTATGCTCACGAAACCTTTAGTCATGTTAGAGACTTCGTGGAATGAAAGCAGCAAAGGGAAAGATTGAAACTAGTTTCATGCTTCTGGTATTTCGTCTCTCATCTCATCACAAAGATGTCATCAAGGAGAGCATTATTATTATTACTATTTCTATTATTATTATTATTATTATTATTATTATTATTATTAAATTTATTTATTTATTTATTTATTCCTTTATCAAATATAGCACATTGGTTTAATGACTGGGCTATAGGTTTCCATGTTATTTTTAAAATAACACAGAAAGACGCAACACATTTGTTGGTTGTTGGGTTGTTTTGGTTTTACGATAAAATCAACTCAGGTTATTAGGCTAATTCACCATGTCTGTCAATTGTGTTGTTTGTATGCCGGTTCTTGTGCTTTGAAGGATTAAAGCCGAGTTTCTAGGAGGGAAAATAGGAATTGAGAGGTTTAGCACGTGGAACTTTTTCTGCCTACTTCAGATGGGCTTGGAGAAAGAAGATAACTGTTTGATCTGATTTATAAATATCGTTGATTTAGAGGATTATTTTAAAGAAAACAGAATTCCAGTACTGTTTATACTGGAATTCTGTTATATAACTGCGACTTCAATTTATTTATTTATTCTTATGGCAAAAGGGAATACGGAACAGCTGCAGGTCAATGTCCAGTCTGGAAAGCCAATCCAAGGCCTCATCCGTCACCTTATGGATGTCCTGTAGGCTACCTCCGTGAAATTGGCGTCTTGGGCAGTCGTTCACAATATGAGTAATCGTCTTAGCCACTGGAGAACAATCACAACAAGGGAGGTCTAACAGCCTCGACTTATGTAGTAGGTAGCCACATCAGTTCGCCTCTGCATTGGTTAGTTCTGATCCTGTTGATTGATGACCAAATCTTTCTAAGAAGAGCAAAACCAGGCAGCAGGGCACAGCGATCTTCTACCAGGAAGCCGTTTGTTTGGAGGTTGTTGCAGTATTCTCTCCACATGTCAGGTGTTGATGGCAGGGCAGCTGAAGAGAGTTTGTGCAAGGACCAGAAAGACTTTATAGATTTTAGGCGAAGACTAGGTGGATTTATAAGAGTCTGGTGCAGGAGCAGGAGTGGGCTGTTCGACACTAGTCTCTCTTGTCTCCGTATGTTTGGTGGAGCAATATTAGATAGGACAGGCAGCCAGAAGAGACAGTTGCTTCTCACTGTCCCACTAATTGTGCGCATGGTAGAATTTACCTGGGTGTTTATAATGTTATTGTGTGCGCTTCTTTCCCAGACAGGGACACAATATTCTGTTGCAGAGAATGCAGGGGCTACTGCAGACGACTTTATGACTTCTGCACCACAACCCACATGTTGTTCCAGTAAGCCTTGAAATGATATTGTTTCTCGTTTTGATTTTGTTGGTTAGGTTAGGTTAGGCTTGTGTCCAGGCTCACTACAAGGTATTTCGGGTGAGGCTTGTGTTCTACCATTTGTCCATAGAAAGAAAGGTTGAAATGTCGATTCAACTCTGCATTGTTCAGATGAAATACTGTGGACACAGTTTTTGTTGGATTTAGCTTCAATTACTACCGCTTGAGGTACTCTTCCAGGATGTTCAGGTCTGTGATCAAGGTTGATTCCAGGTTGCAAAAGGAGATAAATCGATGTAGGATCGCCAGATCATTAGCGTACATACACTGGCTTGAACTGGCATGTGGTAAGTCGTACACGTAGATGTTAAAGAGGGAAGAGGATAACACAGAGCCCTGTTGGAGACCGCTTTGAAGGAATCTGGGCCTGCTCTTTTTTCCGCCAATATGGACTCGGATCTTTCTGTTGGAGGGAATGGATTCAAAAAAGCTGGAACGTTTTTTGCACCTTATAATATTTTCTAGCTTTAGGAGAAGGCCCCTCATCCAGACTGTCATAAGCTGATGTTAAGTCAATGAAAGTGGCTCCGGATTTAATTTTCTTCTGAAAGCCTGCTTCAATCTGTGTTGTCAGGGCCAGGACTTGGTCACAACAACTTTTTCTCGGCCTGATTTTTTCCCGATTGAACCACCTTGTTCAATCGGGAGTGCTTTTTCGATGAGTGGTGATATTCTTTTAAGGAGAATGCTTTCAAAGAGCTTAAAGGTGGGGCAAAGCAAATAGATAGGTCGTAGATTTTTGACATCATTTGGATCTTTCCGTGGTTTGTGCACCGCAATTATTTTGGCTTCTCGCCACAGATTTGGCAGTTTTCCAGTCATTATAATTTTTGAGAAAATTGCGAACAGCTATGTTTGGTCTTGTTGACCGATATGTTTAAGAAACTCGGGGAGGATACCATCCACTTCTGCAGCCTTGCCATTCTTGGTGAGTTTTAAGGCTACCTGTACCTCTTCCCGAGATACTGGGTATACAAGTTCAGGAAGCTTGTGGCCCATCTTCAGGATTTGTCTGATGGAAGATTGCACAGTAATTTTCCTGATAGAATTAGGACGTATCTTGTTAGTTTTCAATAAATGATTGGCCATTTGATCTATGAACTCAATTTCGAGTTCATGGATGGTTGAGATAAATATTTTCTTTCTGTTTTTATCCAGCATTGCTCTGAGCTCCTTATCAACAGTTGGGTCTTCAGTCTCATCATATTTGGCTAAATGTTCCTCAGTTTCTCTACTCCAGCATGGGATGTATTGTTTCCAGTTGCATTTCAGAATGCATTCCAGTTGGACTTGCGAAGGTTCCACATCTAGCGATCGGTGTTCCGCTGATGACTGGAATTGATGGTCCCCTATCTCTATTAGTGTAGGATAATGCTGACTATTAGGGCTGCCGGTTATTGGCAGAAGGTGGTCTTCCGAGTCTTTAGAGAATATGCACAGATTTGGGGTGTAGGTTCTGTTCCATCTGGCTGAGTGGAGAATGTATTCCTGCTTGGCATCATAAATCAAATACAGGTTATATGTATCGATCCAATTAACTACATTATTACCATCCCGTTTGTTAGAGGAATAGCCCCACATGGTGTGATGAGAGTTAAAGTCACCAACATAGATAGCAGGGTGAGGTGATGGCCGGTCCATCTGATCAGGCCAGGATTGCGATGGTAGTTTGTAGACATTGTAGATATGGTATTTTGAACTTTAATGCCTATGGAGTATTCTGCATCAGGTACACATTGGGTTATGTCCTTGTTGACAGGCCGGATGTAGGTTGCCAAGCCATGCTTGGGATGGCAGTTATAAGACACGAGAATTTATAGTATAATGAGGACTGTATCAAGCATGTAGGTTTCCTGGAGAGACAAGACGTCAATTGCTTTGTCTTTGGCTATTTTACCAATGACCTCAGCTTTTGATTTAGATAGTCCTTCTATCTTTAAGGAACATCTCTTGAGAGAGTGTTGTTTAGGGGACTGTAACTTATTTTTCGAAGCTTGCTATCCATCCAAACAAGCAACGCGATCCTTGTTATTCCGGGCGACGATCGAACCGGCATGGAGCATTGTAAGTTTTGTATTCATCATAGATGCTGTAAGTGGTCCAGGAGGCTTGGTACCTTGGGACGCCTTGTTTGAGATATTAGCTTCATGTTGCCTGTGATCCATCTATGAGGCTTCTTTTGATAATGAAAGTCCTGTTACCAATTATTATTGAATCGCCTTAATCTACAACCTAAACCTTAAATTTATTACAATTACGAGGGGGGGTCTGTTTCTGAAAGCCAGGTCTCAATAATGCCAACAATCTGAGGTCCCAACATATTGACCAAGGCAGCAAACTCCACTCCTTTCTTTGATACTCCTAGCATTCGCGTCCAGACATAATAATCTACCTGCATGTTCTTTTGTATTGTCTTGTCTGCTTTAAATAACACAGTTGGACAACTTCCAGATGTCTGCACTTTTCTAGTGTCTTATATATGTAGATTATATATATGATTAATGATACGTTTGATGGGTTCAAACCGGATGAACACAAAGTCGAAATCGTTCCCTAGTTATCATTTTCATGATAATGCAATTCCAGTCATTAACACAGTTACATATCATTGTCTCTCTTACACATTTATTCTCAACTTTCCCGTCGTGAAGGCCGTCCCTCTTATAGAAAGGCAATCTTCTCTCCAATTGACTCCACACATTCAAAATCTCGCATCCATTCCTTCTACACAGCTTACCCATCGAATTGTTTGCCAAACTAGCCTTTCCTCTTAATAATTTTTTGTCATATCGAGGCAATATATTGTACTTTTGATTTTCACCACGAAATAGCGGCAGTTGTCTGCTGGACGTTACTTTCTAGATTGCCATTAAATCGCTGAGAGCCTTTAAATCGCTTAGCTGTCAGTGATGGTTAAGGGCTGAGTTTCACGAAGGATTAAAATTACTGATTCGAAAGATGATGGCTAAACTTTCCTCTAATTCCCTTTGAGGAATAATTATTCCTCAACGGGATTATAATCGGTGTTGGAAAATTTGCATATTAATAATGTAAATATTATTTTATCATTTTAATGCTGTTTATTATTTTAATAGCTGGTGTGTGTATATGTGATATTTTAAAAGGAAATCACACTTAAAAGCGATAATCGGTTTGAATTAAAATGTAATCCACGAATCACGTTAAGCAGATGCCTAATTTAGTGATTTTTGCTGATAAATCCAACGAGTTTTTATTCCTTATTAATTTTTTGAACCTAATCATCGATGAAAATTCAAATTTATTTTAAATTACGGTAATTTCAATTTCCTGTTATCCTAAAAAAACTTACAAACTTTACATTTAGTGGTCCGCTTGTAGCAATTTTATCTATAGCCCTTCTGAATACTTACAAACACGTTACATGTCGGTTGCCATAGTAACAAACGAAGGCTTTCCAATACGCATTAACTACTGCATTGATGTGAATCCGTTGTATTTACTCGGTATGAAGATATGTTCATATTTTTTACTGAATAAATTCCGAGAATTAGACAAACGATTAATTTTATTTAACGCAACATGTTTCGTCGGAAAGCCGACTTCTTCAGGCGTGAGAAAATTAAAAGCAAACATTAAAAAAACCATAAATAAACATTGTATCACTACAAACCGACTATGAACTACAGTTATGTTTGAACTGAAATTACAGTCCGTGTCAAAGTTTTATTGTTAGACACCTGTGAGCATGTGGCTTCACGAGTGCGCCAGTATCTGGTAGCAGAGCTAAATGAGTCTGATAAATTATAACTAAGGTTGCTGTTTATGTGATAAGAGTCCAGGACAATTTCCTTAGACTCAACTATGCAGCGTTCTACCTCATCGTGGCATATACGAAGGCTTGATGTTGTGGTCCAGTTTAGCTCATGTTGGCGGACTTCACTATTTGTGTTCACTGAGAACAGGACATGGCTTGAGAGGGCGCTTGCTCTGGTTCTGTTGTAAGCAATATCCCTTTGATGTTCTTCGAGACATAGGAGGATGGACTTCTCAGTTTAACCATATTATGGTTTCCCACAGTCACATGTGATTGTATACATCTCTGGAAACTGAAGATGGTTGTGAGTCTGTTTTGGTTTGCTTAGAATTGATCTGAGTTGAGGAAGAGTAGAAAAGCATGTGTTTAGTTAAATTGTTTCTTAGTTCCTGTCAGAGCGAGCTGATGTACGCTAAAGAGATATAACCTTTGGGGTTGTCCTGTGTTTCTGCGTTGTTTTGAGGACGGAGGTATAGCTGTTTATTAATACTTTTTGAAGAGTAGCCATTACTTGCGAAGGTTCTTTTAAGATGTTGTAGTTCATTTTAAGCTCCTCATCTGACAATACAGACCTGGCACGATGCACTATAGTGTAGAGATACCCAACTTCTGTGCTGGATAGTGGTATGAGGATGCATGCAGGTATCTATCCGTGTGCGTTGATTTTCTGAAGATCGAGATTTTTTTATGGAGTCAGATAGCTTAGTAACTTTTTCGTCTAAAAAAGGCAGAGATCCATTTTGAACATCAGTTTGATGTCTGAGTGGAAGTTGTTTATGTGATTTAAAAAAATGTGAAGATTATCTATACCGTATTCCCAAATAAGGAATATGTCGTCAACGTATCGGAGGCATATTTTAGGTTTAAGTGTAGCAGAGGAGATTTCGATTTCTTCAAAATCCTGGAAAAAATGTTGGCTAGTATTAGAGACTGGAGGCTGCCTATTGCCAATCCCTTATTTTGTTTATAAATTTTTCCTTCAAACTCAAAGTAGCCTGAATTAACACAATGTGATAGCAGAGCAAACACCTCTTTTGAGATCTTGTTACTTAGAATATTAAGAACATCTTGAGTTGAATATTTGAACATAGCTTATTAAGAATTGAATGACTAGAACCGAGATTTAAGTAAAAAGGTTTTAATGTAAAAACACTACTAGTTTCGGCCTGTAACAGCCTTCATCAGGTGTCATTATAAAAGAAAGAAAAAAGAAAAAACACTAAACACTGAAGGTTAAAAGACTATGAACAACATAGAGAGTCTCTATACATAATTAGAATGAAAACGTTGTATTTGTATTTAAAGCTAGCTGTTCTTTCATTTGTTGCATTGTTGTAAGAGTGCGTGCTTGCAGCATCACGTGAACGCCAGTACATGATTACAGCTGAATGACTATCTGGGAGGTTCTAGCTCAAGTTATTATTTAGATGAACAGGACTGAAGATGATTTCTCTAGCTTCCACGATTTTTCTCTCTAGTTCATCATTGCAACGGAAGATATTAATAGATTTTTCCCAGCAGACTTTGTGACTTTGGTTTTCATCATTAGGATTAGCTGAGAAAAGGATATGACTTGATAATGCACTGGCTCGCTGTCTCTTGTAAGTAATGTCCCTCATGTGTTCTTCCATACGCAGTTCGACAGATTTGTCTGTCTGCCCAAAATAAGGAATATCACAATCACACAATATTTTATATACACCAGGGTATTTGAGTTGATGATGACAAGGTTTGGGGTGGCTTATTAAGAATCGGATCTTTGGAAGTGGAGTGAACAAGGTTTCGATATTATATTTTCTTAGAACGTTTGCTAATTTATGTGTGAAACTGTACTTATGTAAGGAATAGATTTATTGCCTTTGAATCTATTATATATATATATATATATATATATATACACACACAACATAGAGTATGATGTAGAATTGATGTACTTGTAGCGTCATCTCAACGTAAATGTCCGAGTTGTATATCCAATATGTGAGAGAATACAATTAGAAAGGACCAAGTATACACCTAGGAGAGAGGGAGAGAGAGAGAGAGAGAGAGAATTCATTACTTGTGAATTTCCCCAAATTGCTTTGACAACTTCTGTGCTTTAATGTCTCTGTCTATATCCCCTAAAGGAAAAGAGGGGTGAGCTAATTTTTCATATTTCGCTTCTGTTGCTTTAGTAAATCTATAAAAATCAGCGTTTCACATATCAGACATGATTTAGTCGAATGCAGATAATCTGAGAAGCTTACTATCTACTAACTACAGCTGCAGGAAGGAGGCTACTTAACGTAACTCAGTTTACTATTCTGTGTCTCTAGAAGCGCATCCGGGATGCAAACAATGTCTTTCAAGTTTAGAATGTAAAGTTTAAAAAAAAACTCCTTGATGGGTCTGTCCGTCATTCGCTGAAATTTGTTTCTTCTTCACAGAATATTCTGACTGTACGACTCGTATACAGTCAGAATATCTTGAGAAGAAGAAAAAACAAATTTGCCAACAAAACTGCTGAGGAAAGGAGGAAAATGAAGGCCACAAGAAATTTGCAGGAAGTACGGCATTTGAATGCAGAGTTTCAACGACAAACCAGAAGATACAAGGGAAAATACTTTAACCAGAAATGCCAACAAATAGAAGCCCAAAACAAAAAAGGAAAAACAAGAGATCTTTTCACAAGATCAGAGAACTTAACAGGGAAGTTTTATGCCAAGGTAACAATATTGAAAAGTAAACACAAAGGATATCTTACAAAAGCTGCAGACATCAAAGAAAGAAATACCCCAAAAATGTATTGGAAAATTAGTACAGTCATTCTATAGAAGAAGAAGAAAAAAAAACTGTATGTTTGAGTGACATTAGCATAAAATAAAATTATTCAGATAACCCTAAACACTGCCGCCATCCCGACTCTACTCTAAGAATTCCCATCTTTAACAGGAAAGAAATACCCCATAATGTATTGGAAATTAGTACATCCATCATTAGACAACCAAACAAAACATGACGACAATGACGGATGTGTGTCACCCTGGGAAAATTCCAAGATATCTTATCTCAAAAACATCACCCACAATTCCATAGCCAAACCAAAACACCATGTGATATCACAGAGAGACATATGTTCCCCAGAAATTTCCAAACACATCGTCATGATTCTTATCTCTAAATATCACCAAACACACCACGTGATGTCCTTGACAGACGAGGGCCCCAGCGAAATTCCAAACATTCTAAACTCAATAACAACACACATTCACGTCACGATTCCTTATCTTATCATGATCTTGATCTTGTTAGAAGTGTCCCACCAATCACGACACGATTCCTTATACACTAATATATCTCCCTTTCCATGGAAAGATCTGTCCGAACAGATCTTGGAGAAACAGAGTATTTCACTATAGGTAAAGGGGTGCGACAAGGATGTATTTTATCTCTGTACCTGTTTAAATTGTACAGCGAATACATTTTAAGAATGGCAGGGCTGGAGGACTGTTCAGTTGGAATTAAAATTGGTGGAAGAAATAGTAATAATTTGAGGTATGCAGATGATACCCGCTTTCTAGCAGAATGTATGGAAGAACTTATTATCTGGAGGAAGTTATTATAAATTAACGAAGAAAGTGCTAAATATGGTCTTAAACTTAACATCAAAATGAAAAATGTTATGGCAACATGTGAACTTAATGATTTTGAAGTAGAAGGGGAGAAAATGGAAGTATTTAACAATTTTGATCAATTATCAAATATCAATTTTGTTAAATTGATACTTGATCAATTTAACAATTGATCAAGTATTTAACAATTCTTGATCAATTTGGGATCCTTCTAGGATCCCAAATTGATCAAGATGGTTATTGTGCTGAAGAAGTTAGAAGAAGATTATTACTCGAAAAGAAAGCAATGAAAAATTTAAGCAAGATCTTTAAAGATAAACATATTAGCCTCGCAACAAAAATCAGAATCGTGAAAGCAATAGTAATCCCTGTGGTTTATTATTATTTTTTTTTTATGTTGGGCCCATATACGAAAGGTTGGCTGGTCAACCTATAGTACTTTAGTATGCATATGGGTAGTGGGACGGGAAAAGAAAAATTTGTTGACATTCGATATAAAAGCGTGTATATTGTATTCCTTGGGAAATACATCAGGGGGAAAGACTGTTCCACAGTATAGCAGTAGTAGGGATGAAGGAGGAGGGAGCGTTTAGGAGCCCCACTCCAATTGTGAGAGCAGTATTCGATAGCTTGGCGGATCTGTGATTTGTATAAGGCTAACAGATGTTTTGAAGTGAAGTAACGTCTTAGGCGAAAGAGAAAGCCTAGTTTATTGGAAGCTGAGGATGGAATGGTTGTGATGTGATTATGCCAGGAGAGGCCGATATCATGGTAATTCCGAGAAAAGAAATTCACCTTGTCTGGGAATTTGAGTGTTATCAAAAATAATACTGGGGAAAATGGTTCTTTTTTGTGGGAAATAAGATAGAACCGCGTTTGACTAGCGATGAAGTTCACGAGGTTATCTGAGCCCCATCGGAGGATGTCTTGGAGGTTGATGTTCTGTGGGTTGAAGTGAGTTCTGTAGGGTAAAGTTTATCAAATGAAAGGGAGGAGTGCAATGTGCTGTCATCTGAAAAACTGTGTATTGGGTTGGAGGTAAACTGAAGTAGGTCATTGATGTACAGAAGGAAGAGGGACGGTGAGAGAACTGAACCTTGTTGGACTCCAGCATTAGTTGGATGGTGGGAAGATAGGGAGCCATTTACCACTACACACATAGTGTGCTTCCAGACAGGAAGCTGGCAATCCATTTGCGGAAGTCCCGGGACAGTCCAAATGATAGAGGTTTGCTTAGTAAGCCTTTGTGCCAGACCTGGTCAAAGGCTTTAGAGATATGAACTGCAACAACAATTTGGGATTCGCACAATTTTCCATGGCATATGTCCAGAGATGGGTAATATATGAGAGCAGGTTCCGTGTTCATTGGTATCGACGTAATCCGTACTGATGATCGCTTAATAGCTGGGTACCTTCAAGGTGGAGTAGGAGTTGAGAATTGGTGGTTTTCTCCATCATTTTAGATAGGAGGCGCTAATTACATGGCAGAATTTGTCACCCTTTTTAGGAATGGGTTGAATATAGCCAATTTCCAGGCTTTGGGATATATATATCAGTGGAGTAAGAGAGTGTGTATAGACAGCATAGGATAGGAGTCAGTTCTGCTGCACAGACCTTCAGGACAATTGTAGGAATGCCATCAGGGCCAGCAGATTTTTTTCTGTCTAATTTTGGCAACAGTTTTATGATCTCTTTCTGACAAAAGGATACAGGGGAACATTCTCTGTTGGGCGGTTGGAATGACTGGTGGCATTTGCCATTGTCAGTTATGCGTGGTACTGTATGGATGTGAAAGTTGGAACCGGAGAAAGAGTGAAAGAAAGAAGATAGATGCATTTGAATTATGAGTTTGGAGACGCTTACTAAGAATACCATAGACTGCAAAGCAAACTAATAAATCAGCAATAGACAGAATAAAGCCAGATTGCTCCCTGGAAGCTATGATCATTAAGCAAAAATTGTGAGAAGATGATGATGCTTGCTAAAGTTGATGGAAGCAGGAGAAGAGGAAGGCCAAGAATTAGATAGGTGGATGGAGTTAAAGAAGCAATTGGAATGCGCTTGAAAATTCTGAAAGTTATGGCCAGGGTCAGATCTGAATGGAGGGGTGTATGTTCATGGAATCACCAGCAGGAGTCGAAAACGACTCGAACAACAAGAACGACTCGTATGAATGTTCAGTTTTCCTGTTATTTTTAATTGTTTCTTTTTTTTTATATATTTCAGTTCACTACTTACCTGGTGCCAAAATATGTTTAGGAATAACTCCAGATATAGAAAGGAAATTCCTCTCATAAATTCCCTGAGGTATTTGTCATTTCATTTTGAGTTTCATTATTTGTATTTAGTGTTACTAAGTCATTGGGAAAATGTATTTAATGTGTCTTACTTGTCACGTGATTTATCATTTAATCTAGAGTCTTGTCTTGCAGACCTCATAAGACGACAATCCTAAGCTACGAAGGGAGAGTCTGGAAAGTTCTGAGAAACACCTCGAACAAAAATGATATTAAAGCAACTGATATAACCCCAAGAAAGAACAAATTAGCAACAGAGTCATGAAGGTGACTTATGTTCTTATATCCTCGTATATTCTTTCTTTTGGATATATCAACTGCTTCGATATCATTTTTAATAGGTGCTTATCAGAACTTTCCCACCTCACCCCGGGTAAGTACCCCTCCATTAACATCTGCTGCAAATTTCACACATGCCACGATAAGAAGTCATCACATGATTACTTTTTCACTTTTTGGTATTTTGTGGTTTCTCTGCACTTTTCTAGTATTGAAATGAAGATTTTATTTTTTTAAATTTTTCAGCAATTTTCTCATCCATCCCATCTGGTAATATACTTTTTTATGTGAATCACACCCAAAACGATTGTACCTGTAGTACACCAGTATTGATTGTCGTAGTTGGATTAAGGATTAGATAGTCCGGAAATTTTACACCAGTGGCCAAATATATGATGGTCTCCAATAAGTAGGATGCGGTGCTCTCACATCAGATGATAGAATTTATCCTTCGACTAAAGAAATTCATAAACATTCATGACATAAATTTTCTTCATCTGTTATTTTCTAAAACCCAAACCTCATTGAAACTTTATTTGCAAATACATCCAGCACGTGATATTTTATTTCTCTTCATGTAAAAAACATTATAATTTAATAAAAGTAAAAAAAAAAAAAAAAAAAAAAAATTGAATATCCAGAAAAATAAGATTTTTAGAATATCTTCATATAGAGTAGAATCTTTACAGACACTTTTTTCTATATTTGCCCCATAGATAGCATCTATTATAATTCCTTATCCTTTCCTTATAAGGACTGGCTTAAAGAGGCGAAGCAAGAACGCTATTCATCTTCCCCGTTATCTGTAGAGGACAGTGTAGGGATAAAGTGTTATTGAGTTATTAAAGCTCTGATCATGGCAGGAGGGTAACAGCAATAGCCTGAGTTAGAACTTCATTGTCTACAGCATTGCCATCCATTACCCTCCAAGAGTATTAATCATCGCATCTCACGGTCGATTAACTCACCGATTAGTCCTGGAAACCATCTCTATTATATTATATAATTACAACAAAGATTTATTGATAAATAAATAAACCAGATTTATTGATAAATACGCTTTTTTATTTATCAATAAATTAATTGATAAATAAAAAGGCGTATTACTGATAATAATTAATTACTCTAGTATTTAAACTATAAATTCAAACATTTTTAGAATTTTAAATTATTATAAACTTTCCTTTATATTTTATACGAAACGTGTACTTCTAATTAGAAATTAATGTGAACATTTATATTTCCAAAATTGATTTATGTACGTCATTGCTGCTCTCTAAATAAACGAAAACCGAATGCTTGAATCACAATATCAATTATTAATAAAATCAAAATATTATTTTCTATGAACAAATAGAAATATAACCATACTTGATTTTCAAATTCTGTCACATAGCATCAAATGCAACTGGAGTTTATAAATGAAACAACAGATTTCAAATTAATTTTCTTGTGTTTTTGGTTGCATAAAATTTTAAAACGCGAAACTTTTAACATGCAAAATCAAGTTCTATAAACTTTGGCCGGAAATGTAAATAATGATCGTTTTACCATATAATTTTGTGAGGTATAAAAATATATTTTACAAAAATACAAAAAGAAAATAAAAAATGAAAAAAAAAAAAAAACTAACATATACCTATAATATGTACACGCGCATGAAATGTAAGATCTGCACATTTTATTCTGTTGAAGGCATTACGGCAGGAGAGAATTTCTTTTCTGCGTGTTGTGATTTCCTAAAAAAAAAGTCATAGATAAAGCAATAAATAAATAAATAAAATAAAACTGCTGAAGCAGTAAATTCGAATATACAGAGTTAATTATATTTTTTCTAATTTATTGCAACCATTACATGATGTACGCAGAAATACGCTCAACTGTTGCATTAATCTCATCAAAAGGGGATTTAGTGCGTTAAGAATTTACGTCTTCAACTTGAGCTTTTTTTTTCGCATAAAAAAATGATTTTTTAATAGGTTTTTTGTCTGATTGGATAAACTTTTGTGCCTTCTCACAGTAGCAATATAATCCATCTGATTTCTGTATTCCCCATTAGGTGAAGTCCATGGGCAACATCTTCTTTTGTGTTGTGGTAAGCAAGTGTTTGCAATAATGCAACTGTTCCCGACACAGAATTCCAACCCCCATTCTCCGGCTTCATTTCTAAGTGCTAAACCAGATTTTCCAGTCATGCCTCGCTCTTCTTTTTCTCCCACTTTTAGATTTCACTGATCTAATCAAGAGAAATCTGTTTTATCAACGGTGTATACTATTTGTTGCAATCTGCTGTGAAATTCTTTAACCTTATCTCCATGTGAATCTGTAATGAATGCATACGCGTGTCCAAGTGTAAGCTTTTCTTCGGAATATGAGCGGTTCTGCTGGGTAGTGGTGTGTGTGGGTGTGAAGGCCATCATTGAGTGGAGCCAACGCTGAGATGGACGGTCTTTCGCCCACAATTGAGTGGCCTAGGGATCGTCCGAATTTTTAGAGACGGCTTTACTTATTCAAAAGGCTGAAACCGGTGGGGGTGGGGGGCTATTATGAGTTTGCTCTCTTAAGGTTTTTGCCTTAAGGAAGTTATTTGAGTCTCCGGGGAAAGTGTTTTCCGGCACGGCCCGGTGAGGGGCTTTGTCGGGGAATGCTTTTCTTCGGAATATGAGCGGTTCTGCTCGGTGGTGGTGGTGGAGGGTGGAAGGCCATCACTGAGTGGAGCGAACGCTGAGATGGACGGTCTTTTGCGCACTATTGAGTGGTCTAGGGATCGTCCGAATTTTTAGAGTCGGCTTTACTTACATATAAGACTGAAACTGGTCTGGGTCGTGACCTCCCATCATAATGTAATAACAGCATACATTTCCTGGGAAATGTCTTTTTACATTATGGAAAATACCAAGAATAGCGATTAGAACTTTACACGTTTGCTGCGAGTTGCCCGAGATTGTACTACGTACTAGGACCACTTGTATTAGCTCACGCTAGTAATCGCCAATACTTTTATAGTTTACTATATATTCGTCGGCATGAAACTCTCTGATTCCAATCTTTGAGTTTCTTATTCAGTTTTAAAACAATGTAGGAATTAATATCCCCTTAATTTAAATAATGTTTATATCGCCGAAATGAAGCCTATTGGCTAGTTATATTTAAGTAACTTAATGGTTGCACCTTTTTGACAACTCGTATAGCAGAGTATATAAGTTCTTTTCTATACCCTTTGGTATCTATTTGGTCTAGCTACTCCTGATGAAGCCTCAAAAAAAGGCTGAAACCAGTGAGATGCTAATATGAGTTCGCTCTCTTAAGGTTTTTGCCTTAAGGGAGCAATTTGAATCTTCGGGGAAAGTGTTTTCCGGCACTGCCCGGTGAGGGGCTTTGTCGGTGAATGCTTTTCTTCGGAATATGAGCGGTTCTGCTCGGTGGTGGTGGAGGGTGCAAGGCCATCACTGAGTGGAGCCAACGCTGAGATGGATGGGCTTTCGACCAGAATTGAGTGGCCTAGTGATCGTTCGAATTTTTAGAGACGGCTTTACTTATTCATAAGGCTGAAACCGGTCTGGGTAGTGACCTCCCACCATAACGTAATAACAGCATACATTTCCTAGGAAATGTGTTTTTACAATATGGAAAATACTAAGAATAGCGATCAGAACTTTACCCACCTTTGCAACGAGTTTCCCGGTACGTACTAGGACTACTTGCGTTAGCTCACGCTAGTAATCGCCAATACTTTATAGTTTACTCAGCATGAAACTCTCTGATTCCAATCTTTGAGTTTCTTATTCGGTTTTAAAACAATGTGGGATTTAATATCCCCCTTAATTTAAATAGTAAGAATCAATCAGGTTTATATAAGTTTTTTTTTTATTTTTCGTTTAAAATAGTCTTTCATTTTAAGTTTAAGTTTAGCTAGAGGTGTGTATCTACTTTCTTTTCTTTTCTTTTTCTTTTTCTTTTTTTTTTCTCATCTTTCTTAATTTATTTCAGATTTATTCTTGCCTCACGTTAAAACGATGGTTACATAAAAGTTTCTTTCTTTCCGAGAAGAAAATGGGTTTAAACTCCCGAAGTTGATTTCCTTTCCGTCAATCTATTTCTCAAAACTGCGATGTGTTAAGACCTTCTTGAAGCAAAAAGCAGAAGAAGAAAAAAAAAGAGCTCTCAAGGAAATCCTGAAATGGACTAACGTTTGACCTCTCTACGGATTCACGAAAGCACTGTGTTTGCGAAAGTACAGCTGGACACACACACACACACACACAAATCCATTATTTGTGTGTTTATATTAAGAAGGAGAAGTACTGGCAGGGAAAGTAAAAATAATTTAATCAGACTCGCCTTTAAAAATGGACTATTTTCTTCTTAAAATTGCGGGGTATTTATTGCCATGTACGGATATTATCATTTGACTTCGAAATAACACGCCTAGTGACCCAAAACATGTTTATTCCAATTAATAAAAATGAATATATCTATGTTTATGACAAGGTCACCCGTCTAATTAAATGAAAAATTTCCTAATTTCTGTTTATGTTGTTTTTTCTTTAATATTTTTTTTTATTTTGTATCGAAATGTCAATAAACTTCATGTATGATATTTAGTTTCTTAAGTTTTTAAGTTTCTATAACATATACATTTTTATTTTTAATTAAATATATATTTAAAATTTCGTATTCATTTATTTTTCTCGAATAATATTTTATTATATACATCTATTTCTTAAGTTTAATATTGTATTAAATAAGTTTTATATCAAAATTCAAGTATGTGGATAATTTTAAAATATTTTTGATAAAATATTAATAAATCTAAAGACACATTTTTATTTTGTAAAAGCTTTATTAATAAGAAAAGGAAAACACACAGGGCTGAAAGGAATGTGTTGATTCGTGGATCCAAATCAATGCACACACACAAGATCAAGATTAATATCCTTGGAGGGTAATGGATGGCAGTGCTGTAGCTAATGAAGTTCTAACTGTGGCTCGGCTATTGCTGTTACCCTCCTACCATGATCAGAGCTTTTTCCTTGGAGGGAAATGGATGGCAATGCTGTAGCCAATGATGTTCTAACAGAAGGTCGGCTATTGCTGTTACCCTACTGCCATGATCAGAGCTTCAATAGCTCAATAACACCTTATCCCTACACTGTCTTCTAAGAAAACGGGGAAGATGAAAAGCATTCTTGCTTCACCCCTTTAAGCCAGTTTTTATAAGGACTATTTGGTGTGGTAAGTACGCACCCTGGGAGGGTAATGGATGGCAATGCTATCCAAATGAAGTTCTAACTAAGGCTCGGTTATTGCTGTTACCCTCCTGCCATGATCAGAGCTTTAAGGATAAAATGTTATTGAGCTATACAGCTCAATACCACCTTATCCTTACACTGTCCTCTACAGATAACGGGGAAGATGAAAAGCATTCTTGCTTCGCCCTTTAAGTCAGTCCTTATAAGGATAATGACTATTTGGTGTTATTTGCCAAGGTGATAATACCAGCTAGACTCCCTTCACCCATCTGTCATCCAGAGTGGTCTAATCTACTAAAATAATTCCAGCAAGTTACTTGCTTTCGATTTATGTCTCTGTTCTTGGCTAGATATCTTCTGCTGTTTGAACAAACGTAAATCAATCTTCTAATAACAAGGGTTTATCCAATGATACCGCTGTTTCTCCGTGTTGTGAGGTGATAAATTCACACTCGCTAATATAACTCCAGCGAAAAAGCAGAAAGACAAACTAAAATCGATTTACCAGTGTAATAATGATATTTGCTAAGGGGTTTAATCCCACTTGACAAGCACACACACATTTCTACATAGCTTATCAGATTCAGATGAAGTCGAGCAGGAAATGATCCTTCAAACCATCTACTTTCTTAAGAGATTTTATTTTCGAAAGAATAGAGCATTGCTAGTGAAAGGAGCTTTCTTTGACAATGAAAAATCCTTCGAATAGAGTGACAAGCATATACTTCAATTCAAACATGTTATTTTAGAAAATATGAAAAGATTAAGTTTGAAGTCCTAACATGCAACTGGCACACATTACGCACAAATCTCCCTCGTCTTAGTAACTTCACTTTTTAGAAAACTTTCATTGTATAAACAACATAATTGCAAACTATTAATTCGCCCATTACCAGTTTTAGAAAGATTTCCTTAATATATGCATTCATTTGAGATGAAATTTGAAATTCCTCATCTTTCATGAAAAGTAAAGAAATAAACTTCGAGTGTGTTTACTCCGGATATTCAATTCAATTTTGATTTTTCGATTACTTGATATGTACGCCCTTGAATTTTCCAATAACTACGAGGGACGTCCAGAAAGTAAGTACCGTTTTTAAATATTTTCATTGCGATCGAAATGTTGCGCATGCGTGCTGAGTTTCTTGATTCGTTAGCAAGGCATTGGTGCCATTTTCAGACATTCTCGTAGTGCGTACTTCTTTATGTGTGTTTATAATGTCTAAGAAAATCGAATCGCCCGACCCCTGAATCCAAACAACAGTCCATGGAGTGGATGCACACCTCGTCACTAGTCAAGACGAAAGTGAAGACAATGGTTTCCACTCGAAATATCATTGGCACTGTGTTTTGGGAAAGACAAGGAATTTTGCTGTTAGACTTCTTGGGTCAAGGCTCCACAATCAAACCGAGTATGTACTACCAAACCCTTAAAAAACTGCGTCGTGCGACCCAGAATAAAATAAACCACGTGGCATGCTTGCTAAAGACGTTGGTTTGATTCAGGATAACGCCCGTCAACACACACGGCCGGCGCAACACAACAACTTCTCTCCATCTTCGGCTGGAAACAATTCCATCATCCCCCCCATATAGTCCTGACCTCGAGCCAAACGACTTTCACCTGTTCAAACATCTGAAATCTTTCCTTGGTGGCCGGCGGTTGCAAGACAACGACGTGGTCAAAGAAACCGTCAATATGTGGTTCGTGTCACAGGCGGAAACCTTCTACGACAAAGGTATACAATACTTGGTGTCCGTTATGATAAGTAACTGAACAATGGCGGAAATTACAGTATGTAGAAAAAGTAGCGAAAAATGTCTACTTTAATTTCCAATAAAGTTTTTTGTGTAAGTATATTTTTGTTTCTCTGAGAGCCAATCGGAACTTACTTTCCAGACGTCCTTAGTATTTGGGGGATTTCAGCGAATTGCATATTTAATATAAACTGATTGCGTCTACCATCAAATGCAGTCGATAAAACTCTGTGCCATGAATTTTAGTTAAGTTATAAATGCAATGGTTTAGTTAAATATCGTTGAAACGTCTTCATTATTCAATCATTAGAGATGATTCTATGAACTAATTCAGTATTTCATAATCATAATTCATACTAATGGGTATTTCTACTTCTCCAACGTTGACTCACTCCATATTGGCAGAGTGCATATGTAAAAGGTTGCTCTTTTTTCGCATTTCTATTGATGCCTATTGTAAATTCTAATCTATATTATTGTCTCTTTTTATTATTTACTACTTTATTATGTCTTCGGCTGCGGCATTGTAATATCTTAATTATTATTCTCTATCCTTGCTAACTTCTTATTTTATCTTGTGTCTCCTTAGTAACTTACTCTTTCGTACAAAATTTATCCACTTTTCGCTCTACTTGTCGTATGCCAAGGAGTAGTGGAAAATTTGTTTGTTCAGACTGCGCCACCAGTATTCCTTTCTAGGCATAAGACTCAGTAATACGGCCGCAGATCTCTCTCTCTCTCTCTCTCTCTCTCTCTCTCTCTCTCTCTCTCTCTCTCTCTCTCTCTCCCTAGCATAAGTTCTTTCAATTAAAATAGCATAAACAGTCGTGGTCCACATGCACTTAAATTAAGTTCTAATACCTCATTTGTTTCCCGCTCTCAGGTCCGAGTTTATTTGGAAACAGTGCATTGCGTAAATCAAAAGATCAGGCGGCACTCTGTTGACATATAATCAAAACACATTTTATTGACACTAATACAAAAGTACATCAATTAAATGATAGAGAGGTTTCCCTCTCTATCTTCCGTTAAATTTAGCGTTAAGAACTTCCCTCTGTAATCTTAAACGAACAATACAGCATAACTATTCATTTTTACTTATCTGCTTATTAATAAATCAATTCTAATCTATTCATAAAGAAATCAACTTGTTATGCCAAGTTATCTCACAATTGTATTCCAATTACTAAAAAATTCAAAGGCTTTCTTATAGACACTGCTTATTCCTAGTACCTTAAATCTTATCAGTCCATCTAAATTATTTCTCCTTACAATTACATAAAAGAAACATTGAACATAAAATGGAACAAACTCACATAGGTTCGGTCATCTGGGTCGCTCATTCAAGGTTCTGCTCCAGAGTTCTCATACTTTTCGTTCGTCTTAGGCCTTAGATTTCTTTCTACAGAGTCTTGCTTCACTGGTGTCTCATCAAGGTGTTGGTGAGGTTTTGGAACGCTTGTTTCCGGAACTCATTGGTTCCTGCGAGGGGAACCAACGTGCGGAGCTTATGCAGTCTCGTTCAGATTGCAGTGCATTCTTCTCCGGCGCTGAAGTCCGCTCCATGGGTAATAGCTTCCGGTAATTTTCACAGCAACGTTAAAGATCTAGACAGCCTAGTGAACCGGCGTCCGTTTCTTCTCTGCCTCCCTCCGACTTCTGCCGTGCCCTAACCATAAATTCGTATCCTCTATTTTCGACTGCTGATATCGATGTTCTCCCCAACGCCTTTTTATTTCTCCATCTCCAGGACCTTTCACGAAGGGTTGAGACCCTCGACGAATTCGGTGCAACTCCTTCATCTGATATTAAAGCCGACCATTTCTTTGTTATCTCAAGCGCACTTCAAAAATCCGATTTGTTGGACAGCGGAACATTGTCTGATCTGCACCGATCCTTCTAAGAATGACCTTGAAGGTTGGCATACACAAAGTTTTAAACAAAGATTTCCAAAGCACTTAGTTTAAACAATAATATACAGTTTCCAGTGACACAGCATTTTGTCTTGTTGTTACTAATTTTTGACATTCTTTGTCACTACATTTGAGCAGGTTAATTTTCCCATCGGAATATATACATTCTTTATACAAAGTTTATTTTTACAATACAAACTTTTGAGATGTGATCTCTATAAAAATCGATGTAAAGCGCTTGTAAAATGTTA
Organism: Typopeltis vanoorti; assembly: GCF_054136105.1. Classification (NCBI taxonomy): domain Eukaryota; kingdom Metazoa; phylum Arthropoda; class Arachnida; order Uropygi; family Thelyphonidae; genus Typopeltis; species Typopeltis vanoorti. The sequence continues at coordinate 100,021,462 of NC_143559.1, read as the reverse complement.
AACTACATCGAATTTTACACGTATATATTTGTGTGAATGAACATAAAAGACAATCACTGGATTCAAACCAGTAGCCTTTTGGCTGGAAAGCGGACACTCGGCCAACTAAGCTGGGCATTAGAACATTAACATTATCTTATTACATGTCACTCATTTGGAGTCAAATGAGTGACAGCTCATAGCAGCAGATACCACTTGGTTGGAAGCGCAGGACAAAATGAGTATTCTCCTCTTTTCAAGTCTAAATGTGATTGAAATCAAATTTTAAAGACAAAACGAATGTACTACAATTTCGGGAAAATTTAACATTGAGGAAAGTACTCTTGTCCGCAAGGTTAGCCTAGTGGCTATGCGCTTCGCAAACATATGCCTGGGGAAGGAATGTCGTAGGTTCCATTCCCGTTGACGACTCGAGGAGCTTAGATACATCCATAGGATATAGTACGGCACGGAAAACCACCTTGCTCATAATCATTACCCTGGTATGGTAGCATATAGCTGCCCCCGGCCATGTAGCAGAAAGGAATAGATAGATAGAAATTACTTAGACCAGGTCTATAACGCAAAAATGAAGTTAAACTAATATTAATCTAGTTCGCCCTAGTCAAGTTTTATTTCATGAAAAATTTGCAGCAAAATCTCAATAACCGCTACACAATGTGAATGCGATAACAGTCATCGTTTCTCGTTCCCAGAACGAATCAGAAACCATTTTTAGATGATACAATGAACTTAAGAGAATTATAGAAGGTCCAGTCACACAATGCTTATAAGAACTGGCTTAAAGGGGCGAAGCAAGAATGTTTTTCATCTTCCCCGTTATCTGTAGAGGACAGTGTAGGGATAAGGTGTTATTGGGCTATTAAAGCTCTGATCATGGCAGGAGGGTAACAGCAATAGCCGAGCCTCAGTTAGAACTTCATCGGCTACAGCATTGCCATCCATTACTCTCCAAGGTAAAAGGGTATTAATCATCACCGCATCTCACGGTCGATTGATCACCGTCCCGTTCCCCAATCACACAGCTGCTTAAAGAAGACTATTTAAAGGAAATTATACGAAATACTTAAAAGTGTCAAAATATATTTTCTGAATTAATTTTTTTTTATTAATTTTAAAAATAATTACCATTTCGACTTCATAAATTAAATAATTACTTTAATATTTTAGACAGAATAGAAAATATATTATTAGTTACCTGTGCAACAGAATTAATGTTCTTATCTAACAAATAACAAAATATAATGGCACAAAATAATTGATAGCATGATTATTACTAACAGTGTAATCAGGCATAAATGGAAGCAGACAGCATTGTTTTCGAATTACGACACCGAAGCAACTAAGGCAATGCATAAATGATTATGTTAATTGCTTTTAATATTTGGTTGGGTTTGTTGGTTAAAAATCCTAGTTTCAAGGAGGAGAAACCTACTATCTCCATAGACTGGCTAACTTGCCTTTTAATATGCTTTTAGCTGAGACTGACTTTGATGAATACGAGATGAACGATTTTTTCTCTCAGAAAGACAGCAAGATCCCACAATTTTTTTTTTTTTTAAATTATTTAAAATTATCCGTCATTACGTAGTATGCACGCATCATGATTATTTATCCATTGTGGAATTGAAATAACAATTTTGTTCTATTTTAGAATATGTTGTGCTGTGCATGGCATGTGATACTTCACAGCCAGTCTCGTGATTCATCCTTTGCTAGAAGCAATATTTTAACTTACAGTGACTGTTAATGTATTATGGAACAGAATATGAGAAGTACTCGTATAAAAAGCAATATTTAAACAGTTTAACGGGAAAACACTCACTATGTTTTACATTAATTTGTTTTATATTAATTAATATATATTGAAATCATGTCTTAGACACCAATGATGAATTATCATGCCATTTTAGTCAATCAATCAGATTTGACTTGCGCAATTCAAACCTCGGTGAAACTGTACAAGTGATCGTATGCTATTTTTGGATCCCAAGTTTATACGAAGGAAATGTCGTGCACAATTGACAATTTTGATTTATATTTATTTTTTTTCTGTACAAAGCACAATAAACTGGAAAAATAATCTCTACATTCCAATCTTTTGTCTATTAACGAATTTTTCTTAAAACATGAGAAATTTGTACGTCAAATTTTAGTTCGAATTAAAAAGAGCCGCTTTTGACGAATTTTCATTGCAGAAAAACCTCCATTTAAATGAGATCTCTTTAATTTAAAAATGGAATGGGAAACTTGAAACTATTAGATTTAAAAACTTTATCATTTTATGGTATTAAATCCATTTCTAAGAATCTCTTTATATATTTAAAAGTAAAGTAAAGTCTGTAGGAGTTTAATTCATAAATCTATTGATTTGTTTGTCGTAAAAGACCGGTGAGATATCATGTTTCCATAGAAACAGGTAAGTCATGCTTCTGATGTCGTCTGAAATACACATCAAAAATTTATTCTTTAATTGGTATTTGCTATTTCAAACTGTATTTTCAATGTGAAAATTCCAGATGTCTTCTAACACGTATCGACTGATATCCTGCCTGTCAGAACGGTCAGATTTTGGGCTAAAATTACACACACACACACACACACACACACACACACACACACACACACACACACACACACACACACACACACACACACACACACACACACACACACACTATGTTGACAAAGGTTTAGACGTCTAGTTGTGGTAATAGTTGTAATCACACTTCTAGTACCGAGTGTGACCATCTTTGACCTGAATGACAACAACTACCCTTTGAGACATGCTTTCAATCAATTTCTGATGCGTCGTAACTAGACTATTCTTCCATTCCTCGCGTACCTCAGACTGCGAAGAATGGAACCCTCGGATGATGATGATGTGTAGGATGTTCGAACATTCCGAGACAGGGCTCAATCCGTGAGTTGTGGTGGCCTCGCAAGGCGTTTTCTTGCTGTGGCAGCACCACCAACTTTCCATCTACGAATGACATAAACAACGATGGATTTCGGTATACTGAGACGGGTAGCAAATGCCACGGATAGAGTCACCACTGATGTGAAACCCAACTATCATCCCACGTTAGAAGTCAGTTCCACTGAACGTGGTATCTTAACATCAAGTCCAGTGCAAAACATGCAGCACATCCCACCTTTCATTACCAGACTTTCTCAGATACTCCATTTTTTCCCCTCTGTTTTATATAGAAATTATCAAAATAGCTTTGATTTAGATGCCATTATTACCACTAATGCGAAGGCTGAGAGCCTCAATGTTCCCTGTTTTCAACCACAGCAGTTTTCTTATCGCTATGAGGAAACAAGCTATTGGCTTCAACTTATTTAGAAACAAAAGTGAAGAGATATTTCCAATTACTATGCATTCACCTATATTTCTTAAGATAGGTCGAAGTAATTAATTATTCATTAAACCTTAATGAATTAATTAATTCATTAAACCTTAATTGAAGTACGCAATTACGAAATATTGTATACGAAATCAAATCTGATATATGATAAAAAGTAATATAACAAAGGACAGTGTACGTTTAACTTAACTGTTTCAATGTTTGAGAAATTGTAGACATTGCAGACAGCTACACAGTATGACCACCCAGCAAAAATATTTTGTACCAACGTATGCAGGAAAAGGGTACTAAATCTGGAAAAACAAAAAGTACTAAATTTTTATTTGCTTTCGTTTCACTCTATGTAAGGCATTTTACGATATTACTACCTTATTATCATAGATGAGCTCAATGTAAAACCGCTAAATTAAAACATGTACGACAAATATGAAAAGAAAAAAAGTCATAACTCGCTTCACTGTAGTCATCTATGAGTCCAAGAGCTGCAGTTGTCAATCATCATAACAGAAGTCGCAATTGTAAAACCCTAGCACTTAACATGAATATTCATTTACACATATAATTTTAGTCTCATTTTAGTGTTTAAAATAATTTAACATTAAATTTTTTTCTTTATGTAATATGCTTTTTACATATATATAGGAGTTCCCACTCAGAACAAAAACACTTATATATTTATTCATTATTTTTAGCAGATTTTGCTAAATTAATTAACTCTTAAGAAATAGTAAAATCATTAGCTGATCAATGTTTCAGTTTTTCTTTTGTCAAAAGAAGTACATTCATCAAGGCAGGTTAAGTTGATTTCTTATTTATTGTCACTGATGAAAATTTTCTTTCAGTTGCTTAATTTTTTTACTTGGTTTCATTGTTGTAATAACACGCAAGAAATATTTGAATAGCGAAGAACATATTTTCATTAATTAATGTCAGTCGGATTGCATGAGTATGAGATTTTGGAGAGGAAGAGAAGGTTAATGAAAAGTGAGAGCGGGAGGAAAACAAGAGAAATCATGCTTGTGTCGCTGAATGTGACATATGGGGAGGTGAGAAGAGAAAGATATTAAACTCATATGTCTAACTCTAAGGTTGTTGTTATTATTATTATTCCGAAGGAAGAAAGTACTAGATCTGTTGGTGAACGTACTAGAACGCTAAAAATTTATAAAAAGTACTAGATCTAATACGAAAGTACTAGTAGTAGTCACACTGCAACTACAGTATTTTTTTTTTTTTTTTTTTGGCTAGATAGGTGAAGCAAACGTGCTTTTCATATTCCCCGTTATCTGTAGAAGAAAATGTATGGATGGAGTAGTATAGGGCTATAAGCTATGATCATGGCAGGATGGTAGCAGAATAGCCGAGCCTCAGTTAAAACTTCATTGGCTACAGCATTACTACAGCATAACATTATCCTTACTGAGTATCCATTTTACTCGCCTCGTACGATATACATGGGCTACAGTGAGCTATTCTTATCCCGGCCACTACACGGGGTACAGCATCATTGACTTTGACAATTGACATTAATGGCTTTAGGAGTGAAGCAAGATGCATTTCATATTCTCCGCTATCTGTTACGGTTACAGTGAGGAAAAATTTTATGAGCAGTTTGCTCGCCCTGAATGGGCATGGAGATTATGTATCGCTACAGGAATACAGCATCATATTTCAATGCAAAGCAGTACATTACATTCTAATTTTAACAGGTAAAAGGTGTATTTAAAAAAGTCCATGCATTATTTTAATTTTCCATTTATTCTCAGAGATTGAAATAAGTATCATTTTTCCATTCACTTTCATTTATATTTTATATAAAATACATAATTAAATTACAAAAATTCATTCTTTTTTTTTAAATTCTTTTCATATAACTATATCGCCCCTTTATATTAGGTCCACGTTTTAGCACCATTAAATAATTACTAAAATTACCAAAAGGCTTCAGTTCGGCGATGCAAAATTACATAAGCAAAGTGGATGTTAGATCCAACATTATTCAAAAGCCGAATATACAAACTATGGAAGTTTCGAAAGTTGACCAGAGAGCTTACGGGAATACATTTGGCATTCACGAGTTGCCTTAATGTGGACTACTTAAAAGTCTCTCGCCATCTTCACTATATTTAACCTGTATAATCATTCTGTAGTGTTATATCATATTTTTACTGACAATTCGTCCTTTTCCATTTTCTCAAATATAGATTATTCTTTCATTTTTGACCACTTTCAAAGTTAGGTATCTGTTGAGGCTTGAAATTGAATAATAATTAAATGATGAAAGGATTACAACTGGTCTTAAACGTCAAGTGGGTAATACCTCTGGTGGTTATCAACAAGATGGCTCGATTTTCTGTGGCAAGAATCTACATTTATGAGATAAATGATTTTTAGGTCTGAAATAACATTAGTATCACTTTGTCTACAAATAGCATTAAAAAACCAATGTTATTTAAAGTATTTTTCCTGATTATCCGCTCACAGTTCTGATATGCCAATGCAGTGGCGCACCCAGAGGGGGGGGAGGGGCAAGGGGCCCGGGCACCCCCCCAAAGAAAAGGAAAAAACACTAGAAAAATTTCCAAAAATCTTTTCCTAATTAAAATTCATTTTTTTTATTTATGTTGTGTGCTACTTATGAATTAGCGATCACTGCAGATGCTCAGTTCTAGGTCGTATGCGATGTGTAGTGTGTATTCGCAAAACGTCTACTCAACTCGGCCCCCCCCCAAAGGTTAAATCCTGAGCGGTCGGCCCCCTCCAAGATTAAATCCTGAGTGCGCCACTGTGCCAATGGTTCTCAACCTTTCGAGGGAATGGTGAAATAAAAATTAATAATAATTAAATGAAAAACAATAATGTACATCCAATTGCTCGATTATTCATACAGTTAGATCTACATTTTATAAACACCGATGAAATATAATTTAAACTAATTTCGTTGAATAGAAAGATTAACACATCCAAACTTCATGTACATTTTTAAAATATTCATGCAGTTAGATCTACATTTTATAAACACCGATGAAATATAATTTAAACTAATTTCGTTGAATAGAAAGATTAACACATCCAAACTTCATGTGCATTTTTAAAATATATAAAATATAAAATAAAATATAAAATACACGAATATCAAGTCCTTATAGTCCTTATAAGGACTGGCTTAAAGGGGCGAAGCAGGAATGCTTTTTATCTTCCCCGTTATCTGTAGAGTACAGTGTAGGGATAAGGTGTTATTGAGCTATAAAGCTCTGATCATGGCAGGAGGGTAACAGCAATAGCCGAGCCTCAGTTAGAACTTCATTGGCTACAGCATTGCAATCCATCACCCTCCAAGGGTATTGGATTGAATCTTAACCTGCCACACGAATATCAAGCCAACCGAAATGTTCCTTATACTAATTTAATAGAAAAATAAAAGGGTGTATGAATATATTTGAAATTAAAATTAGTAATTCAAAAAAAGTTTTTTATTATCTAAATAATTTAATTTAAATATAATATTTCAAAAATTATTATTTAAGAATAAACTTTTGTTTTTAAATTTTTATTTTAAACAGTTTAAACCTGACTTTTGATGACAGCTTCCAAGTCAGGTGCTAAACCTATAGTACGAGTATATTATTATTCAGCTTTGATTAAATGCTATATAAATCTCTCTGAATTTCTGAAATCTTCATCCTGTAGCGATCAAATATAATGTCCAATCAATGCTATGCCATATTATTTTATTGCACTTCCTTTTTTATGCAAAGTCTTCAGTAACAGAAATGCACTGTTTTACTTATCTCATTTTCAAAGAAAAGGTTGTCCAGTAATATTCACATAGTATATTAATACGTTTTGAACAGGATGCTTCAAATAAACAGTAGAGAAATGCATTCTCTGTAGTTCGTCTTGTTTGTATTCGTATACTTAGAATACGAATATCCTCTAGGATGATATCAGTTATGAATCTGAGGTACTTTTTTGCTTCCTTGGGTTAATACAACTACTCATGCTCAGTGGAATGCAGGTTCCATCAAGCGAAATGATTCATCTGAAACACAGAAAAAGATAAGTGTTTGTCAGAACTATATAACTAAAGATCGTTGGCAATATTTGAGGTGGTCTAACTCTGAGCTACATTCCATCAGGCTTAATTTTGAATGCTTGTTTAGACATTCTTTCCACATGTCTAAGCCATCTCAATCTGCTTGCTCGAATCCCATCAACTAGAAGTGGGGATCTATAGATTTCATATAGTTCTTGGTTATGTCCTCTTCTCCATTCGCTTGTTGTGTTTCAGGTCCATAGACTTTTCTGAGGAGTTTATTTTCAAATATCCGCAAGGCTTTTTCATCTTGGTCTGTTATGCTCCAGGTTTCTGCTCCATATGACACAACAGATCTAATGATTGTCTCATATTTCTGTTCTAACTCTGCTTTAATGAATTTTTGAAGATAATAATTGATGTAATGAGTGATAAGATATATTGTGTATGCATTCTTGCTTTTATTTCTGTACTAGTTTTATTATCATCTTGAGTAATCAATGTTCTAACATATTTGAAGGAGGAGGAACTTTTAAATTTCAGGTTATCAATAGTATAATGGTCATTTTCCCCTTTAATTTGATTTCTGCATAATATTTAAATATGCAGTTTTATCATGGTTGATTTGTTATCCTAGTTTTTTCAGCAGCAGTTTTGAAATTTACAAATGTTGTTCTAATGTATTTACCATTTTTTCAACAAGGCATATATCATCTACATGAACGAATAATGAGCATACTGGACACTTAGCCTACCCCCCCCAAAAAAAATAGAAAAAAAAAGGACTGTTGCGTCCAGTAAGCGTTCTAATACAGAGCGATACTATTGACGCCTTTTCAGATGAGCATCTGTACGTGTTTTTATCATCCTAATTTTTTCAGAGTGTTGCTTACTTAAAACCTTTATTCCATTTCTGTTGTGATAAACAGAGATATGAACCACATTTTTCAAAGACCTTTAGAAATTTCTTTGGTGTTTTGGCTCTCTCTTTGTTTTTAGTAACATTATTTTGAATTTTATGTGCGTGTGTGGGGGGGGGGGGGGGGGGGCATGCTTTTGTGTGGTTTGCTCCTTTCGAAAATAATTCATAATGATCAACTTGATGCTGATCAATGCAATATTAAGGTCTGCAAAATCAGCTTTGAAGTCCTAATATTTTTGCCGATATTTAATAAAATATATGTTACTTTAATTTGTTTGTAATGGAAGAAATATTCATTTGAAAATTTGTTGATAGAGAGAGAGATTGAAGTTTTATCTTTTCATTTAAAACTCTACCACAGATTGTTTCTGAAAACTTCTCAAAAAAGACGTTACTCGATCATCAGCGAGGTTTATTCCTTTCCGTAACATTTGATGATGTTATTTGCTAAGTTGGTAAAGATGGCGAGACTTCCTTCTTCCATTTGTCATCCAGACGGGTGTAATCTCCTAAAATAATTCCACCGAGTTACTAGCTTTAGTTATACGCGTGTTCTCGGCCAGATATCTTCTGTTATTTCAGCGAACGTAAATCACTCTTCTAATATCAAGGGTTTTATCCCCTCAAACCGCTGTTTGTTCGTGTGCCGAGGTGATGACTTCCCTAATATTACTGCAGCCAAATAGCAGAAAAAGATCCGAAAACATTTTCGCCAGCACGATAATGATTTTTCCTAACATTAAGAGTTAAATTCCAGTTGATACACATACACATTTGTCAACGTAGACGCTCAGATTCAGTTCAAATCCGTGATAATCAAGCGTTATTTCATGCTTGATTGTCACGGTGTTGATTGTCCTTAAGGAAGCAACTTTAAATCCAGTTGCTTCCTTAAGGGATTTCTCTTGTGAAAGAACAGAATATCACGAATAAATCCCCCCCCCCACACACACACAGAGTTGTGAAAGGAAAGAAGCTTTCTCTAATGAAAAATACTTCGAATGGAGTTACACCTACTTTCTTCAATTCAATGGCAGATTTATTCGTATACAAAACAGGAAACTTCAAAGCGAGAGGCGAAAGGACGTACATTTTTCTGAAGAGAAGATTAAGTTTAAACACCTAAGAGACAAGTGACAGACATTTCATACATCTCCTTATTCTTAGTTGTTTCGATTCCGATCAGACTAACTGTAAGTGAAGTAGCTCGCTCATGCATTGAAAGTTTTTAAACAGTATAAAATGTATTATTCTCTTACTAAATTATACATTACTTGCCAAAAACATTAGACATCATACTTTAGTGTCGTGCAATTGTTAATTTTGTTTTTCCAACCGATGTGAAATCGTTATTGGCTGAACTACGAAAACTTTCATTTCCTAATCTGACACCAAATAAACTCTTCAATAGTTTAACAATGAAACACAAAACACGTTATATACAGTCCAGTGGGAGAAAAGTCCTTTTTAGGACTTCCAGGGTAACAAATGGCAATGCTGTAGCCAATGAAGTTTTAACTGAGGCTCGGCTATTGCCGTTACCCAGCCATGACTAGAGCTTTTTAGCTCAATAACACCACATCCACACATATTTTCTTCGTTCAGATGATGGGATAGAGAGCCAAGGACTCAGTCCATCTCCCAGTTCTTTTAAGAACTATTAAGAACTATACAGTCCTAAAAATAAACCTCATGCTTATTGCGGTAAGAACGGGGCTGCCACTCATATTTTTCAAAATTCCCCAGATTAGGGAAAATTCCCCAGGTAGTCATAACTAGGGCTCGGAGTTTTAGGTCGAAAAAAGTGCAAAATATGCGTCCAAGTATACACTAAAAACATCCGAAATATGCTCTTAAATATGCAAAAAATTCAAACTATGCACTTAAATATGCCTTTATTAATTTATAATTCTGCATGCTTTAATTAAAACATTACACATAAATTAAAAACATAATATACAATACAAAAAATTGACATTTAAATAGTTACCTACTAACTGATCAGAAAAATGATTTAAAAATTTGCTCATTTTTTTAAATTATTTTTTTAGACATTTATTTTTTAGTTATTTATTTACTAACCGAGCTCAACGCTGCTTAACTTCGGTGATCGGACGAGAACCGGTGTATTCAACGCCATTATATTTTATTTACACCAAAGCTTCTAAGTACATTCAAAATAAATATATATACAATTATTTACAATATATATACACATGTACATAGAATGCTTTTTCTATTGGGCATTTTGATTTACATTTTTTTTTTTTTATATATATATATATATCTTAGCAATATGTATATTTTAACAATTTATTCTTCCATATTTTTTAACATCATAATCTGCTCAGTGTCTGTTTCTTCCTAAAGTCCTTTTAACATAAGCTGAGCAGTATATTTTCTTTTACTATAGCATATCTTTTATATACCATATTTATATATGTATATACATATAAACATATTTACATACACATACATATATACCTGTTACTACTATACATATAATATATATTCTCTACATATCATAATTCATATTCTATAGGTATAATTATTTTACCTGTTACACATATAGTTTCTTTCATATATTTTTGGCTGTATATTCATTAGTTGGGTTGTTGCTACATCATTATCTCTTGTATGTATGCATATATATGGGATGGGCTTGATTTGTTGTTTTACGGTGGGTCTTTTATTTCTTGAATAATTACTTGTTCATCCACATCTTCTGTTATGAGACCTGTTCTGCGCCATTGGTTTCTTGTAATCTTTTTTCTGTGTATAGTGTCTGTAATGATTTGTTTTAGGTAGATGTTCAGCTTTGTAATTATATCTGGGCCTGCTTCTCTGCCATAAACTTTATCGCATCTACAGGTCCAGATAGCATACATCGCTGAAATGATGATTATTGCTGTGGTGTTGTTAATGTGTCCATCGTTTAGCCAGAAAAGTGTGTGTTCTGTGATGGGTAGTTTGTAGTGTGTATGAGGCTGTACGGTGTTCCATATTTTAGACGTATGAGGGCAGTAGAGCATTATGTGGTACAGTGTTTCTGGTTGGGGACAAAAATGACATTTGGCTGGATGGTGCAGTGGAATGCCTTTCCCTATGCACCATAGTTTTGTGGGTAAACAGGCGTGATGTACTTTGTAAAAGAATGTTTTAAGTTTAGGGTTAATGGGTAGTGTGAATACTCTTTTTAGTACTGGGGATTGTTTTATTTGTCCTCTTTCAATCTCACGGTGCTGAGGGGGTGGTATTACGGCTCGCGTGAGATTGAGATCAGTGTATTCAACGCCATTTGACCGTTGGCAATAGTTATGTTTAAATAATGTATTTTATAGATTTAAACCCAGTGGAGTGTGTGTGTGTGTGTGTGTGTGTGTGTGTGTGTGTGTGTGTGTGTGTGTGTGTGTGTGTGTGTGTGTGTGTGTGTGTGTGTGTGTGTGTGTGTGTGTGTATAACCCCCCCATAGCTGTAGTACATTGGTAGTGTAAGCGAAGGGTAGATGACCGTTGAACATTTAAAACAATTGCACTTTTCAAAAATCTAACTCATTATAAAGTTTAAAAATCTTAAAAACCGTTCAAAAACTGTAAATAGGCTGAAATGACACAATTTACTTTCAGACCTTTAGTGAGCAAGGTGGCGGCGGTTTCACGCCATAATTAATTTTCATCCTTTAATGATTTTGTAACTTAAAGGAGGATCTGAAAAACGTGATGTCTTATGACAGCAGAGAGGCTGCTGTCGCGATTAGAATTGTCCGGGTGTGGAGATCAAAAAGTCCCGAGAAATGTGCCGTTCTTAGGAAGATCTCTAAAGTGAGACGTCATTGCTCTGTGAGAAATTAGTTGTGGTTTAAATGTTTTATGATAGTGAGTGCTTATTGAAAATGCCCCTTGTGCCTGAATGAATGTCTTACTTCAACGACTAAAAATGTTAGGTTTAAATGGCCTGACATTTTTTTTTCTAAAGGTCAAGAGTAATTCAGAAAAATGTCAATCCAACAAAAGTGAAGAAACGGAAGTGGCTCCCTTCCTAATTTACTAGTAACAACACAGGTTAAAGCACCTAATGCAGAATTTATCTATGCTTCCATTTGAAAAGAAATTTTAATTTGAGAAATAAGAATAACACCTAAAATTTTATATTAATATTATTACATGTTTATAACGTTACTCTAATAACTGGAATGTATTGAAGAAATGTTAAATGGATGGATTTGTGATTAAAAAATGGAATCGCGAAACAAACCAAATACTTAAATACTTTCAAAATTCACACTTCTCCAGTGGTGGCCGGTGAAAATTTAAAGGGAGGAGGGTGATGCATATACAAAAAAAAAAAAAAAAAAAAAAACTTTTTTTCCTAATAAGTAACCAATTTATTAATTAAATGAATTTACATATTAAAAAATCGCTTTATTAAAAATATTTCACCCTCACCACAAACAAACACCAATAATAAAAGTTTCGTGTCTCACAGAAATAACGCACCCAAGCATACGATACACTGCCCAAATATTTTATTTTCTGAAAAGCATCTATGTACATTGGGACGAACTATTTACATATATACAATAAGTACATAGCATGCTTATTTCAGTTAACAATTTTCGTTTACAGCATGATAATGAATACAATAAAATAATACAATATACAATAACATATATGAAATAAGTACATGGCATGCTTATTTCAGTTAACATTTTTTATTTATGTATTTATTTATTTATTATTATTCACATTTTTTTTTTTTTTTACAACATGATAACATGCACATTTTCACCTAGAGTCCTGTGCAATCTTTTGGGCAGTTATTTTGTCATTTAACATCCATTGAAATTTTAACATATTTTTACCAACTGAAAATTATAAGACATACTTCCTCTTATGCAAATAGATCTGTTCATTACTATACAATATTTCTACACTTATATATACATATTTACATTATGTGTTTAGTTTTCTATTCCATTATTTTTTCTTTCAAAGTGAATTGTATTGGCTTGTTTTCATGTTTTTTTTTTCTTTATGGTGGGTCTTTTATTTCTATTGTTTGTATGTTTTCTTCATATTCATCAGAGATAAGGCCTGTCTTCCGCCATTGGTGTTTGGTTATCTTTTTTCTGTTTATTGTGTCTGTTATGATTTCATTTAGTTGTTTGTTAAGTTTTTGCATTATATCTGGCCCTGTATCTCTTCCATAAATTCTGTCACATCTGTATGTCCTGATAGAGTACATTGTTGTTATAATTACAATTGCTTCGGTTATTGTTATGTTTCCGTCCTTTAGCCAGAATAGTGTGTGTTCTGTGACCGGTTCTATGTGTTTTATAAATTTCTGAACAGTGTTCCATATTGGAGAGGTGTGGGGGCAGTATAACATTATGTGATATAGTGTTTCTGGTTCAAGGCAGAAGTAGCATTTGGCTTGAAGTGGAATACCTTTGTATGCGCACCACATTCTGGTGGGTAGGCAAGCGTGGTGAACCTTGTAATAAAATGTTTTTAGTTTCGGGTGTATGGGTAATCTGAATGCCTTTTTGAGTACATTGGATAATTTAATTTTACCTTTTTCAAACTCTCGGTGTTGTGGTGGTGGTATAACTGCTCGCGTGAGAGTGATAAGTGCAATTTTTGGTTTCATTTTGAGGAAATCGTTTATTGCTATATGATTATTAATGAATTTGTACCCCTCCGCAACTTCAATGAACATTTTTGGTATTTTGCCATTCGATTGTGGAAGAGAACAAATTATTTGGTGGGGCATTATTCTTTGCATGTAGTGTATGATATATGCACTCCATGCTTTGTGTTCCGAGTAAGCTCTCTCTCTCTATGATTTTTGCTCTTGCACTTAGAGTTTTTAAATGTACATTTATTAAACCAAGTCCTCCAGCTTCTATATCATGAAATATTGTACACCTTCGTATGGGTTCGTATTTCGAATCCCAAATAAATTTTGCACATTCTCTGTGAATTTTGTCAACTTCGTTGCCATTGTAATTAATGTTGGCTACAAGGTACCATATTTTTGATAGTAAGAGCTGGTTACATATTTTTGCCCTGCTTCTAATTGATAGTTGTCTGAGTCTCATTTGTGAAATTTTTTTAGTAATTTTGTTATGAGCTACTTCCCATTGCTTGTTATGATGGGTTTGGTCCCCTATGGTGATTCCTAAAAGAGGGAGGTGTTCATTAATTTTAATTTCGTTTGGCACGGTTGGCTTATTTGCCCACCTGCCGACGAACATCGCGTGGCATTTATGAAAGTTGAGTTTTAATGCGGATGCCTTTTCAAAAGATTTAAATACATTACAAGCAATCGTGAAGGACTCGGCTGTGGTTAGCGTTAACGTAACGTCGTCGGCATAGGCTAGTACTTTTGTTTTACCTTCTTCTCCTATATGAGTACCCGCTATGTCGGGATGTTCCGATATCGCTCGTATCACCGGGTCTAAAGCAAGAGCAAATAGGATCATAGATAGGCTGTCTCCCTGTCTGACCGAGCAGTCAATTTTAACAGGTGCCGACAGTTTCTTGTTGATTATGAGTCGTGACTGTGCAGTGTTATATATGTTTGACATTAAGTTTTGAAATTTCTTCCCGAAACCTGCAGCTTTAATGACTTCTTTCAGGTAGTGGTGACTAACCGAATCGAAGGCTTTTTCTATGTCCAGACTTACCAACAGGCATGGTTGTTGTGTTGCCTGGTAGTGTTCATATATGCATCTAACTGTCAGAATATTATCTTCTATTTTTCTGTTTTTAACGCCGCAGGTTTGGAATCCTGATATTATTTTATGTATGTGTATTTGAATTCGTTGTGATATGATTTTGGATAAGATTTTATAGTCTGTATTCAGGAGTGTAATGCCTCTCCATTGTGAGTTTGCGTTGTTTGTGGTGTCTTTATTTTTTGGTATCAGTGTTATGTAACCGAGGTTGAAATATTCTGGGATGCTTTCCGAATTCTGTATTTCGTTCAGCATTTTCACAAATAGTGTCTCAAACAGGGGGTAGTAAGCTTTATAAAATTCCGCCGTGAGACCGTCAGGTCCTGGAGATTTGTGTAGTGACAGGGACTTTATAGTATTTTTGCGTTCAGTTTTTGTAATGGCGGAATCTATAATTTCAGCTTCTGACTTTGATAATCTCGGTAAGGTTTTTAATAAATTTTGTTATACGGGATTGCCTTTAGCAATCCAGAGATTTCCATTGTTCGGTATTAGCAAGGCCTTTCTGGAAGTAATTTTAACGCTAAGATTGATGGATTTTAGTTTCGATGATAAGCGTCAAAAAAAAAAAAAAAAAAAAAAAATCGTCGATAAAATCAGAGAAAGTACAGGACAGAGAAACCTTCCATAGAAAAATCCTAAACTATCTAATTTAAAGAGCAGAGATTTTAAGTAAAAAATGAAGCCAAACTGAACGGCTGTTACTACCAGTGTTTTGTAAAAAAAGAAAAAAAACTTAATTTTAATTTTTTTTTCATTCAGCTTGCCTTGAAGCATGGTGGCGACAAGAACATCGCTATTGCAGGCTGATGTTGGTCGATTGTTCCTACCATACTGAATTACTGAGAGAATGTTCGGTTTCAATTTTCCAAAATAAAAGTTTTTTTTCTTACATCATCGATCGCCTTTAGAGCTTCTCGTTTTTGGTGACGACAATAGAAGACACAATATGGAAATTTTTCACTAAACGATGGAAAAAATACGATGCACGAAATAATCGAAAAATAAAATTGTAAACATGCATGTTATAATTAGATTCTTTTAATTATCAATTTTGTTGTCAGACTAATAACGCACTCGTATAAAGAACAATCGCTATTACCAATAAAAGATGTTTACTTGTCCAACTTAATCGTTTGATCTCCGATTGTTATTGTTCAATAGTGACGAGATCCTTCTATTCAATATCAGTTGAATGACCTTCGTTCTCCTCCCTCTCTCTCTCTCTTTCTCTCTCTCTCCCTTCTCGCTCGCAAATCTCTGTCCATCTGATCATTTCACCTTGGTCAGTAGGGACATATTTTGAATTTCTTCAATAAAACCACCATTATAAGTTGTTGTTGTTTTTATTTCTGGAGGAGTGATAATCGAGAAATAAAGTGCTGTGCTATAAACTTAAATTGATATCTTTCAGGATCAGGATTTAAAACTTGAGGACAAAACAAGATTAATTAACTCTTAGATATTATCATTACATAAATTTAAGGGGGATAATAAATCCCTCATTATTTTAAAGCCGGATACGAAACTAGAGATCGAAATCTATCGAAATCTAAGAGTTTCATGCCGAAGAACTATCGGCGAGTCCAGGCGTGAGTCATCACCTGGGTAGTACAACACAGATAGAGCAAAGCTCCGTCACTATCCTTAATATTTTCTCATAGTGTAAAACGCAGCTACTAGGAGATGTATTACTGTTTTACATTATGAGGAGAGGTCACTACCCAGACCGGTTTCGACCTTTATTGACTTAAACCTTAGTATTCCAGGTCTACCTACTCACTGATGAGACCTCAATAATCTCCCCATAATGTAAAACAGTAATACATCTCCTAGTAGCTGCGTTTTACATTATGAGAAAATATTAAGGATGGTGACGGAGCTTGCTCCACCTTTGCAATGAATCGCCCTAGTGTTATACTACCCAGGTGATAACTTACGCCTGGACTCGCTGATAATTGTTTGGCATGAAATTCTTAGATTTCGATCTCCGAGTTTCATATCCGGCTTTAAAACAATGAGGGATTCATTATCCCCTTAACTTAATTTACGCCGCCGGAAAATTAGCCTCTTGGCTCTTTATCATTATCATTAAATCTTGAGGAAAAAGAGCATTCAGGTCACTGTTAGGATTTGGAATGCAACTTTTTTTTTTTTTTTTAGTAATAGTAGTAGTTGTTTTCCGAATCAACTAAGACGATCGCGCTTCGTATTCTGGAGAATTATAAAAAATATACAGGATTAATGGAGATAAAAATGTTATACTAATAGTCCCTTGTCTCCTAAATAAATAAGTCTATGAAAGTACACATCAGCTTACTTTCCTGCAATTTTTAAATTAAACTTTACTTAGTTAACACTTCCAGAGAAACACCTTAGTTAACACTTTTGTCGCTAAATCTAGTAACGACCATGTCTTTATTTGGAATAATTTCGGTTCAAATCCTGTTTAGGAAAGAAGAAATCTTTACAACTTTTGAAATGATAATCACTTGGCTAGTCTCATATATGTGGAGGTGGAAAAGGTTTTACCTCCCTGAAACTCGGGTTTCCTCTCTGCCTCTTAATTCCTGAACACACACACCTGCAGGTATATACACACTTGCCTACTAAACTACCTGCCTGCCGTCAGGTGGTGCAGTAGAGGAATGACAAGCTAGGTCCATTGAAAATCACCTGTAGGACTCATAAAATCAAGGGACTCCATCATCCTTAGAGAGAGAGAGAGAGAGAGAGAGAGAGAGAGAGAGAGAGAGAGAGAGAGAGAGAGGAAACTTAGTATTAGAATGGGACTGAGTAGAATGGTAGGCACTTCTGACAAGATCAAGATAAGATAAGGAATCGTGAAGTGATTGGTTGTTCATTTGATCATTTATTGTGCGTGACGTCACGAGTTTGTAATGTTTGGAATTTCCCTGGGGGCATATGTGTCAGTGACGCCAGTTCTTGTGTTTTGGTTCGCGTATGGAATTATGGGATGGTAGAAATAAGGATTTGTGTTGTGATTGGTGGGAAATTTTAACCAGATCAAGATAAGATAAAGAATCGTGATGTGGATGTGTGTTATTATAGAGTTTGGAATGTTTGGAATTTCGCTAGGGCCCCCTTCTGTCAGGGACATCACGTGGTGTGTTGGGTTCTCGTAATGTATTGTGGGTGTTATTTAGAGATAAGAATCGTGACGTTATGTGTTCGGAAATTTCTCTGGAACATATGTCTCTCTCTCTGTGATATCACATGGTGTTTTGGTTAAGTTATGGAATTGTGGGCGATCTTTTTGAGATAAGATATCTTGGAATTTTCCCAGGGTGACACACAAACCCATCATTGTCATCATGTTTTGTTTTGGTTGTCTATAGCTGACTATACTAATTTTCTAATTCATTTTTGGGTATTTCTTTCCTATTAAAGGGTGGGAATTCTTAGAGAAGAGTAGAGTCTAGTGGCGGCAGTGTTTCGAGCTTTTCTGAATAATTTAATTATATGCTGATGTCACCCAAACACACACTTTTGTTTTTCCCCATAGCTCATTTATATTTTATTCTATATTCATATTTTATTCATAACTCATCCGAATATTTTGAATTGTCTAAAATTTAAGATCTTAAAGTTCATTAAATAAATAAATAGATTGTGTGTGAATTCACTATGATTTCCAAAGTGATCTTACTTAAATATGCATAACACATCAACGACACCATTTGTTCATTTAAGTTTACACATTTTATTGCAAAGATAATATTTAAAATATAATATGCAAAAATAGGAATTTACAGAGTGTTTCTTGTCGTAACGTTTCTTTGATGAGACATGAGAGATTGGCTGACATTGATTACTGCTTCCCATACTAAGATATAAATTTCAAATATCATTAACAAAAATAGCACTAGTATAAATACACTCATTTGACGTTTTCGTGATGGTTCTTGATTTTCACCTGCAAAGAAAAAAAACTAATTGTTTGTAATGGAAACGTTAGCAGATTAATATAATCCTTAATACAGTAGTTAGTTTTGGAAGTATCAAAGCTTTACAGAAACATACAAATTTGCCATATGAAACCGTAAAAAGTTGGTTAGCAACACAGCCTACTTATGTGAGACATAAACGCATTAGAAGAAAGTTTAAACGCCATCAAATCAAACTCCCGACACTTTTACACACTTTTCAATGTGATTTGGCGGATATGTCATCTCATGAAAAAGAGAATGGGGGTGTGTGTTCCCTTCTTGTATGCGTTGATTGTTTTTCCCGATTTGCGTGGGTTCGAACAGTGAAGAAGAAGAAATCAGCAAACGCTGTTGTTTATGCTTTCGAGTATATTTTTAAAGAGGAAGTGGCATGTCACATAAAAACTGATCAAGGAAAACAGTTTTACAACAAGAAAGTTCGTGCATTGTTTAAGAACCATAATATTAATTTCTACACGACCAGGAGCGAAATGAAAGCACCCATTGCAGAAAGATTTATCAGAACATTGAAAACAAAGATCTACAAATGGATGACGTATACTAAAAGTATAAGTTATACGAAAGTTTTGCCGACCCTTGTACATACTTATAACCTCACACCACACCGCACTATCGGTATGGTTCCTTCGGAAGTAAACCTTCACAACGAGGATCGTGTTTGGAAATATTTGTACGGAACCCAAGAGGAGACTACCAAACCAAAATTTCAAGTACGTGATAGAGTGGTTTTAAGTGATGATACCAACAAATTTAGAAATGGGTATTGGGGTAAATGGACACGAGAATTGTTCACTATTGCTCAGGTTATTAATAGAAACCAGTGTAGTATATAGAGTTCGCAGTCGGAACGGAGAGATAGTCGAGGGAACTTTCTATGAACCTCAACTGCAAAAGACTGATATACCCAATGAACTTGCGGAAGATATGTATCTAATCGAACAAGTACTTAAACACCGCAAACAGAAAGGAAAACTTCAGTATTTTTTTAAGTGGCTGGGTTATCCCTCACCGTATAATTCTTGGGTTTGTAGCGAAGATGTTTTACTTAACCCTTCCCAGTAACGCCAGTATGAAAATGTTTCCTACAAACACGCAAACGAAATTTCAAGTGGAATTACCACACTAGATCAGACTTAAAGGTAAACTGGAAGTTTCTCTTTCCGAAATTCATCTTCCGGAAGAATTTAATAACATCGATTCCGGTTACGATGAGTTTAATATGATACGTGCAGTTGGAGGAGGAGGAGTCAACAATATCGACAACAACAACAACATCACAGGAAATAAAGTTTTCGAAAAGTGTAAAGAAGGATTTTACAAAGTGTACAAGATTCCCCATGGCAGTTACAATTCACCCTCTGAACTTCTTCAAGCAGTATTTGATGTGAGTTCTGTGATTACTTAAAAAAAGAACCCAAACAACATCATTTCTCTGACAGTCCCAAAAGATTACAACCTGTAGTTTCCCAAGGAGGCCTCGGGTCGGGTTTGGGTCTTCTACTGGGTTTTAATCAGATTGGTGTTAAACTGAAAGGTACAACCACAGGGAAATATTCCGTTGATATAAAGAGGGGTGCAGCCGCATATTTTGTTTATTCTGATTTAATACAAGAACAGATAGTTGGTGATACATGTGCACCATTGTTACGAGTTGTTCAGTGCAGCACCAAATGTTCCTTCGTTTTTCCTCAACCTGATTATTATCCGTTACGAAAACAAACATTTCAGTCAATTAGCATTGAAATTCGTTCTGACAGCGGCGAGTTGTTCCACTTTCGTGAGGGAAAGACAATAGTTAAATTACAGTTCCGACAAGTGAAGGATGACTGATTATCTCAGATATTACACATTGCAAGAAGGTGGGGCTCAAATGTTTACGGGGCCCCCAATACAGCGTGGGTACGGATCAGGTAGCATTTTCAGGAGTGCCTTCTCCTTTCTAAGTTTACTTTTAAAACCTTCAGCTCAATTTGTCGGTCGTCAAGCCTTAAAAGCCGGTCAGCATATGATAGGAGATGTATTGGAAGGGGTACCTGTACGTTGAGCCTTTATAAACGGAGCATCAGAAGCTGGGAAAACCATTGCTGAAAAGGCTCAAGAGTCGATTACTTCAGAGAGGTCAAGGAAGCAAGAAGAAAAAAACGAATACTAAAAAGCGCAAGCGAGATGACATCTTTTGCTGATGATATGATATCAGAGTTAGATCTTTTTCCCACCCTTGTGTCAACATGTATGTAGAAAGAAGTTCTTATGTCACATACCAACCATTATTTTGTTTGTGATTCCATCTGAACCTAGAGCCTTATTGCTGTTTAGGTGGGTTATGATATTTATAACTTCTGTTGGAGAAGTTATAAGTTCGACCTCCTTAAAAGCAGTGCGTAATTAACTCTGTAATTAATAACTCCAAGTACGTAAACGTCAGCGGTACAAATGAACATGCAGTGATCATGTGAAACATTTCTCAAGTTAGTTGACGTACGAAACGAATTAAAATATCATCAAGGTGATTCATTATAACAATTCAGAGGTGGTGCAGGTATTTAAAAACAATTGCATCATCGGTTTCTATGGTGACTCTAAAGGAGTAGCATATGGCTTCGAAGAGAAAGAGAGAGTTGCTAGTGGGATCTTGGCTATTAAACCAAAACAAAAGAAAGATCGCGCGTAAACCTGCCGTGAATTCCCTGCGAACCCAAAGTAGAATTATCTATAATCAGATCCTGTTCGTAGCGCTCGGGGATTTAGTGAAATATCCTCAGTCTGCAAAATCTGCAGAAAAGAAAGAAAATCAATTCTCCGTAGCAGCAAACCCGAGGTGGGAAGTGTTTTGTGCTCGCGTTTATTCACCAAGACTGAGTTTGTAAATTCCCATATGTTAAGTGAATATAAAAAATCGCCAGAAGAAAAACATTTTTTAAATATTTGAGTAACGGGAAGACTACCAAAAGAATCTGTCATGTAGCTTTTTTGAAAACAGTTTGATAAGAGTACTTTCGTGTTGGAAGAAGGTTGTTGCTATGTAAGGCGGTACTGTAAAAAAACACTACGGTGTAATATCGATGAATAAAATGTTTTTGGGGTTTCCCAGAACTTTGCAAACATCCGTATTCATATGTATTTTATATAAAAAGCATGAAATATCTGAAAGACTACCCTAAATGCGTGTGGCTTATTTTTCGGTAGTTTTAAAATGATAGCCACAAGTTTTCACTTCTGCAGAGAATCAACCAGATTAAAGTTGAATGGGGAAAAATAAACGGTACTCGTCTTAGAGAAATACAAATCTTTTTACGAAGAAAGTAACTGGTTTTCTGAAGATTACTTTGGTGTGTGTGTCCAGCCATCTTGGTAGGAAGCTTTCTGCACCAGCTAAATATAAGTTTTAGCTAGGTTTTATTTGTCTCTCTTTCAATCTGTTCATTCGTGTTTGAAGATAAATTTTCATGCTAGATGCTAAATGAATTCTTCTTTTAAAGGGATCAAATTCCTGTTTATATTTCACGAAGACCTTCAGTTTGGAAATTTCTTTAATATATATATATGTATATATATCGTGATACATCGTGATTGATACATACTTTTCACAGCTGAACTGCCGTCGTTATAAACCAGCGCTTTCCAAACTGTGGGCAGCGGCCCCGTTGGGGGCCCTTAATTTTGGTGAGGGGGCCGCGAAATAATGAAAACAAATTTAAAATATTTTAAGACTAAATATGCCATTTCAAATGTGTATGTAAGATGCTAAAAATGTAATATTTGCATTTGATTTTTGCAATATTCGTTGTGTATATTTTGTATTGAATATAAATACAATAAATATTCTAATAATATATGTCTGTATTACGATTTTTGTTTTGTTTTTTCAATGGGGAAATATTTTCATTTTTCCAAGGGGAGCCTTCACATCCATAAGTTTGGGAAGCACTGGTATAACTGACTTGTAAACACGATCAAATGTTTCCGCATGCCCACCACCCACACGTGACCGGTCGGGGCTTTTTCCTTTAGCGATGCAATGTGTCTCCTGAAATTCGTGATACAGTGGAAATTCGGATTTTTTGATTATTTTCATACTTTCTTCCTCCTTTCTATGCTTGCTAAACAAACAGAGTTTGTCCAGTAAAAGCACACACACAAAAAAACCATGAGTCTGTCTACCGCCATCCTCTGCACTAAACCGGAAACAATATACGCTTGACATAGGAACTCTTTGACTGGTAGAGTGGAAATAAACTTAAAAATAAATAAATGAAAACCTTAAATTTACTGTTTGATTTCTATACGCAATAATTTTGAAACATCAGCACAATATTTTACTATAATCAAAAAGAAATTAACACGCTAGTTGTTGCGATTCTCTCTCTCTCTTTGCCTTAGTATCAAAAACAATTCAGTAACTCAAGAACCTTAAATTAAAGATTCCAAGAAATTGTATACATACTGTACTTGATCTAATCCTTTATTGTATACATATTGTACTTGATTTAATCCTTTATCGAAGTGTAAGCAAACAAAGTTTGTGCCTGCAATATAATCTAATCTGAACAGAACTAAAGCATCTCGAACAGCAAGCAGTTGAAGAGACAGATCCAGAAGTGAGACCCAGATACTAACCTTATATTAGTCCTTATAAGGCTGGCTTAAAGGGGCGAAGCAGGAATGCTTTTCATCTTCCCCGTTATCTGTAGAGGACAGTGTAGGGATAAGGTGTTATTGAGCTATTAAAGCTCTGATCTTGGCAGGAGGGTAACAGCAATAGCTGAGCCTCAGGTAGAACTTCATTGGCTACAACATTGCCATCCATTACCCTCGAAGGGTATTGGATTGAATGAATCCAACAAAATTTCCTGTGCATGCCAGCACAGTTTACATTTAGCTGTAGCTTATATTACAAAAATATTTATATTCAGATGTGTACTATTGTCTGTTTGATGTGAATTAGTACAACATGAAGTTAAGGCTTTAAGTTTATGTGAAAAATTACTTGTATTGTACACTGGTGTCCAAAACCTAAGGATGAACACTATTTCTAAAGATTACAAATGCAAATTTAGATGAATTAGCTTGTGGTAATTTGTATAACTGGCGATTTCAAGTAGAAAGTGGATAAGCATTCAAATTTTTGAATTTGAAGATTGAAATGCTAAAGTCCTTATACTTATAAGGACTGGCTTAAAGGGGCGAATCAAGAATGCTTTTCATCTTCCCCGTTATCTGTAGAGGACAGTGTAGGGATAAGTTGTTATTGAGCTATTAATTAAAGCTCTGATCATGGCAGGAGGGTAACAGCAATAGCCGAGCCTCAGTTAGAACTTCATTGGCTACAGCATTGCTATCCATTACCCTCCAAGGGTATTGGATTGAATGAATCAATCTGCCTAAAGTTGAAGTAATGCAGAAGTCATATTTTCATATACAAGTTTCTAAAAGGTGTTATAATAATTATTAATATACTCTGTATTAGAAAAAGCTATTGAAAGATTTTTCACTTAGTTATACTAAAAACTAAAGATACCAATAAATTATATATCTGGTTTAATCCTTTATTTAATGTAAGCAAACAAAGTTTGCGCCAGAGTATTTTATTAATAAGGTATGACACCAACTCGCATATGAAAATATGACTTCGGCATTACTTCAACCTTAGCATCACCTCTGGTTCTAGCTCCCACTCGAGAGACCTCATGAAAGGTCGAAACCGGTCTGGATAGTCACCCTTCCTATAATGCCTAGCATTATAGGAAGGATAATTGCTTTGCATTATGGGATACTAAGGCAAGTGATGTGAAGGCATTAGCTTCTATATACGAGTTGCCCTAGTTCTGGTTATATTTCAGGCGCAAACTTTGTTTGCTTACACTTGGATAAAGGATTAAACCAAGTATATAATTTCTTGGTATCTTTAATTAATAGATAGTAGAACTAAGTGGAAAAACTCCCAACTTAAGAGTTTCGTAACCCTGTAGTAATCAATTCTGATAGGAAGGTTTCACTAAAATGTATCCTTCCCTACATTCCTTGCTTCATACTTCATTTGCCTCTTCAACTCCGAAATGTTCATTGACTCCGTCTGTATGATCCTCCGCCATTAAGTAGCTTTCTTGTGTTCGGTGCTATCTATTTTTAGCACAACTTCAGAATGAAATTGAAAAACGTCCATACAACTTAAATTTAAATAATTTAAAAAGAATGCTTTAAAGATTATTTATGTTTTAATGGAAAAATAAATAATAAAATTGCACGATTTTATTAACATTTCCTGCAGATTTATCTAGAAAAATCGAATAGCCACTGTTGCTTCTTACTGAATAATTATCAATTTATATAATAATAATTCATTAACAGTGAAATATTCGTACATTTATGTTAAGAAAATACGAGAAAACGGTTCATCTGTCACACGCTACCTGGCGACAAACATTGCAATTAGCTGCTGTTGTAACTTTTTCTTCGAGATTTTTTTTTTTTTTAATTTGACTGAAAATTTCCCAGTCACCTTGAGTCAAATATATTTTAAAATAATTATATTAATTATGACACTTAAAAAAAAAAAAATCGGCATCGGCATTGCTCTGGCAAACGAACTCACTCCATCACTCTTCCTTTCTACCGCATTGCCAGTGCAATAGAAATGCTGGTAATTTATGACGTGACCGATTAAGAAGTTTCTTCTTCTTCTTTCAGTCCTTTTATCACTCGTAGTATAGTCCGACCACATACGCGAGAGCTATCGTTATCAGACTGCCAAGAACAGTCAATTCATGTTGAAGGGAAGAAAGAAATAAAGCGATGTATGAATTGGTCTCTAACACGCGAAATCATGTACTGTATACATAAAATTTTCCAAGTGTTATACAAGCATTGTAGTTTTTAAAGTTACCACTTTAAAAACTACAATGATCATAAAAGAGAAGTTAATAATTTTCTGATGTGTAATAATAAACACTCATCCCACAATACGGATTGATTACCCTATTATCGGAATGGATTCTCCTTCTTTTGACATGCGCAGAAGTGTCGAAGGGTCTCGTATCTGTGGGCGTACTATACTTGAACTTGAAATGGAGCCATTTTCTCTAGAATTTACCGCGTCATTGTTTCTGAAATCTTTTACTTTACTATTTACTATCAGCCAGCTTCATTTAGGCTTATTGTTTCTACTTAATAACCATATTGAACGTTTAACTCTTTTTTCCTCGTATTGCTTCGATTATTCTCTCTTTACCAAGAACGAGGATAGTTAGTTTTTATAATTCTGCAAGTGACGTAACTTGGCTGTACACGAAACGCGCATGGTTATAAGAGAGGGAGGAAAGGATTTGGTTTGAAGAGTTTCCATCTACTCACATTTTAATTCTAATGAAAGTATGAGTATGTGATCACTTGAGAAATATAATATCTTGTGTGGTCTAATATGTCACCTAAACGAATAAAATAATCTATACATGTATTCTGAAAAGTTTTGAAGTTTAAGCTTAATATTTTAATAAACCAATTATTTTTTCTATAAAATCTTATTAATAATGTTGTGCTTTAACAATGCATGAATTCGAAGATATTTTTATTTATTTTTTAACCGTAAAATCTAAAAGAAAAAGGCATGTATCTCTTGCGATTCAAATACAAACCGATGCTCTATTAAGAAAAAGCAATTTGTCCGAGAAAAGTCGTGGATAATAAAGGCTGATCAATGAACTTCGTTAAAGCGCTAAAACAAAAATTCATGGTTAGTTGCAGAGTGATTACATTAGTTTGAATACGTCACTAATGCTTATGGGGTGCTTAACCACTTCGCCCTCAATATGGATAACATACATCTCTCTCTACACTTCTACACTTCCTTCCTATCCATCATATATTTCGATGTAATATCAATGACATTACAATTTTAATATGCACTTCGCATCCATGGTAACCTGGACGTATATATACGTCTTGGCCGATTGGTTGGTTAAGGGTCAAAGCTGTATAACTGAGAGGAGACCTCCACATAGCCTTTAAAGGAATGCGGAGAACCGATCAGGGCTTCTGACTTAATATCGAATCCTCACATTCTCGTGGCGAACCCTGTTGGGTATATACCTGGATACTGAACGAACGAGGATGGGCTAGCAATTTGGGGATTTAGCCGACCAAATAGACAACAGAATCAGCAAAGCTGGTATGGTAAGAAGTCAATTGAATAAATTCATATGGAATAAGAGAGAAATTAGTCAGAACACTCAATTAGCTGTATACAAGACAGTGTTCAAACTAGTTTTAACTTATGGATCTGAGAGTTGGGTCAGAAGTAACACTTGACCAAAGACTAGAGACGGTAGATATGAGTTTCCTGAGAAAGATTAGAGGCGTGAACAGATGGCATCAATGTCAATATAATATTAAAAATGACGATATTAGGAAAGAACTTGACATTGTCAGCATCCAGGAATGCGTTAGCAGAGCTAATCTCAGGTGGTATGGTCACTTAAATAGAATGGGAGAGGAAAGATTAGCAAAACAAGTGTTCTCTGCCAGGTTGGCAGGAAAACGACCCAGAGGAAGACCAAGATATAGGTGGATTGATACGGTACAAAGTGCCTTAGAGGATAGAAATATAAGATCTGATAATGTTGGAGTCTTGACAAGTAACAGGCTGATTTGGAGGAAAATTGTAGATAGGAAGTTAGTAATGATGTAATTTTTTCATGTGGTACTATCATATCCTGGACACCCCTTGAGGGTACAAGGAAGGAATATGATGATGATGAACTGTATTCGTATTGGCTTAAACCAAAATGCAAATTAATAGTGCAACATGACAAATCTCATGCCGGCTGAGACGTCGCCCGGTTAAACAAGTCCCCCGTTGTTTTCGCCAGGGAACCAGGGCAAACAGCAAAAAGTCAGCTACTGGAACAAATCTGAAAACACACCCCAATTCAACATCACCAGAGTTGAGATCGGTACTATCAACATAAAAATCCTGAAATGGCAAAGAAATGGAGCGATCCATAAACTGGTGAGATCTTTCTCAGCAATAAATACAAAATATTATATTCAGGTAATGAAAATCAAGGAAAAGAAGGAGTAGCCATACTATTCAACACTAAATACGAGGCTAATCTTTTGTAATGGCAGGCAGTCTCAAGTAGAGTGATGTGGGTAAATATCAGAATGGATAACTGGAAAATGAACTTCTTTGTGCCTGTGATTCCACCGTAGGTTCTATTAAGGTAGAAGTGGAGGAATGTTTTGAGGCTTTAGAGAAAGCAACTGACAAAATGAAAACGGAAACGTCCTCGATGGGGATCTAAATAGCATAGTAGGAAATGATTGTCAGAACATACAAAATATTTTGGAAAAATTTGGAGAAAAAGTGCAAAGCTAATAATAATGGCAAATACCTCTTGGATATCTGCTCAGGACATGGACTGGTTATTACTAACACCATGTTCCAACATAAAAATGTGC
The DNA here is from genome assembly GCF_054136105.1 of Typopeltis vanoorti. Classification (NCBI taxonomy): domain Eukaryota; kingdom Metazoa; phylum Arthropoda; class Arachnida; order Uropygi; family Thelyphonidae; genus Typopeltis; species Typopeltis vanoorti. The sequence continues at coordinate 99,992,967 of NC_143559.1, read as the reverse complement.
ACAAATTCACATGGCAAGAAGAGGCAAGGAATAAGAAAAGTCTCATTGACTATGTTATTGTTGAGAGTGATGTTTTCTCACTGGTGCAGAACACCAGAGTGTACAGAGGATTTGAAATTGGAAGTGATCACTATTTAGTCTTGAGCAGGATAAAATTGAATTTCATTTTGAAAAGAAGAGCATGTAAGAAAGTTTTAAAGCGAATAAAAGTTGAGAAGTTCTCAGATGTGGACTGTAGACTAAAATACACAAACATCATTCAAGTAAAAAAGAAAGAGTTTGAGAACAGGAACCAAACCTTGGAGATTCAGTGGCAAGCCTTGAAGAAAATACTGATTGATTCAGCCAGAGAAGCATGTGGTGTGGTTGTCTGCAAGGATAGAAAAAATTACAATTCCGTGGAGGACAGAGTAAGTTAAAGAGGCAGTGAAAGAAAAGAATAAAGCATATCAAAAGTTCCTGGCAAATAAGCCAGCATGTGCTCTTAAAGAATAGAGAGACAAATGTAAGAAAGCTAAACACTGTAAAAGCTAAACAAAAGTCATGGGAAGACTTCGATAAGAACATAGAAAATAAATATCAAGAAGGTAGCAAGATATTCTGGAGGTTGTTGAAGAAGCTCACAAATGGAGGAGAGAGGGCTGTAAAAGGAGTTAGAGATGATAAAAGTGACATGAAAACTGGAGAAAAATATATCCTTAAAGTATGGAGTAATTACTTCGAAAATTTGCTAAATGAAACAAGCAGTCATAGCACAGTGGTAAAAAACATTCACCAGACATACAGTCAGGAATACATATCCATACTTGAAGTAGAAAAAGCCACCAAAGGCTTTAACGGTGAAAAGGCAGCAGGAGTAGATTATATTCGACCAGAAATGCTGAAGTATAGAGGTATAGAGGTATAAAAGTCCTACAGTGGCTGCACAGCATAGTGTAGAAGGCCTGGACAGAGAGACAAATTCCCGATGATTGGAGTAGAGTTCTCACAGTCCCCATATATAAAAAGGGAAATAAAACTGAATGTGAGAATTGCAGAGGTATATCCCTACTGGGTGTTCTTGGTAAGATTTATGCAAGTATACTTGAGGAACGGTTGAGAAGAATTGTGGAAGAAAAGCTTGGTGAAAACAAGCTGCATTCAGGCCAAATAGAGGCTTCAGGATCAGATCTTCACTTTACTAAAAACAGTTGAGAAAGCATGCGAATATAACAAAGATCTGCATTTAAGTTTTGTAGATCTGGAAAAGGCATATGACACGGTGCCAAGAGAGAGAGAGAAGCTATTCAATACGCTACAGTTATATGGTGTCAATGGGGCATTATATCAAGCAATACTTAGTCTTAATTTGAGTTGTAAGTCAGCAGTTTGAATTGAAGGAAGTACTGGAAGATGGTTTAATGTTAAATCTGGTGTGAGACAAGGATGTACATTATCCCCTCTGTTATTCATTTCTGTATGGATCACATTATGAAAGAAAGTGGTATTAAATCTGATATCAAAATGGGAGATGTTAATTATTATTATTATTACACAACACCTCCAGGGAGTGCAAAGGCTCATTGAGGGAAGGCACCTGCTCTACAGTTCTCCTTCTTCATAATTCCGCTAACCGCAACTATCTTCATCTACACCAGCGCCATCTACTGCCAACCACCACCACTATTTTCACAGACAATCACAAACATCCATGCTCGCAGTGGGATTCGAACACGCAGCCTTTTGGCTAGAGAGCGGATACGCTAACGTAGGAAGTCAATTGAATAAATTCATATGGAAAAAGAGAGAAATTAGTCAGAACGCTAAATTAGGTGTATACAAGACAGTGTTCAAACCAGTTTTAACTTATGGATCTGAGAGCTGGGTCAGAAGTAAAACACTTGACCAAAGACTAAAGACTGCAGATATGAGAGTCCTGAGAAAGAATATGGGCACTAACAGATGGCATCAATGGCAATACCATATTAAAAACGAGGATATTAGGAAAGAACTGGACATTGCTAGCATCCAGGAATGCGTTAGCAGAGCTAATCTCAGGTGGTAAGGTCACTTAAACAGAATGGGCGAGGAAAGATTAGCAAATCAAGTGTTCTCTGCCAGGTTGGCAGGAAAAGGATCTAGAGGAAGACCAAGACATAGGTGTATTGGTACGGTAAAAAGTGCGTTAGACGATAGAAAATTAGGATCTGATAATGTTGGAGTCTTGACAAGCAACAAACTGATTTGGAGAAAATTATAGATAGGAAGTTAGTAATTATGTAAATTTTTCATGTAGTACCATCATATCCTGTACACCCCTTGAGGGTACATGGCAAGAATTTGATGATGATGATGATGATCATGATGACTAATGCTGATAAATTACGGAATAAAATTTTAATGAAAATGTAATTTTTTTAAATTAAATTTTCCATGCTAGCACACTAGCACACAGTATCGATTTTATTATCGTCTTTTAATTATTTTATTTAATGAAAATGAATGATAATACATGAAACTTATTAACTGAAATAAAAACCCCTCATGTTGATACTAGGAAAACATCTGACATAAATGGAATACCTCACTAAATTCCGTGGACTAAGCGAGATATTCCTTCTAATTAAATTTTCACAGTGAGAGTTACAAGATGTGGCCCATAGTTTACAGAATAATTAAAAATATCTTGAAGAATATCAATCTAGTTGGAAAATTTTGAAAGAGGAGCAATGCTTCATTAATTAACACTAAAACTACTAAGAATATGATATGCGAAAACATTATGTCTCGGAACGTTCTCTGTTTGATTTACGTATTGTATAGAGTGAAAGATCGAAAACCTAAACCTCTTGCACCTCATTATGAGATTACTTTCCTTTAGTTGAAATGTGGGAGCATATCTTCAGGGTGTGCTAATTGTGCACCGCACACCCGAGAAATTCATGAAAAATGATTCCTCAAAATGATTCCTCATTTTGAGGAATCATTTTGTTATGTATTTGAAATTAATTTATTTATATCATTTGTTTATTTGAATGAAATATCGAGAAATTAATTCAGAATGTGACTATATCAAATAAGGCAAGCATTGCAGTCGAAGCATGCGCTGACTACTCATGTATGAAGAGAAGTAATGTGATTCCTTTGGCGGAGTCTGCGGCTAGGCATCGACATACATATTTAACGTCGAACGGCGAGCTGAGATTATGTAGTATTTACATTGACTGAAGTTACTCGTACACGAGAAATAAAGGCGTGCGTGCTCTCGATAAAACAAATGGCTTAGCTCTACTACCGAGTAGAGCTAAGCCATTACTCTCGATAGCTGCAGCCAAGAAGTGCAGCTACTTATTCCTTGTGGTTTCCAGCTAGACAACGTTTTTAAAAACTGATATTTTTTTATCCTTATCGACAATGGGAAACAATATTGCTGATTTTTGTTGCGTACACCTTCCTTTAAACTGAATATACAAAGTCAAGTTAAAAATAGAAAAAAAAGTCTGACTATTCCATATTGACGAATAAATAGAACAGTTTTTCTTAATAAAGTAAATTTTTAATAATGTTGCCTTATTACAGCACACTCGCACACTCTATTGGCTCCTTACATTCTCTAGCAGGAGCAGTAGGGTGATTGATGAATATATCTTTCTGCTTACCTAATTCCTAATTTTGGTGTGTATATCCCCACAAGCGATAGCTCAGTCGGTATAGACGAAGCTACTAAGTCGGAAAGAACTGGGTTCGATTCCTACCAGTGCCGTTAGGAACTTTTATCTGGTCTCTTTCGACGAAATCAACAACACCACATTCGGCAAAATTAGTACTGTTAGTGACGCAACCTTCTAAATATTCTTCATGAGATTTTATAACACTTAAATTAAGATGAGCTTAGAATTACCAAAACAATTGCTATCTTATTTTATTCTTTGGGGTTGGATTGGAAATTGTATACATTGTGCAATCTAGGTATATAAAATCAATTAATTATTACATAAGTGAATAAAAAAATAATATATGTGTGTGTGTGTTATAAATTTTATCTTCTCTTCCAGAGAGTGTATATAAACAGATCTGAACATGAATATTAGCTGAGTATACATATTTTTGTAGCGTAAAACAAATTATAAACATATCACGTATAACGTACTATTGCTTCAAAGAGCGGGCGTACTTTTGTATGCTAGATTGTCAATGAATTTAGATTTTAAAAAATACTCGTGAAACATATATTAAAATGCCTATTCCTGATTTATTTTCTAAAACAGCCGAGATTCTGAGTTTTCGAATTTAGAGTATCAAAATAGTCCTTATAAGGATTGGCTTAAAGGGGCGAAGCAAGAATGCTTTTCATCTTCCCCGTTATCTGTATGTAGAAGACAGCGTAGGGATAAGGTGTTATTGAGCTACTAAAGCTCTGATCATGGCAGAAGGATAACAGCAATAACCAAGCCTCAGTTAGAACTTCATTGGCTACAGCATTGCCATCCATTACATTCCAAGGGTATTAATCACCGCATCTCACTGTCGATTAACTCCTAATCTCACCTCACAAATATCAAAATATGGCAAAAAAATTTATAATAGCTTTCATGTATTATTTAAATAAAACGGCGTTTTAAATCAATAACTTCATTCAATGTGATGTTCCTGAATTTGACAAAATAAAATACAAATTTTAAAAAATAATAAAACTTTAGAGATAATTAATAAAAAAAAATAATATGCCAATGATTGTTTAAATAAGAAAGTCACCATAACATCAAGGAATTATTATATGGGAATAAAACGTATTTACTGCAAAGTGACTTACAACCATCGCAAGCCAAATCGATTGAAACAGCAAAAGACAGACAGTGAAATACTCTTACAGAAATTGTTGTTGGCTGTATTAGTAGCACAGAGTACATTTAATGTGTACTCTATGCTACTGCTGTGGAAGGAGGAGTTCATTAGATGTGTCTAAAAATCTCTGCTAATACTTATCGATACAGTAAATAACTTTGGGAATAGATTTATCCGATTATCTCAATTACGTGGTCTCTCTCTCATCAAGGTGATTCAAGGGCGAACTCTCGTTCAAAAAATAGTTGAATTTCAGAAAGCATCATCTGCTCATCATTTACTAAGCCTGATGAGTCTCTTTGCTCGTGTCTAATTATGGCTACGATGAAAACAACAAAGCAAATGAAAAGAGACTGTAGACCATAGCTAAGTGTTTGGAGTCATATGCTCCGTGGCCAAAATATTAGCAAAGCTTCATGAAATCTATGAGTAACACGTGAATAACTGCAGGTAACATGCGTCGGATATAAATAAATATTCTACATCAGGAGACATTATATGCATTCAAGGGTGTGGGATAATGGGCAATGGTGTGCCCCGAGTCACTTTAAACTGAGAATGATAGCCGGATCTAAAAGGATTACTGATAAGTGATCCTAACTCGAGCCCATTGCTAGGATGGCCGCGTGCATAGCTTAACTATATTCGAGACGATGTGGTAAATAGAAGCTGCTCGATGTGAAAAGTGGACAAAGGATCGAGAGTATCGTAAAGTTCAACAGAGGTGTTCATAAAAGCCCTCTTATATTGTCTGCGAGCTCTTCAGAGAGGAACTCGCAAGAAATATAAGATTCCCTTCAAAATATAATTTGAAGGGAATCTTATATTTGCTTTAATGGGATGAATTGGGATTTGTAAGTGATCATTGCATAGCGCACGATTGTTTCACAAAAACCTATATAGATGTATATGAGAATCTACACATAAGAAATTCAACTTACAAATGTAACTGTTTTATTATTATTATTATTTAAACTCGTAACATAACTTTGGCATTTCATTTAAATTTTAAATTTTACCACCACTTGTTTGCAGCTTTCAATATTGCCCTCGTGTTATCTTTTTTTTTTTTTTTTGTTAATGTTCTTTGTTATTCAGTGTTCGTTTTTTTTCGCGTCACTGGAATTTAAAAATGCAGTTTAAACGGCGAGATTTTTGTTGAAACTGCTTAAAATTGTGGTTAAGTAATTCCGTTTATTGCAAAAATCCTATGTGTTCATATCGTTTGCTATTAATTATTAATATAGTTTTTGTTCTTGTATACTGTTTAATAAACCTTTCTAGTTATAATCAGTGGCATAACCAGATAATCTGTCTCCGAGAAGGTGATTATCACTTCTTTCCCCTACTGCTCGTTCTCTATCCTGCCAACCATTATTGTATGCTAGATTGTCAACATATACGCACTTTTTACTGGAGAATGAAATTTACTAAATATTTCAGATATTCACGATTGAATCACAGTACAAGTACAAATAAAATAATCTAAATCAATTCTTAGTTGTTTTTATAGGCTGTTTTGCCACACTATTGATTACTGCTCCCGATTCAACTGACCCAATTCTTCACCATCTCCTAGTTACGCTACTGTTTATAATTAGTCGTGTTGGTCGGAAAATTTTTGATGTCACATTTGAATAATCAGATCTTCTGTTGTTTATGATTTTTTTCTTTCTTTCTTTTTTTTTTTTTTTTTCGACAGAGACTAACATTTTGGGTTTGTATCATTTACGTTGGCGTACGCACCATAAAAAGGAATAGCAAAATTTATAACATGGTTAACTACTAATTAAAACAGAACTCTGTTAAACCCCTCTTAGAACACAAATAGTTCAGCTTCTCTTATATATGCCATAGAATACACGAACTTCTTTTTCATGAAGAGAGCAAACTTTCGGTATCAAAATTGTACAAGGGAGTAATAAATGTGCTTAAACACATGCCTAAGTTACAGGAAGACCGGAGTATATAATTACAGCGATTAAATTATTCATTATTAGCTTGTTAGGAAATAGTCCATAAAACCACTATAAATATAGTCCATAAAACCACTATAAATATTTATATGCAGTTTCTATTTTATCTATACAGGAAGACCGGAGTATATAATTACAGCGATTAAATTATTCATTATTAGCTTGTTAGGAAATAGTCCATAAAACCACTATAAATATTTATATGCAGTTTCTATTTTATCTATAAAATTCAGTTCTTATAAGAACTGGGAGATGGACTGAGTCCTTGACTCTTTATCCCGTCATCTGAATGAAGTGAATCTGTGTGGATGGAGTGTTATTGAGCTATTGAGCTCTAGTCATGGCTGGGTAACGGCAATAGCCGAGCCTCAGTTAAAACTTCATTGGCTACAGCATTACCATTTGTTACCCTGATTAGTAAGTAAAGGGTAAAATCTCAAAAAATCGGACGATCCCTAGGCCACTCCATAGTGGGCGAAAGACCGTCCATATCTCAGCGTTGGTTCCACTCAGTGACGGGCTCCCCGACCACTGAGCAGAACCGCTCAAATTCCGAGGAAAATAATTTAATTCACCGGCAAGAACCCCTCAGCGGGCCGTGCCGGAGAACACCTTCCCCGGAGACTCAAAGTGCTCCCTTAAGGCAAAAACCTTAAGGGAGCGAACTCAAAAACTCATCACCCAGGATAACAGCAACAGCCGAACCTCAGTTTACTTCCTCGGTTCAGCATTGCTAATTGTTACCCTGGAAGTCCTAAAAAGGACTTTTCCCTCATAAACCTATAAAATTCACTACAAGTAAAATCCTTAATATTATATACTTATATATAATAATAATTGGTGTACTAACACAATGAATGACTTAGTTAAAATCAACCATCTAAGAATTATTATCTAAAGAAAATTAGAACTAAAATACAGTTCTCAAATAATTTTAAATCCAAACAGTAGATCAAGAAATGACAAGAAATTAAAGTCATCTTTTAAGTTTTAGTGAGTATTCGGGATCAAGCATGAACTAAACTTTGAAAGATAGAGGGCAAACATTCGCATGTTATATTACGTACGGAAAGAAAAAAGAAAAATTGACCCATGTAGTCCTAGTAAATCGTATTCACACCTGTTACCAACGATATTATATAACAATAACTAATAGTTTAGAACAATAGCTGATATGCAGTTTTATTTCCTTTCTATAGAACGCATACTTGACTCCATCTGTAGAGTTGTTTCTCTCTACTATTTTGCACATTCCTCTAGATGAACGGCAAAAGAATTTTAGAGGTAAACAAAGGAAGACTTGAGGATTACATGAATCAATGTCTTATTTCTTTAGATAAAAAAATTGGAAGGCGTTAAGAACGGAATAAAAGGGTGCATCAAATAAGAATATCGTAAGATTGATTGTCAAGGGAAGGTTCTTATATCCTTTGAGATTAAAATTATTCAAGAATATTCATTTGTATATCTAATTAAATGAGTTATAAAAATCAGCGCAGTTAAATTAAAATAATTTAAGCAAGTTTGAACGCGGTTATTAGTTGGAAGGGATTCAATCGATGCTGTTGGCACACTCTCCCTCGATGAGTCTTTGGACTCCCTGGAGGTGTCAAATAATAATAATAATAATAATAATAATAATAATAATAATATCATTGCAAAGAAAAATGTAATCATGACGCTGTCACTTTCAAAAGTGATATCCATTTTACTGAATACTCTTCAATCCACGATCAATTTCTTCTTCTTTTTTGTGGAAATTGTTGTGATTTCCGAATTTGTTTATCGACTACTGAACATTTATTACGACGCACTATAGATAGGAGGTAACAATTCCGAAAATTGCATAGCGTGCTGATCGTCATCGTACGAGCACGTGAATTTCCTCCACCTCCATGTTACAAGAGTGATCATTAGGGAAACATAAATTAATGAAGAATTGTATCTCTACCATAAACGGCAAAGCCATTTCATCTCAGACATGCAAACAACTTGAATTACAACCTTCAAAGTGCTGCCCATGTCCTTTTCAAGCAATTCAATTTGATTAGCGCTTTGTTTTTCAATGGAATCAAAATGAGTAAATTCATCCACTAATCGGTTCGTGCTATGCGCTGTGAAAAGTATGTTCCGCTTATTCGATGACAAAATAATTGGCAACAGTCTTTATAAGGTTTGTGGATCAGAAATGTTCTTCTGAGAACCGAGAGATGCATTATTGGCATTAGAGGACGTTGCACGTTTCACTGGGAACACGTTGCAGAAAACTGAATCAGCAATGCTTGTGGCAATTCCAGGAAGTGGTCAGGTCATTACTCTAGATTTCTGTGTATGCGAGCATATAAAGACATGACGATGAATCTAGGATGACCCCGTTTTTATGTGAACACATCGAGTCTTCTCATCCTATTGAATACACGTTGGCTACTAACACTTACCTGAGGATTGTTTCGAATCAGGTATTGACCCGACATGGTCACAATGTGGCCGATAGAGGTGGACTCTTCCAGCAAGATAAAGCCCGTGTCAGAAGTGTCGCACCGTGCAAGCAAGAATTGCGTAGCATACACAACGATTCCTAGGCTCTCCTAGCCCCCTAATTCTTCCGATTTGAATCTCATCGAACATTTGTGGGATCATGTGGAATGCAGCATCTGTTGTTCAGGTGTTGCACTGCCTTGATCCGTTGCTGACCTAATAATTGCCGTAATGCCGTAAATTTGACTCCACTAGAGAATTTCATGACGTTTTCGATGGTCTAACGGAGTTGACAATGCGAAAAAGGGTATAAGTGGTTATCGTGGCTAAACGCGACGCAATACACCACTACTTAAGTGATCATATGGTTTTGGTTCAAGAGTGTAGTCGTTTCTGAAACGTAATGCAACAAATCCACTAGGAGTAAATATAGTAAGCTTTAAAACAAAAGTAAACGTATTTGTAATCCCGCCCGACATGTTTTTATATCATCAGTCATAGCATTTAGTCGATGATATCCAGAGTTGACTTTAGTGCAGCATTCACTTTTATATTCGCTACAATTGTACATCAGTGATACCAGCAACGAACTGCTTCACAAAATGGCCACCAGTAATCACCTGACTTTAAGATAACATTGAGAAATTAAAAATAACAACACAAAGGGAATAATTAGCTTAATAATTACTGGGAAAGAAATAATGGTAGTCTCATAGAGATGTGAATACTTTTATTGCCTTAATGTTGGGTTAAGATATTTAAAGTAGAAAAACTCTAAAAACCTGAAGCTACGTTGCCTGGCAATTGCAAGGATATCGCTTTATATGCTGACTCATTTTCAAGAACTACCGTTCAGTATTCTCCTGAAAGTTTGCATCAAAAGCAGCAACGTCCACTGTATTTCAGTCTTTTATTTAATAATTCATAAATAAGTTTAAGGTGCTGCAGAACATGTGCTGTTTTGTTATGTAGTGCAATTATGTTCTCTCGTAAAAATATCGATAATATTTTGGCTGAGTTGGTTTTTAAATTTAATTCTCACAGCTGCTAGTTTCGCCAGAGGCAAGTTTAAATTGGAGGGAAAAAATAACTAATTCGTTTCAGATACAACTAAATTTATTTACTTGCTTTAAGCAACGTATAAATTTTGGTTTTGATGGGAAAATAGCGTCTGCGGTAATATTACTTCTCCCGAATTATGGAATCGACATCCTTTTAATTTTGTTGCGCATGATTGAAAAACACGCTTTCCTTTGACAATTAAGATGAGTTAAACACTCACCTCTAAAATCAGTGATACCAGCATTTACATTCTGCTGTTTTGTCACAGTAACACACTCTTTGTTTTTGACATAGTAAGACTCCCACTCCGAATGGGGATTAATTATTACAGTGATCTACAACTTACATACACGTTATGCTACTGCTGATAGTTTATTCAACTTATTTTATAATTTTATTTAATAAAATTTTCCATTTTATCCACCTTCGATACAAAAACAATATTTACGATTTCAATGTATCACGTCACTATTGTTTTCTAAATTGTATTATACAATTTATAAAATTGTGTGCACTCTACGGCTTCAGAAACCAGATGCTACTATCAACGCTGGTAGGCCTAAGCAGCTATACCGTGTAAAATGGGAGACATTGGAAAATGAGGCTGCGAGGAAGAATTTTGCAGATGATATTTCCTCCAGGTTCAAAGAGATTCCCAAGCATACTGCAGATGTTGAGGATGAGTGGAAGCTGTTCAGAACAGCTGTCACTGCCTCTGCACTCTCATGCTGTGGCAAAAAGCGGCCCGGCGTGGCAACGGGCAGTGAGAAAAGGACACCTTGGTGGAACCAAGAAGTCCAAAAAACTGTCCGGGCAAAAAAGGAGTCCTACCTAACATGGCTTAGGGTCAGGTCACCTGAGATGCGTTTGTGCTATGCTGAGGCACCAAAATCTGCTGCTAAGGCAGTAAAGACAGCAAAGCAGAAGGCTTGGGAATCCTTTGGAGAAAGATTAGACTCATCCTATGCAAATTATATTATGGAAATCGCGCATAGCAAGGGCAATTAAAGCCTCTGATGGTGCACTTTTAACAACCGAGAAGGATATCCTCCACAGATGGAGGGAATATTTTGAGAGCCTTCTTAACCCGGGTGGCCCAGCAGTTGTGGACATCCAAGAGGTGCAGATCGGGGCAATGACTAGTCTCACAGCAGAAGAGGTCCATTTAGCAATAAAATCGCTAAAATCGGGCAAGGCTGCTGGCGATGATGATATTCGGCCAGAAATTCTAAAAACATTAAATCGAGACGGTGTTCTCTGGCTGACTCGAGTGTGTCAGGCTGCTTGGATATCTGGGCGAGCACCAAAGCAATGGCAGACAGGCATAATAATACCAGTCTTCAAGAAGGGAGACCAGAAGAATTGCAGTAACTATCGTGGCATCTCTCTGCTCAGCCTGCATGGGAAAATGTATGCTAGGTGCTTGGAAAGACGGTGCAGAAGCATAGTTGAGTCAACGTTCCAGGAAGAACAATGTGGCTTTCGTCCTGGTAGAAGCACAACTGACCAAATCTTCACTTTAAGGCAAGTCTTTGAGAAATCTTGGGAATATGCCAAGAATGTCTACACATGTTTTGTGGACTTGGAGAAGGCATATGACCGGTTTCCTCGGGATAAGCTTTGGCAAGTAATACAGGCGTATGGAGTGGATGGCCAACTATTAGCTGCCATCAAGTCCCTGTATGAATGCCTAGAGTTTTGTGTCAGGGTAAACAGCACAAAGTCTGAACCTTTCACAGTCTCCGTTGGCCCTCCGACAAGTGTGTGTTCTATCACTCCTCCTTTCCATTATATTTATGGACTGGATTGATAGGCACAGCAGGAAGCAGTGAGTGTGTCAGAATTAGAAGATGTAGAGTCTGATTTTTGCAGATGACCTAGTTCTGCTTAGCCCTTCCACAGATGACCTCCATCGGACCCTGGATAGGTTTGTAGCTGTTTGTACAGACGCCGGAATGAAGATCAGTGTGGCCAAAACTTAAATATTTATGGTCTCAAGAAACCATCCCAGTGCACTCTAAATGTAAGTGGAGTCCCAATGAGGCAGGTAGAGAAGTATAAATACCTTGGGTCCATATTCACGAATGATGGAAAATGGGACGTAGAGCTAGATACTCGAATTGGCTTAGCAAGCTCAATATTGCGGGAGCTTGGCCGTTCGGTAGTTCTGAAGCGGGAGTTAAGCCAGAAAGCGAAGCTGGCTGTCTTCAATACAGTCTATGTCCCCATCCTCACCTATGGTCATGAGAGTTGGGTAATGACCAAAAGAATGCGGACACGAATCCAAGCGGCTGAAATGAGGTTCCTTCGAGGTGCTGCGGGGCTGACGAGACTCGACACGGTCAGAAGCTCTGCAATTCGGGAAACCCTCAATACTCAACCGCTGCTTCTCCGTGTTGAGAGATCACAGTTACGTTGGTACGGGCACCTGGTCAGAATGCCACAAGAGAGGCTCCCTCAGCAGGCCCTCTTTGCCAAGCCAGAGGGTGGGAGGCCACGTGGAAGGCCAAGGACTCGCTGGATAGATTATATCCAAAACCTTGGGTGGACACGTTCGGGAATCCCACCAGAACACCTGAGCTTCGTGGCAGAGGATCGTGACCATTAGAAGTTCCTCTTGCAGCTGTTGCTCCCACAACCCAATTAGGAAAAGTGGGCCTTGAAAATGTATGTATGTATGTATTATACAAGTTGTTCAATACATAAAAAAATCTGAACGCCTATTTCCGATCCAGAAATGGATAAGAATCTGCCGAGCCATTCACCGAGTCTTCCCTGCTCTTCAACTAACAGCCTGTGGATTCAACTTGTTCTTGCTCAAGAATGTTTGTAAGTGTCTGTAAGTAACAAATAATTTTTACGACTTCTGTGAGACGGTTACTATGCTTATTGGGCGCTTGAGGTGGATTGAAACAAAATTACATATTTTCTCTCTAGAGAAGAAAAAAAACGGATTATGTAACGTAAGATGCCCTCAGTAATAATTTACCACAACTTTCCAACCTTTCTTGGAAAGGATGATGCACTTAAATCATTAGAATATAAAAAAAAAAAATCATTTTATTTATTTATTTATTTTTTTTTTTAAAGATCAAATTTCTGCGTGGGAAATCAATGATGCTAATTCAATGTGCATAAATAAATAATGTGAAAAATAAAACAAGTTATTTAGTTTAATAAATGAAATAAATAAATAATTTAAATTAACTGAAATAAAGTGAAGTAAGAATGTCATGTATGGATTAAGTGGAAAACTACCGAACAGTTTGCTATGAATAAATATGAATTGATCCATATAAAGAGTACTTCAACGAAGTATTGCATGTTCTTACTTAGATTTGTAAAGGTTATAAAGAAAATGAATAAATGAAAGGCGGTAAGTGATTGGACTGGTTAGAGATGGTCAGATGAGGCAACTGTACTTTCAAATTCTCTGGAGTTAGAAGACTGATCGGAGAAAAATAGAAATTAAAAAGATAAAGAACCGTCAAAACAACAAATTGGAAATGATAGAAGGAAATATTTTAGCATGCTATGCACGCCGAAACTTTAGTTTCTATATAAAAAGAAACTTATACAGGTAACCCTCATATAGCGCGGTAATATAAGGTAACCCTCGTATACAGGTAACCCACGTATAACGCGGTTTCGATACAAGACGGTCTACAAACTGTAGTAACCCTTTATCTTTTCATATATTTTTCAACGCGCGACTTACAAATCAAATTTTATCGTCGTTAAATTTGCATCTTCCAGTATCGCGCATGTAGTTATAAGTAGCGAATTTATATTAGGGGAACCCTTTAGCACGCATGTACGTCAATTGTTTACCGTAGAAAGTATTTATTGTTGAAAATTGTCTTCGTTTTCTACCAGGAAAGCATAAAAATCATAAATGTGTTAATCTCGAGCACTTTATTTTTTGGCGAGTTACATACAATATGTAATGCTTTTTTTTATGTAAAAAAAATATTTATAGTAATGGCCACTTAGAGCGCTTTTGCGCTATACGCGTTTGTTAATAGGGATAAACCCGCTCACTATAAACTGCCAAGGTAACGATTGAACAAGGCTGAAGATACATTCGGTTTCGATCAGCACATGAGACTCACCTCGCGAACTTCTATAAGTGCTCAAATCTCATCAATAGTGAATTAATTGAAGGGGAAATAGATTTAAATGAGGAGGAACTGGTACAATTAATAGATGACGGCGAACCAAATACCGGGGAAAGTTCTGCCAAAGATTCTGATTGTGATGAATTCCATTAAAGAATTCAGTTTAAAGAAATTAGCAAAAGAATCGGACTTGGCTATGAAATCGGACTTGGATATGAAAGTTATTTTATGGATAATGATCTCTCGATGGAGCGCCTCCGGAAAATTCACGAGACAAATGGATATTTGTTTAGCTCCGTATTATGAACTTAATAAAAAATTGCAGCATAATGGTAAGTAAGGTCTTATTGCGAACTTCTGGATAACTAAACTAGCTGAACTATGCAATGCGAATTATACAAATGATGTCCAAGAGATTTCAAGTGAGGACGACGTCCGGCCACTCGTAAATAAAGAACATCTACGAAATGTTCGATTTGAAGACAGTGATGACGATTAAAATATGCACTTTATTTTATTTTGCCTAAAATATTTATGCATTATGTGCAATGAAGTTTACGTACAATTTATAATTTTTTATTATTTTATACTATGTATTTGTTTCATAGTTTATGTTTTGTTAACTATGAATAACCTGAATTAAATAAAAATTTATTTTCGTTGGATATGTCATTGTTTATATAATCTTAAAAAAAAAAAAAAAAAAAAACGATTTCGGAACCTAACCGTACTTTTTCTATGTGATCTGAGTCTCGTATAACGCGATTTATATGACACGGCATTTTTGTGGAACCTAACAAGCGCGTTATACGAGGGTTGCCTGTATTTTAGTTAGTGTATGTTACTTAGCATACGCACTAGTTAGCATGCTAACTGAAGTTCCGATTGCCATCCGGCTTGTATTGACGTATATTATTCAATGTGTCTGCGGGATGGTTAATCTAAGTTGGATTCTTACCCTAATCCATTTAAAATGGCGCATTGTCTTTTTAATCAAATGTCTAAGAGAAAAAAGTGTGGTCTGCAATTCAAGCACATATTTGACTGCATCAATAAACTTGTATAAAATGAGCAATACTGATGACCTTAATAATGCTAATATAACGGAATATTTATCTTCAGTTGAAAATCCTTTAGAAATTATGTATTCTAGAGGCAATATTTGCACCCAATCTATCGGTATAAATAGCATTACCGTTACCGCTGCTCTGCATGAGTGGGACACGAAACTCATGATACTTATCTCAGATATCAAAGTTATTATTAACATAAACGTCCTGAAATAACGAACGCTGTAGGAATGAACTGCGTTTCTCTATCACTATGATCTATGAGCATATTCAGAATTATCAGTACTATTTCATAATATTGGGTAGTATTTTAAGACACTGATTAAGAGAAACTGCTCGTATTTGCAATATTGCGTTTCAGAAATTTCTGTTACAAAAACGGAACAAATTCAATGATTATTGCTATCGAGGCTACGAAGTGTATTCAGATAATGTGAGGCTACGAAGTGTATTCAGAATAACATCGAATCCATGCGGTTTCCGAAATATACCACAGATATCCTACGCAAGGTGAGGATTTAACGAATTCATTCAGTTCAATCATATTTACTCTTTTATATTTCTTCCACGAAGTTTTTATTCCAAACATTCCAGAAATGGCCCATAGGATTCGGATCCAATGAGTAAAGGATACATTTATTAAACAGTCAATTAGTTTATTCGATTCTTGATGATCCTTGCCCTTCGATCTCGTTATCCTCTTGTAAGTGTTCATCGCGTACAATAGAAATGATAAACATGAACGAATGAACTGAGTGAAAACAATGTTCAAGTTTGGTTGGGAGTTGCGCTCTTTGCAATTACGTCCGATGCTGCAAGGACCATAAGGTCAGTGAGGTCAATGAGATCAGCGTATTATGTTTATTAATTTGGTGTTTTTTTCTGACCGAATTGTCTCTTTCATTAGATGAAAAACCCGAGTTGACATGACGTATAATCCTGACCTGCCCCCTATGAGAACAGCGTACTATATGGTTTTATTCTATAGGACAAGTCAGGGTTCCGAGATCTTCATTCGCCCTTCACGGCCATGCATTACTGATACCAAGCATGTGGTTTGTGGGGTCTCCAGAGTCTCCTTCTGTCGGCATGAAATAATAAACCATGATTTATTCACTCTGTTCGACCATTCTTTATTTTTCTGATATCCAGAATAGCTCTTTTTCTCTCCCGCCTTAGTCACACTTATTTATTTTTATTGGACTGATAAGGTACCCGGAATGGTCATATTCCATTACGGACAGCTTTCGACGCACGGCTGTTCATATTCATTTTGCCTTTTGTCGCAATCTCTAGACAGTACGGACAGTCAGTATAAACCCAGATATCTCCTGAACTTAATGATGCTGTGAATCTTTCATCTGACCTTCGCATCGATCGGCTGATTACATCAATCTGGCTACATCTTCGCTGACTTTATGTTTCCTGCACTAATCTCAGTCTAGCAGAATTACTGCCGCACGTGGTCTTAGCGACCACGTATTTTTATCCTCAAATTACTTTTTGATTCATTTGCCAAGGAGGTAACTGTCTCTAATAATTTGATTTAAAAGAATAAACGAATCGTGGGATTTTCCGAAATATCTTTGGTGCAATTTTCTTCCAGTCGCTAATTCTAATTATTTTCAATGTAGTTGGTTATTAAACTTTCATTGTATCTCACCTAATTGGAAGGAAGTGCGGTTGAGAAGGTGAATCCTGATTTTTCGCAAGTTTATTAGGATGACAACTGTACAAAAAGCCATGAAAGAAATGTGGGAGATAGGTGTGTTAGCTGCATCGCCAATTTCACATCGGCAGATAATAGTTTTTCTAGTGAAATCATCGAACCGGTCGTATTATTTACAAAAACAGTAAGTTTTCGACCTCGAAAAAGGTTGGATGCAGTAAAATGAAACCACTCACCATGATTTCCTGTTTGACACAGATTTCACTCTCAGAGATCTAGCGAGAGAGAGAGACCTATGTCAAACCACACTATAAGATTGCTAAACACGCAATTGCTATTATGTTATCTTGTATCTACTGCTTCAGTCTTAATAAATTTCAAATTCTTCTGCGGGAAAATAATAATAATCGTACTACTGCTACTACACTACTAATACTACTACTAATAATAATAACAATGATGTAATAAAAAAATAATAATAATAATAATGATTGTTCGATAGCATTTAGATGTTTATTAACTTGGATTTTAAAATGAAAATACTATGACGTCACGACTTTTGTTTTTTTAAAGAAGCTAATAACAAAAAAATAAATAGTAAAATAACCCTCTACGTTCAAATAAGTGTAAAAACAAAACGGATATTTTTCACTTCTTTATTCGTAGACGGAATTTATAGAGATGACACAGTTTTGAAAGGAAGTGGGACCGAAGTATAATGCACGTTATAAATGATGACGATGTAGATTTATCAATAAATATAAAGAGAATAAAACTTATGACACGATACTGTTTTAAAATCAATTCGATGTAAGAGGGAACAAATGAACAATGTTATGTGCTTGAGACACCTCATTATTGAAGATGCTTCGCAAATAAGAACTTATATATCCCATTCAAATATCAAGTCAATGAAAAATATTCTACATAATGAGAGAGAGAGAGAAAGAGAATGAAAGACGATGATTAAAAGAAATATTTTAAATCAGTATTAATTCAACTTCCTATGTAAAAAGTAATCCAATCCGCAGAATGAAGTGCGGAAACGGTATTCCTCTTATTGACGGTACTAGTTGACAGTTATGTCGTAGAAATTAATTGGAATCCATCAACTAAAAGCTGTAAACTTATAGGACATTAGGATGTGTGTCGCGGGTAGTTGGGAAAAATGCTCTGAAAACTAAGTTAGTGGGTGTCTTTATACTGGATAATGAATTTCATTTAAGGGATTCAGAAATTTCGATATGGTGGCTGGATTTGGAACCATATCCAACGGATAGTGGGTGCCCTATTCGTTGATCAGACAAGCGTTTGAACATCGATCTTTTACTCGCTGACTCAATGTAGCATTCCCATTTGGAATACCATTACAATCACCTTTACTGAAAATTAAAACTTCCTGATCGTTTTTATTATATTGTATATATAAATTTTATTATTATATACACCTATTTTTATTGATATAAAAAATAGGTGTATATTACTCCTTAATTAGATCAGTGAAATTTTCCAAACTTTTCGAATATATAATATTTTTAAAATTATATATAAAATATTTAATTTCATTCTATAAACTAAATACAGTTTTATAATTCTTACCATCATCTGGAATACGTGAAAGAACTGTTATTACTTTTATATGGTAATACGACTTTTCCAGAGAGCTCTTCGCAATGCAGAGAACATACTAACGATGATCTAAGAGCAAGTGTTACGGAGGAAGACAATTTACAAGAGAGTCTTAAGTCTTAGCATCTAAAGGTGAGAGATTAGTGTATCAAAAATTCTCCTTATTTTTACAACTATACTTATGAGGTTACTGCTTTAACCTATGTGAGAGACACTAACATGGGAACAGAAGTGGATGAATTGGAGTTTCTTATGATATTGCATAATCCCAATTAATTAAAAATAATCGCAATCTAAATACGGCAGTGGGATTAGACTGGATAGCAGCCAGCGTTTTGCGAGAAAGTGCAATGCCTTTGACTAGGCTCTTTACGTCTCAGCTCTGGCACAGTTCCAAGGGGTGGAAAGAGGGCAAAGTTATTCCTTTGCATAAGGGAGGCTCTAAGACTACAGTAGCAAATTATAGACCAGTCAGTATCTCAGGCGCGGTGGTAAAAGTATTAGAAAAATTGGTAAAAAAGAGAATTCAAGAATGGGTAAATAAAAATATGACACTGTATGAGGGGTCAACATGGCTTTGTGAAGAGCCTTCGTAATTTACTAACTTTTTATAATAGAGTAATAACTGAGATGGATAAAGGAAATGGCTACACGATGATTTTGCTGGAGTTTGCAAAGGCATTTGACAGAAACATGGAACACTGTTACGCAAACTAGAACAAATGTGGATGGATATGACGCTGGCTAAGTGGATATGAGGGTGGCTGCAGATTTCAAAAAGTGGTTTATGGAGGGGTAGAAACCGGTGACTAGTGTTGTGCAACAAGGTTCAGTTCTGGGACCATTGCTGTTCAATTTGTACATAAATGATACAGGAAATGACCTGAAAGGAAATATTCAGTTGTTCACTGATGATGCGAAATTAGGTAGAGTAATGGTTAATCAAGGTGATGTGGAGAGTTCCAGGATAATTTAAATAGGCTGTCAGTATGGGCAAACGTTAATGAGGTGTCAGTTTATGTCGACAAATGCAAAGTTATGCATTTTGGGATAAATAGATTACAAGCCGTGTATCATATTGATGGCATTGTAAGGAAATAGATGAAGCTACAGATTTAGGGGTGGTGGTAGATAGAGAGTTATGGTTTATAAGACATGTTGCTAAGGTAGCTCATACGATTACTTGGCTAGTGACGAAAACATTAACATGTAGAGATATCTAAGTTGTTTTTACTCTTTATAAGGCCTTGATAAGCCCACATCGACAAGTTGCTTAAAGGATTTTATAGGATAGATGTAAGGGAAATGTTTCAGCCTTTGGATAGAAGGACCAGAACAAGGGGTCATCCCTGGAATTTGAATAAAGATGTGGCCAGTAGGGGTGTGAGGACTGGATTTTTTGCTTGGAGAGTGGTGAATGGGTGGAAAGGGTTGCCAAAGTCAATTGTGAGTGCTTTGTATGATAATGGGCTGAAGGGGAGGTGAGGTATGATAGACTGCGTGGATAGATTGGATCTCCCGCGATGAGTCTTCGGAATCCATGGAACTTCCACGTAAAATAATAATTTTAATCATTTTTTTTATTTTATTTTATTTTTTATTTTTTTATTGTTCTTTCAAATATTTACATGTGTACAATGATCATCTATTTAGTATATTATTTTACAAGGTATATTATTTTACAATGAGATTTAAATAGTAATGATAATAACAGTTTTTTTATATAACAATCATAATAATAATTTACAATTATATCGTTCAGAGTTACATAAGTTGTATAATATTACATATTGTAGTTTACTATTTTTTTTTCAAGTTTGAAAAGATGTGATTATACAACAGTATTTACACATATGCAATCTAAATATTATATTTCCTAATTCTCACAAACAAACAGTGTAAACTCATGATTTACATTTAAAAGATTTTTTTTATTACATTGCATACATTTGTTACAGTTATTATATGCATTACATACATTTGTTTACATATTATACATTGCTTACATTTGTTTATATGTGATATTTACATTACGTACATTGGTTTACATATAATACATACATTACATACATTGGTTTTCATGTGATACGTACATCAAATGCATTTGGTTACATATGATACATCTTGGATGAGAACTAATTTCTTTGCTTTCATCCTCGAAACTTATATGTAAGCTTATCTGAGGTACCAATACATAATAACAAACAACAGTTGGTTATTATGTATTGTTTTTTTTTTTTTTTTTTGCTGTGTTGGGAAGCTACGAAATCTCTGATTGAGAAATTCGCGCGCGCACACGCACGCACGCACGCACGCACGCACGCACACACACACACACACACACACACACACACACACACACACACACACACACACACACACACACACACACACACACACACACACACACACACACACACACACACACACACACACACACACACACACACACACACACACAATAACTTGGAATGTATTGATGCGTCGCTGAACTGGAAGCCTGAACGAATATATTGTGTTTCATTAAGTTTGTATGGTATTTTGGGTGCGTGTTTCTTTTCAGGCTATTGTAGTTTGTAAGGTTTCTGTATTCAAAAGGTAATTTGTTTATCATGTCTGGGATGTAGAAGTTTCACGTGGCCTTTCCGTAGTGATTATTGTATTTATATGTGATATAATTAGTAGTCTGAGGTCTTGTTATATGGTATGTATTTCTAACTGTCCTGTAGTTGGCATCGAAATAATGTTTTAGCAAAGTTGCGTAGGGACATAAATGTTTTGCTGTCAGTATTTTGTGTTCTGAAATTGCGATGTATATAAGGTCGATATTTTCTCTTTTTTCCCAAAAGATCAGTTTTATCATTTTGTACTGTAGCGACATTAATCTATTTAATTTGTAGGGTGCACAGAAAGCATACGTTGTTATAGCGTATCTTAGTATATTTTGGCACATAGTGCTTTGTATATTAGTGTTTTTAGGCGTATGGGAACTATGTTTTTTAACCTGTAGAGTTTGCCACTTATTGTTCGGAGTTTGTTGTGTAGATGGTTTATGTGGCTGTTCCAGCGCATATCTGCATCGAAGTAAATTCCAAGGTATCGTATTGTTTCATCCTGAGTGATTGTAGTGGTTTTACTGTTCTGTGTGTTTTTTATGTTGTAGAGTAAATGTTGGATCTTTATATATTTGTTATCAACTAGTCGAGTCAGTGGATTTCTGAATATCATTAATTTTGTCTTTTCTGAGTTTAGGTGTATGGAGTTTATCGTGAGCCAGTCTATGATCAGATTTATATCATGTTGCATATTTGTTTGAGCTATGCTTGCGTTATTATGGATGGATATTATTGCTGTATCGTCTGCGTATTGGAATATCTTACCTTTGAGGGGTAGCTGATTAATATCGTGCGTGTAAATGTTGAATAGAGTTGGGGAGAGTACAGCTCCCTGTGGCACTCCACAGGTTACTGGTAGCTCTCTGCTTCGGTTTGACCCGATACGTGTGATATGCTTTCTATTTTGGAGGTAGTTTGTAAACCACCTGTGAAGAGGCCCGTCTATTCCAATATGCCTCAGCTTTTCTAACAAGGTTTGATGTGTAAGCGTATCTAATGCTTTAGTTAGATCTATAAAGACTACCATGGCAATTTTGTTTTTGTCTAAGGCGGTATTAATTACGTCTGTAAAGTCTTCCAAGAGAGATGTTGTTCCCTTTTTTTTCTGAAAACTATATTGTGTTTTGGGAATAATATGAAAGATCTCAGTGTATGCCGTGAGTTTCTTCAGTATGATCCGCTCCATAATTTGATTGATAATTGGTAATGTTGCTATGGGCCTGTAATTGCTGATTAAATTAATTTTTCCTTGTTTGTATATGGGTGTGATTATGGCAGTCTTTAGCATACTTGGTATCTGTCCTATTTTAAATATTTTATTTATTAGTTTTAGTAGGATAGGACTTAAACTCGTTGCGGGTTGCTTTATATCTTTAGGTCTGATACCATCTATTCCTGGGCCTTTGTTTGGTTTGATTTGATGTATTGCTGAGAGAAGTTCTGCTTCTTTTATTGTTGGGAACCATAATGTCTGTTTTGATTGTGGCCCAAGTGGAGGGTCTTGTTTTGTGATTGGGAGAATATTTCTATGCAGCTCTTGGATGGAGTCTGCAAAGTATTGGTTAAAGTCATTTGCTAGTTGTTGGATAGGTTTTGCGTCTTTCATGAAGCTGTGTTTTATGGTTTCGGAGGCGGTGGTGTTGGGAACAAAATCTAGTATCTTATTGATGAGATGCCAGGTTTGTTTCATGTTGTTTTGTGCGGAGGTTAGTTTGTCTCTATAGTAGCTTCTTTTTGCATTTCTGATTTGTGTTGTAAGGCGATTCCTTGTTATCTTATATTCAGTTTTTAAAGATGTGTTATTTGGATATCGCTTTAATTCTTTCCATAAAGCGTCCTTTCTGTGTATTTCTAGGATTACGTTTTGTGTTATCCAAGGATTCGTGTTGTTTTTGAACGAATTCGGACTTTCTTTGTAGCTTATTTTTATATTTCCTCCAGTGTGAGTTTAATGTTGTTGTATAAGATATCTGCTGAATCTGATGCCAGGTGTTCCCAGTCTGTTTTTCTTATTTCGAGGTTGACCATTTCTTCGTCTATTATTGTTTTCTGTCGCTTTTCTTCTGTGGGACATTGCATGGATATTTTCTTGATGTGCAGGTTTAGAGCGGTGAAGTAATGGTCTGCTACTTTGCACTTTATGACTGATGCAGTGTAACTATTTGGTGGTGCTCGGACGTTTATATGATCTAGACAGGAGGCAGTGATAGTATTTCCGAATATTTCTTCTCTAGTACATGATGTTATTGTTGGTATTAGATTATACATGGATAGTGTGTCTAGGTATTGTACAGTATTGTCTGGTTTTCATTTGCAATATTTATGTTTATCTCGCCAATTATCATTAGGTGTTCGGGTGAGCATATTTCTTGGCTTGAAAGCCAGCAATTGAGTTCGTGCAAGAATTTTATCATGTTTAGGTTTGGTGGCCTGTAGATAGCATTTAGTATTATGGGATGCCGTGTATTCGCGGTATTAATGATTTCGAGGCAGAGGGTTTCGGCATGCTCAAACTGATATGCCGTTTCTTTTGCTATTAATTTTTGTTTGATAAATATTAATATCCCCCCCTTTTTGTTTTGCGGCATGATCTGTGTTGTTGGAAGCCTGGAATTTGGAAAGCAGTCGCTTCGTCATTAGTTATGGATACTTCTGTAAGAATCAATATATCAACAACATCAGGATAATTCCTCAGATAAGCCTGTAATAATAACCAGTGTTTTCGGATGCTTCTGATGTTAATATGCAAGATTGAGAGACCTCTCGCATGTACTCTGTTTTGTTTCCATGCATCACGCGATTCGAAAGTACAATTACTGATGTATTCTGTGTAATTACATCTATCTGATGGTTCACATTCATTTTTGTTGTGTTGAGATCTTATTGAACTAAGTTGGAGTCTTTTGTTTCACTCTGGCAACCTGTC
The DNA here is from genome assembly GCF_054136105.1 of Typopeltis vanoorti. Taxonomy (NCBI): domain Eukaryota; kingdom Metazoa; phylum Arthropoda; class Arachnida; order Uropygi; family Thelyphonidae; genus Typopeltis; species Typopeltis vanoorti. The sequence continues at coordinate 99,968,600 of NC_143559.1, read as the reverse complement.
TATATCTTCCGAACTTTTTATTCGTATAGACTTTGAAGTCTGTGACTTTCTCAAGAATATTTTGCCGTCTTTCATCGATAAAAATCGATACTTTTTTTCTGTTTTTTCTTTTCTTGCTTGGTACAAAAGTTTCTGATTGAAAGGTGTTAAATACTCAGATAGAAAAATTGGCGTATTGTCTTGCGATGCATTTAAATCCTTGACTAGTTTCAAGTCTGCTGGCTTTTATGAGATTGTCTCTTGTAGCCTTGCTTGTCAGACGAACTATGACTGGTGCGGGTCTTGGCGAGCCATGTTTTCTCTTCTTCCTGGGAAACCGATTAATGGTCTGAATATCATTATGCTGTAGGGGGATGTCAATTGCATGGCTTAACTTTAAAACTACGTCTCTGAGATTTTCTATGGATTCGGTTTCTGGAAGACCGTTTATGACAACGTCTTCTTTATGTTGTTGTTGGTTTAAAACTTTGTATTGTAGTTTCAGGGGATTAAATTCTTGCCGGAGTTCCGATGTGTCTTTTATCAATTTGTGCTGCCTCTCAGTTAATGCGTTAATGCAGGTTTTAATGTCTTTTACCGTTTGTAAGACTTCTTCGACTTTTGAATTATTAAATTTAACAAACTCTTCGTATTCGCTAATTTTTTTTTTGTTATTTCTTTATTCTGTTTATCAAATAGTTCTTGCACAAGATCTACCAAGCTAGCTTTTATATTTTCTAAACCTTTTTCTAGTAATAAATTTACAGAACTCAAATTATAAGACTCAATAATAATAATAATAATAATAATAATAATAATAATAATAATAATAATAATTATAATTATTATTATTATTATTATTATTATTATTATTATTATTATTATTATTATTATTATTATTATTATTATTATTATTATTATTATTATTATTATTATTATTACAGAAACACATCGTATAATACGACCCACAACAACTCTATACATCCATACACCCTTCAACAATTCATATGGTTCTTTGGTGAGATCGCATCAGATACCCACGCAACTGAACAACCTACCAAGAAATTTAAAACACATAGATAACTACAGAACATTAAAACACGAACTCTGGGAAATATACCAACAAAGTTAACATACCATTAACACTAATATACACATCACAAATCACCAGCATCCAGTGCCAACATCGCATACCTAAACAGTAGCAACAGCAAAAATAGTGAAGCCTAAATTCCACTCTCCTCACAAAAGCTAACCCAAGCTTCGAAATAGGTTGGATTAACTCGACTCACTCAACCACACGTAATCCTTATAACCAAAGAAGCAGATTATTTATTAAAACAGTTAGTAAAGTATACAACAATAACGAAGATACTGATTATTATGTGATAATATCATTAATATAATACTCTTATGTAATAAATTATTCTTATAATTAAAAATTATATAAACAAAAAAATTATTTTACAAAAAATTCTGACCAATCTTCATTGTTAACGTTAGAACATTTGTTGTAAATGCATAATATAAAGGCAAAAAAGTATTATTAGAAATTTTAATTGAAATCCAATGTAGAAAATGCAGCACTTAGTGCTGAATTCTGTAAAATTATAAGTTGCAATGTCACTCAAGATGTTTATTGTGTGTAAATATTTTATCAACAAATAAAACATGTTATTCTATTATTTAAAAAAATTATTATTGTGTTGTTGTTGTTAAGAATATGATCGTATGCGATATCGATCAAAAACAGTTTGGCCTATATTAACCATTACAAATCGACAAAAAATGTTTATATCGCACTGCCTCAGCGAAATACGCACACAGTGTGTACAAAATAAAGAGCCAAAAGGCTTCAGTTCGTCGATGCAAAATTATATAAGTAAAGTGGATATTAGATCCAGCCTAATTTTTCATTGCCGAACGGAAGCCTTTTGGCTCTTTATTTTAGTAAATACTTTTACGCACCCACCGAGACTTCGCTTACGAATAATACACCTCTCCGACATTTCAAATTTCTTAGTACTAAACAAGAGTTTTTGCTCTCTCGGTCTCTTCAGAGACCGTAAGAGAGCAAAAACTGGCCTCATAGCCGTTTCGAACTGGTAGGTTCGAAACGGCTGTGAGGCCAGTGAAACCTTATCAAAATAGACTAATAGAAAGCGATACAGATGCTTGGGCGGCTCCTATATTTTCAAAATAGTCCGCGCTCATGCAACATGTGAATGCTGCCCACCGTTTGTAGGTTCCTGCTTCGCGTCTTTCCAAGAATAGTCGATTCATGCTGAAGGGGAGAAAGAAATGAAGGACGTCCGAATTGGTCGCCAACACGCGAAATCACGTGCTTTATAGGTAAAATTTTCCAATTGTTATACAAGTAACATAGTTAACTACAATAATCATAAAAAGAGAAGTTAATTTTCCGACTGTTAATAATAAACAACTCATCCCACAATACGGACTGATTACCCTATTATCGGAATGGATTCTCCTTTTTCTGAGATGCGCAGAAGTGTCGAAGGATCTCTAATCGGTGGGCGAACTATATATTCCCGTAAGCTCTCTGGTCAATTTATTTTTACGAAACTTTCATCCGCAGATATCCGCCGATGTAACAAATGAACTGAATTTTTTTGTTTGAAAGAAAGAACAATTCATAAAATGATATCAGATGATCTTAATATCAAGATAAAATTAGATTAATATCACCTGAGAGACTGTCTCAGGTGATATTAATCTTCATTGATTAATTAATTTTTATTAGTTATTTAAGACCGAAGAAAGTATGGAAGCTAAGTTTTGAAATGCATCTTCTCAGGAATTTGTTTGACCAAAAAGTATCACCTTTGAGAACAATTACTGTGATATTGTAAAATCGACAATCTCTACAAAGAGCTCTACGGATCTTTGAAACGTGATGGCCAGTTCTCACATTTTTTTTTGCGTATTATACCTGGCAAAATATAAAAGTAAATATATTTCTTCTAATATTGAGGCTAACACATCGATTCTAGTCTGTCACTGAAGTTACGGAATTGTGAGAAATTTAGCTTATGTAAAAGATGCATCGTATGTAATAATTATATTCCTAGCTGGGTACTAACATTCGCGGTCTATAAACTTTATCCTGATGCTATGTTTCCACATTCCACAAAGTTTTATTTGCAAAAAAACACTCACTCCTTCAATTCTCACTAGCATAGTAAACGACTCGACTCCTTCGTTTTGGCATTCTTATACAAATAAACGAGATGTATTGTGCCTAGCCAATGCATTATTATCGGAGCTAGTTAGGAGCAACAATCATAGGATATATCGGGAGGCAAAGGGCCAGTCGCTTTATCCTCTGGACAGGTACGACTTAGAAAGACTTAAGTTAGCTCTTAACAGTCAGTAGGCCTAATACATAGGAAGAAGAAGAAAAAGAAGATAATAATAATAATAATAATAATAATAATAATAATAATAATAATAATAATAATAATAATAATAATAATAATAATAGAATAGCCTCTTTATCCCCTACAAATATGCATATTTGTGAAAAAATCTACATCAAATCAATGCAGAGACTACATATATTGATATTTGATAGTCAACCAAATAATATTGTCTGGTCATACTTAAATATACTAAACATTGTTCTTTCTAGTATCTGAATAGCCGTTCATAAATGAAAGTGGAAGAAAAGAACTAGTCATCAACATTTCAAGATTTGTACTTCAAGTTTTTTTTTTTTTTTTCCACCTGGCACAACGCATTGTGGAACTGAGTAGCATTTAACGAAATCGAATTGTAGGTTCTTGTAGATACAATGAATCCAATCGGTATTAGATATCATTAAAGTCACGCACAAAACATTGAAAGCAAAGCTCTTAAAATGAAATATCAACTGCAACTTACGAAACAATAGAAAAAAAAACGAAAATGCAATAAATATATTCATCAGGTAAATAATATTAACAAAATTCTAGAATGATCTTTAGATAGAGTTTCAATATGGTTTAATCTTCAATATGCAATACATGCGTTCTTTTCTGTGATTCAATTACTACTGTATTTATTGAAAACTCATTGCCTTAAATATAAACCAGAAAAAAGGATTGAAAGAAATAGAAAGGGATTTGATCCCCTTGGCCGGACGGTTTGTGTCGAAACAGTTGTTGATATATTGAAAACACCTACAAGTGGTATAGCATAAAACTTATATACTGTATATATATATATTTATTTATTTTATTCAAACATTTTATATAATTCCAATAATTTAAATAATTTTATAAATAATTTTATATACTGTTTTCTGTTTTTTAATTATGCCGCTTGAAGTTAGACCTAGGTTCTAGTCTAGTCGCTGACTGGAGGAACTTTTTCTAAGCCTATCTTCGACCGGTTCCCGAATTAGTCGATCTCTGGCACAGGCAAGCGAGTTTTTACTCCTGGAAACTCGGGTTTTTCGTCCCGTAAACTCAAGAAAATCGACCGTAGTACCCACATTATTTCAGACAGTGACATATCTTGTTAGGGTTAGGTACCAAGAGATGGCAGCACTTGTTTGCCAGCCTCTTCATCGGCGGCTGCGATAATTAGTGATAGACATGGGCCAGCTATCTCTGATTGGCTACCGGTGGAGATTGAACTGCCCACTCAGTCGCCAAAAGCTAGATAGGGTATAAAGGCCTCGCCTACTCCCTATTAGGGAATAAAAGGCGTTAGTTGATTTTTTTTTTTACTCTGTTTCAAGAATATAAAGAGGTGTACAAAATATGAATTGACTTTCATTAATTAAACGTTTAATTTACTATACTGTAATCATGAAATACTTATATATATATATTAATATATATATAATTAAAAAACAGAAAACAGTATATAAAATTATTTAAATTATTGGAATTATATAAAATGTTTGAATAAAATACAATTTGACAGGTTGAACCCACTGATTGGGGTTTATAGGCAGTTTAATGCAGTCGGGTTTCCATTCCCGTGCATCCATTTGGACACCTGGTAACTAACTTGGGCATGCGGATACTCATACATATTTCGAACAAACTTTTTTATTTATCTTTCAAATAGGAAATGAACATGAAGTTTTCGCTAATAAATTATAATACAAAGTTACTCGTATTCTTAGTGTGTGTTGAGGAAGTGCTAGCTGATACGTGAGTGGAGGTAGGGGTGGAGGGGATGGACCACTGCTAACAAAGTGAGTCACAGCTAGTGCAGGATTTTTTGCACGTCTGGATTATTTCTGTTCTTAAAAACATAAACAAATTGTTTTAAAAAGTTAATTAGATTAAAATACACAATTATTAGGTAACATATTGCTTTGATGTGAGTACGAATGAACAAATAAATCTAATAAGTTAGTTCTCTCTCTTTCTGTGTGTGTGTGTGTGTGTGTGTGGGTGGGTGGGTGGGTGGGTGGGTGTGTACGAGTATAATACTACCCGAAGATTGTAGGAAATTCCATAGAGAGACTTTTGGCATTCTATTGTAGAGTAAAAAGATACCTTGGACACCCCACCCTCCGTTAAATGACGTGAGTGATGATTGTGTTGCTGACAGGCTCAGCTGAGATGCTCTTTGAGCCAGTGATGAGTTTTGTTCTTTTCAATAAAATTTCTTTGCTCTCTTTTGGGTGTCGAAATTCAACTAATGTTTTCTAGCAGCGTGTTTTGTCAAATTGTTGTTTTGTTGACTTATTTCGACAAATCCTTAATATTGTTATTCTGAGACAACCGATCACGCTATTGTGTGTTTGGTAATAATGTCGAAAAACTCTGTAGATGAAACCTTTGCAACTTTTTTAAACTTGAAAAACATAAACGCTTTGAATTTTCTCCCGATATTTACATTCGAAACTAATATATCATAACCATATATATATATATATATATATATATATATATATATATATATATATATATATATATATATATCATAACCACATCGCATTCTAATCGGTACAATCCATAGAACCGACAAACAAACAAGTTCTGGTTATCAATGAGGACCATTTTATGGAGTTGCTTTCTTATTGTTAAAAACTTCGTCAATCTCTTTTCTTATTTAATGATGTAACTTTCAGGTTACATGATAAGAATTGGAGCGTGCAGTGAAAATATTAACAAATGGCAATCTGTGGAATACGTAGAGTATGCCATTCAAAACGAAAAATCTTTTATGGGTCCTCTTGATGCCTTCCTTGATTATTTGTTTGCTTCCTCCATAAAACAAATCGAATAATTGATACATTTATAACGCCGTTATCATCGTGTGTGTGTGTGTGTGTGTGTGTGTGTGTGTGTGTGTGTGTGTGTGTGTGTGTGTGTGTGTGTGTGTGTGTGTGTGTGTGTGTGTGTGTGTGTGTGTGTGTGTGTGTGTGTGTGTGTGAGAGAGAGAGAGAGAGATTCCAATAAACTTTGCTATTCTAGTTCAACAGCCACTGCTATCGAAATGACGACCACAAAATTTTTACTTGTTCTTTTCATAACCACAAACAACGCAAGCCTGAGCTGACCTCTGTTGGTGGAGTCATAAAACAGGATCCAGGATTTCATTGATAGCAGCGGATTATTTAAGTGTGCATGACTTGCTATTTTTTTTATTAATTTTTCCTTTATTGATTTTTTGTTTGCAATAATAATACAAAACACAGTCTGCCAAAACTGCTAGAATAGATTTGAGAACAAATTATTTTGAAGAACTGGGTTCTTAAGTAACTAAATAATTTTGATACAGCATGTACTTTCTCCTTCCACCACGGAATAGCGCTGCGTAAAAACAGCAAATAATTATTCCATATGAAAACATGAGTTCTGCTTGACCACAAAATATACGGAACTAATGATCCACTCCACAGTATAAAAATCAGGAGTAGCTGAAACAATGTCGAGCAATTTTATTGCTTAACATTGTTTCGAAATCTACCGTATAACGACATACCTCGGTTGTTTTCATTATCATAATTTAACACAGACAAATCGTGCTTTGTCGTCGAATGTGTAACTGCCTATATGTAACTCTGTTTATTATTTACATTTTTTTATTTACCTTTTACAAATATGTAAAAGGTAAATTTATTTGTAAATAAATAAATAAATAACAAAGACGAAACGCCACCGTGCTAACATTTGGTAACACTACTCTAGAAATGGATGTAAAATTATAATAATACATGTCTGTTTGTTCCTCTAAAGTCAATATTTAAACAGCGCTTTTACCAAAAATATTAATTTATATAATATAATTTTAAAAATACTAGTTTAAATGAAATCATAAAATTTATTTAATAAATAAAATTATTAATTCTCGAAATATTGAAATGAATAAGATCGTTTTCTTAATAAACCATTTGTAAATTAATATGAAGTAATTATATTAATTTAACTAAAGAGATAATGTATTTTCAGTAATGAATTTAACGTATTTCTTTATTAGAGAACTATGGTGTTTCTGGTTTCTGGTCATCTAAAGTGCTGACATTCATGTTATTTGGGCCTCCACCCCCACAAACTTATGGGGTGGAAACCAAGTATGAAAGAGTGTGAAGACGACAGAGGATAGGTGTTGTTTCTGGATCACATCTTCCAATGGAAAGAACCATTCAGGCAAAAGCGCATTTGATTTCTAGGTTATTCAAATTCCTGTTGATGCCTTGCAGTGCACTGATTCTGGTATGGTTTGCGATGATTCGCTTTTATCATTTGCTCAAAACTGGAGTAAAAGAAGGATGCAGTTAAAGCTCTGTGTTTATGCTTTGTTATGGTGGTCGTGGCTTCTGGATGAGAGAGATAAGAAGCACAAATCGACGGGCGTTTTCCCTGTGGCTTTTACAAGAGAGAAGGAAGCTGGAATCTGATTTGTGCAAAAATGAAAGCAGAAGTTCTGTATTTAGTTCTTTGAAAGCAAAAAGCATTTGAATACTTTGATAGTGACTGTCCAATAGTTGCATACTTCAGCGTAGGGCTTGAATTACACTGAGGATTGTTTGTCTTTGTGTGTATTTTTTTTTCCTGGAACACTTTGACATGCTTATTGGAAAACTCGGATAAATAAAAACTTCCACTTCTTGTTCCACTTTTTCAGTGGAACAAGAAGTGGAAGTTTTAATTCCAGCAATCATAATTTCAATAACTCTGTCAGAGCAGTGTTTGGATCAGAAGAGTGAAAGGAGTATTCTGAGCATGCAAAGACGGAGAAGACATCATTGTGGTCGCCGTACTTGGCCAGTTTTAATGCCGAATGATACATGATGAAGGATAACTGAGAGACCGATGCTCTGTTGGAGAGGAAACTTGAACAAGATTGCGGTCTGAGTTACTGATTGAATAAGTGACCTCTTTAATATAATTAGAAGGCTTATTTCTTAAGAAATTATTAAACGGATTGAATGAGTGGAAATATCTTGAAATATATTGGTTAGAAAAACATTCTTCATGAATATTTTCTTTCCGGTTTCCCTATGCACATCATGCGAAATTCTATAGCCGATTGGATACACTAAAAAAACCGTTAACCAATAGAATTCTGCATTTCTAAAAATAGTTAACTTAAGTGTATAAATATCAGCATACGTCAAACTAATGTCGTTTCGACCCCGTTAGCAATGGAATGGACGAGTCCAGAACGAAGTTATGTAAACGCAGTGTGATGTACATCCGATTCAAGTGGATGTGCGTGACGTTGAGTAAATGAGCTACCTAGTCGTTCACTACTTTGTGTGAAGTAAATGGCTGTCTTGGTATTTACCCATTATAAACATTTGCACTTAATACTCTCTCTCTCTCTCCAATTGTAGAACTCAATTAATTGTTCACGAGAGAAATAAATTTTCTATATGGTCCAGTTAACATGAAAACATATCTTTTTTTTTTTTTTTTTACTCAAAACAAAGTTAAAAAGGTTTAAAAGAAATTTTATGTTCACGATATGCCATGTAAGATGCATGCCATATGTATCTGCCCCACATTTTGTTAGATATCATACGTATCTAACAATGTGGGGCAAAACACAATTTACTTCTTTTAAGAGCAAGTAGATCGAGGTAATTTAAACCGACAAGGAAAGCTTCTAAGTTCGGATATTCAAGCGAATGTTTTAAAATAGTTCCCAGAAAAATAAACCTACAGAAGGGATTTGCATGCTTGTCATTACAACTTCTAAAAAAAATTCAATAATAAAATTGATAAAGAAATCATTTATAAATTTTATAGCAGAGTAAGATTTTGTGGTTTATTTTATTTATTTATTTTTGTCATTCCTCAGGATTTCTTTTATAATCGAGTTGGAAATTTTCTTTGTAGATGAAATTCAAAAGAAACAAAAGTGGCGTCTATTTCGAAACTAACTGCTTTCCAAAAAAACTAAATTAAGATTGATAATACAAATTTCTATTCATAAAAAAAAGGTGTTAAAGATTATTATAAAAATATTTAAATTGTTTTCATTTAAATTTAATCATTTACAAGTATTATAAAAAGCAAAAGAAAATGCATATAAAATGTTTATCAAAGTTAATTTTAAATTAGAATTAGCTTCCTAATATCATAATTTATGTATTCAGCTTTTACTTATTAATTGAATAGAATAATGCAATCGGCGACACGTAGTACATCACATATTACTTTGTACAGTATGAAAACAGATTCAAAGATAAACATTTCATTTAAAATGTTAGATGAAAAACGATTTCAAATACTCTGTCAGTGTCATTATCCACATTTAATGAATATCCTCGTAAAAACAAATATTTGGGGTTGGGAGGAAGTCTAAATCTTTGGAATTATGAGAGAATATAGCATGCGCGCATGTAAAGGAAATGAAAAAGATGGAAGAGAAAGCACCAGTATTTGTGAATTTGAACCAACACATGTTCACGGATCAGTAGTTAATAATTATTAATTCTGCATGACATGGTTGTCTTGTTATTAACATATCCGCTCTCCAATGTATTTGGATTATAATGTCCTTAGTCCTTATAAGGACTGGCTTAAAGGGGCGAAGCAAGAATGCTTTTCATCTTCCCCGTTATCTGTAGAGGACAGTGTAGGGATAAGGTGCTATTAAGCTATTAAAGCTCTTATCATGGCAGGAGGGTAACAGCAATAGCCGAGCCTCAGTTAGAACTTCATTGGCTACAGCATTGCCATCCATTACCCTCCAAGGGTATTGGATTGAAAGTTCATCTTAATAATCGGATTATAATGTGGGCATGGACGTTGTGATTATCTTTAGATCGGAAATGAATTTCATCGCGAGGTGTGAGACGAGAACACTCCTTATTGGAGGCCTTAAGTGGCTTGTAAAAGGTCCATCTTTGATCAACAAATCAGGTTTTATGAATTATGTAAGAAAGATAAAAAATTAATGGATACGTGCAAACAGAACATTGTTTTTAATACTGGTATGACTTTTGCTCATCGTTGCGTGAACGTGTTCACTTAAATCATGGGAAGAATGGAAATGTCAGAAGGGTTAACGATGCAAATGTGAAATTGCTGTTTGCAGCAGAGTCGTGTAGTCCTTTTAAAGTAGTATAAATATAAAATAAAAATAAATTTCAAAAATATGAAGAGCGATGTTAATTATTTTCTAAGTACATACAAACATCTGTTTGCAGAAGGAATTCGTTTTGAATTTCCGCGCGGTCACCGATCTCATTTTTAAAGTTAACCTCATATCCCAAATATATTAAAGTTTACAATTTTAGATTAGGAACCAATTTCGAATTTGCAAACTTTTTGTAGAGTTAGTGACATCTATATATTTATCTGCAGATTAATCTTTTTTTTTTGTCTCCTTTTACAGACTGATTTCTTTCATCTTTTTTCCCTGTTTGGTTGACATTTCTCCCCTTCTGCTAATAACAACATAATCTACGAGTACAATACATTTTCTTTTATGTTGTTGGAAGCAAGTGTTTGCAATATAGCAACTACTCTATATTGTTTGCAATATAGCAACGACACAAAATTCCAACCTCCTTTCTCTTGCTTCATTCCTCAGTTCTAAACCAAATTTTCCAGTGTTTCTCGTATCTCTTTTTCCCGCTTTTGCATTCCTGTCAGCTAATCAAGAGAAAATATGTTTTGTCAATACAGTATACTACTTGTTGCAATTGCTTTAATCTTCTTCTATCTCTTCTTCACTTGAATCTGTAATAGATGAATACGTCTGAAGGAATGTGGCATCCTCTGAATATGCCTTTATGCTGATTAGGATTATTGTGTTGGACACTAGATTGTAACTGTATTCTCTTCTTACTATGAATGCCTCAATTTCTTCGAAGTTTTCGTGTCTAGAGTAATACAACATCTAATTATCTCTATCAAAGAAACCCATTTCTGTCCATCTCAGTTCACTAATTTCTAAAATCCTAACTCGAGTTCTCATTTCTTCCTTTACCAGTTGCAGGTTTTCTTGGTGCATGCTTCTTACATTCCATGTTGCTATTTTGTGTAAATCAGTACAGCGGAGGCGTCTTCATCTGAGATTAACTCTATTCGGAAGTTGAACTTCCAGAAGGCTTTGATCCAGCTTCATCATTCTTGTTAACGTCATTGGATGTACCTCTCTGTTCTTCTCCAGTAGCCATTTCGGTGTCATTCGACCTGGTTGTACCATCTTCCAGAACCATATCACAATAATTTAAGCCTCTGTTCATAAGATTTTCTTGGCAAAATATATACAGAAGTGGCTTATCAGTGCCTTCTTCTTCTGCGTTTGTTTAGCCTACTAGGTAAGGCAAATAGCTGGGAGAGAAGGCACGCTCCTGCTGTAAGAGATGAAAAAAAGCAAAATGGGAAAAATTCGACCCTATCCTTCAAATACTGTAATAGCATGGGAGGGGGGGGGGGGGTGCAAGAAGAAAAGAAAGAAAAAGTCATGTTCCTGCATCAGGTAACTGAGGTGTCGTACTCACTAGAGTGAGCCCTTGAGGGATTGGAATTCATTAAAGAAGACTAAAAACAAACTCTCACGTTTCGGAAGCGGTCTTTTGTGCCAAGAGACGAAAAACAAAAAGCAATACAAGAAAGGAAACTCGATTAAATTTTTACACAACAGCCTGGCTAAACGAACCAAATGTGGTTCGTTATTCTTTAACAGTAGAAAGAGAATGAAAGTAGAATACAAGCAGCTGAAATGAAATTTGAAATTTGGTAGAGCAATTATGTATGAGAATAAATAGAAACAGAAGGGAAAAAAAATTAAAAGATCAATTACAAATACATGTAAGTGCCAAAAATGAAAAAATAAATCAAAATCGAAAGAATTGAACAATAGTGATAGAACTCGTTTTAATTTCTGTAATCTCTATTCTGCTCTATCCGATCAGTCTTAACCTCGAGTCCATTTACGCATAACAGCTAGCAATTAACAAACATAAATATATTAGTCTAGTAGTCTGAGTATTTTTGGGAGACCATTTAATCCAAACTTCAACTAAAAGAAGAAACTTTTTAAGCTTTTTTACACGGCATTTTTATCGATTTCCCGTTACCGTAGTTCGTTCTTGGTGGAATCAGAGAAAACTCTCATAAGAAACATTGAACATACGATGGTGTGCTGAAAAGTTGTGCTAATGACCAAGAATGAATTGAGGTAGAACCATGTAACTTATACATTATTCTACGTAATGTATAATTTGTTTTTACACTTGTTACAACGCTGATGCATCATTTTGCAGTCCTGTGAGAAAAGAGTATTTCCCTTGTTCCACAAACCAGTCTTCAGCTGCAGATATGACTTCATCATCTGTGATTAAAGTTTGTTCTTTTCAAGCGTTTCTTTAAATTTGGGAATAGGAAATAGTCAGCTGGGGACAGATCTGGCGAATAGGGTGGGTGAGGCAGACACTGAAAATTCCAGTTGTGTATTATCTGTGCGGTTTCATCCGCAATGTGTGCAACTGCGTTGTCCTGCAAAAGCAATGCGCCTCTACTCAGCTGTTGAGTAAACTGCTGCTGTAACAGTTTCACGTTTTTGAGTTACACAGTAAGGATTACACCATCCCTATCCCAAAAGACAATGGGAAGAACCTTTCCTGCTTACTTTTTGGTTAATAACTGCTTTTTTTCCTTCCGTGTGGAACCGATGTATCCCTTCTCCACTGACTGTTGTTTGGTCTCTGGGTCATAGTCACGAAGCCATGCTTCATCAACAGATTCCAGACTACAATCACTGGAGTGCAAAAACAAAGGTTCCCCACGGTCAAAAAGTTCAGTATCCATAACCTGCATTAATATGCTGTTTGATAAGTCACAGACACGCAAGATCAAATTTGCCTATAATGCCTCAAGTTCAGCAATCTCGACAGTTTTCACATATTTGGACATAAGAATTTTAAATAAAGCCAGCTCATGCTCATATCCTGCTCTTTCCTTGACAGAGGCGAATTAATCCTTAATGACCATATGATATTATCGCTTAGTCATCAAAATGTTTAGAAAAAAATAAGAAGTAAATTACAGATTAGAGTCCTTTCCTCCAATTTAATTTTTGACGATTTATGTATTTCTACATAGATGTTCCACTTTTCTTACTGTTTAAGGATTCATTCCTTTATTTTTATTTCGTTTCAGTTCGAATTGTTTCGTTTTCATAAGGCTATTTATGGTGACAGAATAAACATAAATCAGAATGGGACCCATTTTGATGTTTAGCTCTCTATTAAGAGTATCTTTCAAACGATTGTCATGAATTTTTATTTGCTCACTTACAGAATTTTTGGGCTTCCACGTCAGCCATTTTTATTTATTTATTTCTCATAATTTCAGGTAGTTGTTTTCGATAGGTTAAAGGCTTTAATCCAAGTTATAAATAAAGAAAAGAAATTAAAACAAATCTTGCAATCATAACCAGAAACATCTGAATTAACGTATTCTTTGTTTACAGAAACAGTAATTTATTATCACAAATCCGACATTTTTTAAAAGAAAATCTAAACTGGATTTTTTGCAGATTTTGGATGATGACAATCCAAACAGTTACATTTAATAGTTAAGTTCATTCGACTTTCATTAATAGTAATTAAAATATTAAAATTAAAGATGTGCGAAATACAGTTAATGTTAATCCAATTTTATTAAAGAAATTAATAAAATGAATGACGAGTTTAACAATTTAAAAAATTTTAATTAACTTTCGAATAGTTCTAATAATTTAACATTATTATGTGCTCTGATAAAATGATTTAGCAAAGAACTCAGGGAGTCCTCTTTTCTGCTGTTATTTTAGTGCACAGGGATTTCTTTAGTTTTCCAAAAGCACTCCAGCCTAGCTGCATTCTCAATTTCATTTCTTCCTAAAGTTTCTTTTTCCTAAGAAAGAGAAATTTTATTAATATATGTTCTGTTATTAATATATGTTCTGATCGTCTTCTTCTTCTGACAACGTATTCGCCTACTGGCCTGTTACAGAGCTATCTTTATCCCTTTTAAGTCGTATCTATCCCAAGGATAAGGTGACTAGCCCTATGCCTTCTGGTCTGTCCTATGTCTGTAGCTGCGTGTGTTCACTGGGACGATTTGCCTGCATGACGGAGGAAAAATCCCAGATAAACTGGTGAGAAAAACCCTGCTGTCCACGCCCTAGACCGGTGTTAAAAAGTAGTTTTATTTGTTATATGTCGATGTTCTATACTTTTTATACTTTATTCTTAATTTCTATATCTATTATTTGTTGTTTCCTTAGAATCTATCCTTTCTTACTTAAACCATATACGATCGAAATCCTACCGGTTGCTCTATTGTTATATATTTATCTTTCGTTATTTATTCTTTCTTCTCTTACTTTAATCTTATTTTTATATCTAGGATTGTTTCCTCTTTGGAAACTGGCAAATTTATATTTTGCTGCTCCAGCCAGTATCCTATAGCAGAAAAGATCCTTGCTCAGGGATACAATACTAGAGTCTGAACACTACCTACACAATATCTTATTTTAACTGTCGTATAGATTCAGATTATTGCAGTCGTGACCTAAATCTATATTTTATATTCACTCTCTAAATCCTTCCCGTATCCAAAATATTCTGTAGATTGTTGAAGAAGCTTGGGAATGGAGTAAAGAGTGCTGTAAAAGGAGTTAGAGATGATTAAGGTGACAAGAAAACGGACGAAAAAGATATCCTTGACGTATGGAGTAATTACTTTGAAAAACTGCTAAATGAAACAAGCAGTGATGACAGCACAGTGGTAAAAAACACTGACCAGGCATACAGTCAGGAATACATATCCATACTTGAAGTAGAAAAAGCCATCAGGCTTGAAATGTGGAAAGGCAGCAGGAGTTGATGATATTCGACCAGAAATGCTGAAGTATGGTGGTATAAAAGTCTTACAGTGGCTGCACTGCATAGATAAGAAAGCCTGGAGAGAGGGACGAATTCCCGATGATTGGAGTAGAGCTCTCATAGTACGCATATATAAAAAGGGAAATAAAACTGAATGTGAGAATTACAGAGGTATTTCCCTACTGAGTGTTCCTGGCAGGCAAGATCTATGCAAGTATACTTGATAAACGATTGAGAAGAATTATGGAAGAAAAGCTTGGTGAAGAACAAGCTGGATTCAGGCCAAATAGAGGCTGTCAGGATCAGATCTTCACGTTACTACAAATAGTCGAGAAAGCATGGGAATATAACAAAGATCTGTATTTAAGTTTTGTCGATTTGGAAAAGGCATATGACAAGGTGCCAAGAGAGAAGCTATTCAATACGCTTCAGTTATATGGTGTCAATGGGGTATTATATCAAGCAATACTTAGTCTTTATTTGAGTTGTAAGTCAGCAGTTTGAATTGAAGGAAGTACAGGAAGATGGTTTAATGTTAAATCTGGTGTGAGACAAGGATGTACATTATCCCCTCTGTTATTCATAAGTAAAACAGTTGACCAAAGACTAGAGACCGCAGATATGAGACTCCTGAGAAAGATTAGAGGCGTGAACAGATGGCATCAATGGCAATATCATATTAAAAACGGGGATATTAGGAAAGAACTTGACATTGTCAGCATTCAGGAATGCGTTAGCAGAGCTAATGTCAGGTGGTAAGGAATGGTCACTTAAACAGAATAGGCGAAGAAAGATTAGCAAAACAAGTGTTCTCTTCCAGGTTGGCAGCAAAACGACCCAGAGAAAGACCAAGATATAGGTGGATTGATATGGTACAAAGTGCCTTAGACGATAGAAATATAAGATCTGATAATGTTGGAGTCTTGACAAGTAACAGACTGATTTGGAGGAAAGTTGTAGGTAGAAAGTTAGTAATGATGTAATTTTTTTTCATGTAGTACTATCATATCCTGTACACCCCTTGAGGGTACATGGCAGGAAATGGATGATGATGATGAAATCCTTCCCGCTAAAATAGGTTCTATTTTTATAAGTTGTAATTTGGAATCGTAATCAGGCGTGACTCAGGTTCAGGAAAATATGACATGTTAATTGGAATATCTAATACATATTACAAACTCATACACTTAATCATGCTCAATACTAAATAAAACTCGAACCAAGAGATTAACACATTAGAACTAATTAAAACTTATAAGGCAAGCTAAACAGTAATTACACATTAGGATATAAAGTAAACGATGTTAAGTTAAGCATATTCCTTTCAGTAGTATTACTTGTAAGAACAAAACTATCAACCATTCTAATGTTACTGAGACACTAAATTCTACCTTTCATATCGCATCAAGTTAATCCTATCACATACAAGTTACAAAAGATCTCTCCTAAACAATTCTTCTTACTCACAAACGAGGTTACTTTCTAAAGAATGACTGTTCACAAGAGTTCCTTAGACTACAGTTCTAAATTTCACAATCGTAAACAATCTTCTTTCTTCTAATGAACATTCACACAAAATTAGAGCAATTACACCTTATCGACGTTTTCCGCGTTGTTCTGCACCACGTGTTCGTCTGGATATTTCTCATCTATTTTGGCTGTCTATACACCAACGTAGGTGGTTACACTATCTTCATTCTTTCTGCTGGAAACGGATTAAAAATCTTTGCGTTTCAGGAACAACTCGTTGGGGCTTTTCAGCGACGGGCTTATTCTGTTAGGACTGGAATTTTTAACTTCAGCTTTGCATAGAATCCAGCTTCATTTCTTTACGAACGCTCGCTTCCCGACATCACAGACTTCACTTCCCCCACCCCCTTACGCGAAACTGCCCGGAAAATTCCGAACCACCCAACAGGAAAACGATACGACAAGAGATCAAGAGAAAAAGTGTCCGTGTTCCAGGCTCAACCCCCTTTTATACTCGCATAACGTTACTGGCTGGATGGGTGAAGCAAAAATGCTTTTCTTTTTCCCCTTTATCTCTGTAAGTGATACTGTGAATGAGGCATTATTGAGCTACCTGCTCGCCCTCTTGGGGCCTGAAGTTAGTGATGTTCGGTGTGTAGTAGAATAGATTTTGGTCTTCTGTATTTGCAGTGTATTGCTTCACTGTAGCTGTTGGCTTGTTTGATCAGTGGATTTGAGTGCAGGGTTGCCTTGGAAAAGAATTTCTCAGCTAAGTCGTGGAGATGCGAGCGGATGTAAGGGATGTTTACTTCTCGGTGGATCTGGGAGTTTCTTATGTACCATGGGGCATCTAGGATCATTCTTAGGCACTTGTTCTGGATTCTTTGTAGTTTTTGTATGTTGGTTTCTGAGGTATAACTCCATGCTGGAGAGGCGTAGGTGATAACTGGGCGAATTACAGTTTTGTACAGCGTTAGCTTGTTTCTTACATCTAGTTTGTTTTTGCGGTTGATCAGGGGGTAGAGTTGTGCAATTACTCTGGATGTCTTCACTCCTGTTAGTTTGATGTGATTACTAAATAGCAGTTTACTATCCAGTTTCACATCAAGATACGTTGCTTCTGTTACCCATGGGATCTTGAGTCCGTGAAGCTGAATGTCATCCTTGCTGGTGACTTTTCTTCTGGAGAACAGCACAGCAGAACTTTTCAGGGGGTTTACCTGGATCCTTCAATCTGTTAGCCAAGTTTCTAGTGTGTTGATGCTGCCTTGCAGCCTTCTAATTGTTAGCTGAGGGCTGCGAGATCTTGAAAGTATCGCGGTGTCATCCGCATATAATGCTGTAATGATATTTCTCAGGTTTGGGGGGATATCAGCTGTATAGATCGAGTACAGTAGAGGTGCTAAGAGGGAACCCTGTGGCACGCCTGCACGGATCTTGCGTTTGGATGACACTGTTCCATTTAGTTGGATTTGCATGTGACTATCACTTAGGTATGCTTTAATTAGTTTGACTAGTTTTATTGGGAAGTTAAATTGTATAAGTTTGTAGAGAAGTCCCTGATGCCATATCTTATCAAAGGCCTTCGCTATGTCGATGAAGACTGCAGCCGTCTGGAGATTCCAGTTAAAGCCTCCTGCTATGTATTCTACCAGACGGTGTATTTGTTGTGCTGTGGAGTGTTCTCTGCGGAATCCGAATTGCTCGTTTGGGATGATTCTGAGCTTGTCAGTGATTGCTTGTAGCCTTGTGAGTATAACCTTTTCAGTGACTTTTCCAAGACTTGATAAGAGGCTAATGGGTCTGTAGCTTTCTGGAAGTTGAGGATTCTTACCTGCCTTTTTTTTTTATAGGTATGATATCTGCTGTTTTCCAGGTTGTCGGGAAGTGCTGAAATCTGATGATCGCGTTTGTTATATTAACAATATGTATTATTGCTTTTCTTGAAAGCAACTTTAGTGTTCTGTTGGTGATGCCATCAGGGCCTGGAGCCTTTTTGTTGCTCAGTTGTGATATGATTTTGGTTATTTCCCCTGGGGTAGTGGGGGAGATGGGTTCTGAGGTATCAGTGAGATTTAATACTTTCCTGGCATGGCGATGAACTTTATAGATGAGATTAATGTTAAGACGTTTGTACGATGGGCTGCACTGCTCCTCCAGGTTGTCTATGAGGGCTTCTGCCTTTTCTTTGTCTGTGTGTACTATTCCTTGTTTGGTTTGTATAGGAGGTAAGGGCTGCCTTTTAGTGCGTAGGATTTTTAAGAGTTTCCATATGGAGTGATCTTCTGGGTTGAGTGTGGTTAATTTGGTTTCCCATTCTTGATTTCGGTGGTTTTGTAGAGCTTCTCTGACTTTTCTGTTGAGTTTGTTTAGTGTTGTTTTGTCCTGTGGTGCTCTAGTGTTGTGATATCTCTTTCTTGCTTTGTTCTTGGTTCTAATCAGGTCCATGATTTCTTCTGGGATCCTGTTGGTAGTGTGGTGGAGAGTGGTTTGCTTTACTGAGGCTATTGCTTTCTGCATTTGGCTTGTTAGATTGATTATGGCTATATCTATCTCTTCTTTTTTCTGTATGATGGGTGGTGGACCAATGTATTCTGGTAGAGTTTTTGCGAGTTTGTTCCAAGCTATAAAGGAGTGCTGGGTGAGAACTGTTCTTGATTGCCTAGCCTGAGCTGAATGGGGTTGTGGTCTGATGAAAGTTCTTCTATTGTTTCTAGTTGGTATTGGTATGGGATGTTTTTAAGTACTACGATGTCCAAAACATCTGATCTTCCTGTTGGGCTGTGGTGAGTGGGCTCAGTAGGTCCAACCACAATGGCAGAGTTGTGCATTGCATAGTTGTATAAAATGCGTCCTTTGGTGTTAATGGATGAGCTAAACCAGGCTGTATGCTTGGAGGTGAGATCTCCTGCTAAGATTATGGAGTCTTTGGATCCGAGGATAGAATCTAAGTCAGATATCAGTAGTGTGATTCCAGGTGGGTTGTACGCTGCGTAAATCTTCAGACCGCCTGCGTTGCTGGTGTGTACCTCCACTCAGGTTACCTCTAGGTTCATAGTTGGGAGGTCAGTTATTGTGTAATGGTTTAAGTAGCTTTTTATGTAGACAGCAGTGCCTCCTCCTCTTGCACCAAATCGATCCTTTCTGTACATGATAAAGCCTCGGAGTCTTGGGTTATTTGCTGGTCTGAGGTGTGTTTAGTTGACTAGAATGATGTCAGGTTTGTATCGGGATGCAAATTCTTGGAGTTCCAGGATTTTATTTGTTATTCCATTTGCATTCCAAGCTACAATCTTTAGTGAGTTTGGTTTGTGTTTTCTATTCATGACAGAGGGCTGTTAGGATGGATTGTGTTCCTTGTAGGAATCTCTTTCTGGAGGAAAGTGAGGGGCTTGTCATGCTAAATTCTTGCAGCATGGTGGCAAGCGAGGCAGTTAAGATTTTTTCTAAGTTGGAGCCTCGCTGTTCGTAGGATGTGGGGTTCTTGGGTCGTGCAGCCTCAGCATACGTTTTTGTCATGTTGGTTGGCTGTGTTGTTGGTGTGAACTGAGAAGAGGGGTGAGTTGCCTGCTAGGTAGTAGGACCGCGGACGATCCCACGGAAGAAAATGCGCCCACACAAGCAGAATCGGGAAATAAAGAAAAGGTACTCCCGGTAATCCTCGGAGACAAACATAAGTGGACCTCAGTCTCGAAATCGCTCAGAGAACAGAACATCAACTACTCCTGGGCCAGAAACACAGACGAAGGGGTAAAGATACAACCTGAATCAGTCACAGACTACCGCATGATTACAAAAATGCTGAACAACTCCATGCTGCCTTTTCACACATTTGCACTGGCCAGTGAAAAGAACCTTAAAGTGGTGCTCAGGGGGGTTGCCGAGGGAATCACGACCGACGAGGTCAATGCCGATCTCATCAACCAAGGCCTGATCCCAGTTAAAGTGAGCAGAATGCTAAGATCGGATAAAAAACCTATGCCACTAGTTCTGGTAGAGATATCAAACACGCAAAAAAGAATATACGAATTAAAAAATATATGTGGGCTCAAAATCACAACTGAGCCACTAAGAAAGACGACATCGGCAGGACAATGCCACAGATGCCAAACGTTTGGGCATGCCCAAAAGCTCTGCAAAGCAACCTACAGATGCCTAAAATGCGGTAAAGAACATTCCGACTAGCACCTGCACCAAGCCAAAAACAACACCGGCATGCTGTGCTAACTGTGGAGGACCTCACCCTGCCAATTACAAGGGGTGCATGTCCCACCCAAGAAATCGTGGGATAACAAAAACTAGCCTCAGACCCCCTCCCGATAACAACTCGTTTTATACTCCTATAGAGCGCCCTCTTTTTCAGCCCCTTTTTGCACATGATCCTTACTAATTTCACCCTTTGGCTTATCCTTCGTTTCTACGACGCTGATATACTCGGATTCATGGAATACATGGTTACGTGATTTTCCGAATAAGCTATACCCGCCAGCGTTATGCTGTATGGGTGTAGCTTTAGGCCTTCCAGGAATTAATACTTAACAGCTTTATGATGACTCACAATAGATTTTACGTAGCATAAGTTAATTCACATTATTCCTATTTTTTAAGACATACAAAAATTGAAATCTCAAATTAATCACAATAGCTTTAAATATAAGGTGCTTAAATAAAGAGTACAAATTTTTATATAAAATGAGGAAGTTTCATTATTAATTTTTACTGATGTGCAGGTATTTCTCTATGTTTGCAATTTTTATATGTTAGACCCTAAATGAATGATTTCTTTCCAAGATTCCTTCATTTAGGATTTTTTTTTTTTTACATTTTTACATGAGATGATAAAATATAATCTGTTGGCTACAGTTATAAGGTGTGACATTATATAACGTTCATTTTGAATTCAGTCCTCGATTATTTACTATTCGTACAGACAGACTTCATCAAGAAACACAATACAATAATCATGGCTACAATAGCAGATGTCTCATTAAAGGATGTTTTCATTGTTGATATGAAAGCATAAATTCCATTTCAACAATGGATCATCCTCGTTCTGTTTCTTCTCTTGAAATTTTAAAGTAATCATCGCATTTATACGTTTGTGTCTCAGACCAGAAGAGAGAACGATTCCCTGAAAAGAATCTTTACAATATCACAAATGAATTTTTGGAACAGGAATAAAACAGTGTCATATTATTAACGGCAATACGACTGAAGTAAATGAGTGAATAGTCCCAAACTCCGCTATAAAATGATCAGGAAAGAGCTTATTTTAAAATTATTCTTAACGATTGCATATTTACTCTTTTCATCTTATTTTCATTTTCCTTTTGATAATCATTTTAAGCATTAATTTACCAAAGTCAATACTGCTATTTGAAAATAAATTTTCGTATACAAATATTAGTGTGAAGTGATTTAGTTTATTTATTTTTTTTTCAAGTTATTCTAACTTCTCTTGGCTTCTGAGCAGCAGTTTGCTGTAGTCGACCTTTTACCATTAGGGTTTTCGAAGATACGGTTATTGTTGCCATACAGGTCATTCCGGCGAGTTGACATCCAGCGTGTCCATCCAGAAGAGGTTCATCGCAGTACTACAAGTCGTACGCAGACGATCCAATGAGTTGACAGCCAGAAGTCAAATAGTTTCGTAAGGTAGGTTATGTTTCTTAAGGTAGGGGTGCCTTCGTAAAAGAAAATCCCATCAAAAGATCCGGTGAAATAATGAAGAATTCTTTTCCCATTTTTCCAGATCGCACAAAGTGTTGCATTCAGAGATGGAAACCTTGCCAACGCAGAATCCAGAAGACTCTTCCTGACGGTAGAAGCCAACACCTTTGTACTTACTTTTAAAAGAATATTTGTGATGCCCATCGATCAAGATCTAAAATGTTAGAAGAACGAATGTATAGAAGAACAGTGGAATACTTCGATTGGAAAACTTTTGACTTCATTTCTTATCAGGATGACACGAATATTTCTGTATGTTTGTTTGAATTGAATTTTAGACAGCCGATTTCGTACGGAGAGAGCTGGGCATTTCCGCCCGCTAACTCGGATTTTTCATCGAAATATAGACTCAATTCTTGTAACGAAATTTTTAGAACCAATAAAGCGTTTTTTTTTTTGTTTTATTTTGTAACCGGATATGCTGTTTTTACTTTTCCGAGTCTTGATACATTTGGCAAGTCTTTTTCTGATTTTAAGAACGGTAAATATCAATCAGGTTCATATAAGATTTTTTTCATTTTATGTTTTTAAAATAATTTTTCTTTTTAAGTTAAACTTAAGGTCTATATATACTTTTTTTTTCTGCTTTCTTCATTTATTTCAGATTTATTCTTGCCTTACAAAAAAAAGCGATGCTTGCTCATAAAAATCCCCTTCTTTCCGGGTTGAAAATATGTTTAGACTCTGCCGAAGTTGACTTCCTTTCCTCTATCTATTTCTCAAAATTACGACGTGCTACCGCCCTCCTTGAAGCAAAGGGGAAAAAAAGAGGTTTCGAGAGTTAGGTCCTGAAATGGAATAACGTTTGACTTTACTATGGATTCCCGCAAAAATTGTCTTTGCGAAAATACAGCTACACACATCCACCCACACCCACACACAACCCAAGACTTTATTTGTGTATTCATATTAAGAAGTACTGAGAAGAAAACTGAAAATATGAGAGTGAAAAAAATTAAATCTAAAAAATTCCATTTCTTTAAAGAGAACAAATTATACAAACAATACACCCAGAAAATAACAGTTGTCTTTAAAAATTGATTTTTTTCTTCAAAGTGAGGGATATTCATCGCCAGATAAGGATATTTTCATTTATCTTCCGTAATAATAGGAGTAGTGACCCAAAACATGTTTAATCCTATTAATAATAATAATAATAATGTTTTATGAAAAGATCATTCGTGGAATTAAATACCTGTAAAATATTTCCAAATTTATGTTGTTTATTTATTTATTTTTTCTATTTTCTATTGAAAATAGGAAACACATTTTTTTTTTATAGAAAATAAATGTGTTTCCTTCTCCATTTCTCCTCAATGGCGAGGCAGATCCAACGAGTTGCTAAACACCAAAGCAAAGTTCGATTAAGCTACACATAAATTGCCTACCAAAAATCTTGTTGATCAATCCATGGTAGGATTAATACTCTTGGAGGGTAATGGATGGCAATGCTGTACCAATGAATACCAATGAAGATTAACTGAGGTTCGGCTGTTGCTGTTACCCCCTTGGGCACTGAGATTACAGAGTTTTGAGTTCGCTCTTTTAAGGTTTTTGCCTTAAGGGAGCAATTTGAGTCTCCGGGAAAGTGTTCTCCGGCACGACTCGCTGAGGGGCTTTGTCGGTGAATGATTTTCTTCGGAATTTGAGCGGTTCTGCTCGTTGGTGGCGTGTGGGTGGAAAGCCATCACTGAGTGGAGCCAACGCTGAGATGGACGGTCTTTTGCCCACGATTGATTGGCCTAGGGATCGACCGAATGTTTAGAGACGGCTTTACCTTTAAATATGGCAATGCTGTAGCCAAAGAAGTTCTAACTGAGGCTTGGCTATTGCTGTTACCCTCCTGCCATGATCAGAGCTTTAACGGGGAAGATGAAAAGCATTCTTGCTTCGCCCCTTTAAGCCAGTCCTTATAAGGACTATTGTTGATCAATGCACCCCATTCGGTTATCAAACTGATAAAAATAGATCAGACTAGTACTAGTTGATCACTTTGGTGATAGTATTTAACCAGTCATCACTTCTGTTCAAGACCTCAACAGCTCTTTGGAAGTGTGGGTAAACTTTTAAGTAAGGTGGATTCTAGAATCCACTAAAATCACCTAACCTATAAACTTTGCCTATATCTGCTTTTCGTGGAGAGGCGAGAAAACCTCTTCCACGAGGTAACAGTAAAACCTTTAACTTGTCCTAGACTCTAAAATAGAATTTATAAAACTGTAGCACTTTCACAGTCTCTGTACATGACATCATTGACTGTCCCTGCTAATGATATATAAAAAAAAAAACTGAATCCCGTTGTCTGGAGGAGCATGCTAATGCAGCCACTCAAGACAACAAGGACAAGCAAATTAAAGGAAGAAGAGAAAAGAAAGAAAGGAAAATAGCGAGGGATTTATAAAGGATTTTACTAACTTTACGGGTTGTAAAAATACTTTTAGTAACTTTAGAATTAAAGAGATCTTAAATTAAATTTTTAAGGGAAGAAAGGATTACAAAAAAAACAAGGTACTTAAGGTTATACTTATTTTGGACGAGGTCAAGACTTTTTAATGGTGTTTCTTTTTTTTTTTTGTCTAAGACGCTGGCCATAGACTTTGCTCTTGGCCTTTTAGGGCCTGTGTTTGTTGGGAGATGGGAAACCATTTCTTCTATTGAAACTATCGGTTGTTCATCAACTTTTACCCTTTCTTTATAACTTGTAAGAGATTTTTTAAAAGTAGATGGTAAGGAGTTGTATTCATCAGCTAGATATTGTATTTGCGAAGGAGATAACTGTTAAAATGGTAAATGGATTTTTTCCTTGAACCTATTCAGACCATTTCATAAAAAGACACACACTCTTGAATGGATGTTTCTTCAACTTCTTCAACTTCGCAATTTGCATACTTGTAATCCTTTTATGGAAAATCTCTGATTGTTTACTAAATTTTTTGATCTTTTCTAGTATTGTTTTGTAGGTACGTTCTAAACGGAGGGCATCCATATGGGTTTCCGTGTCACGTTTCAGAAATTGGGAGGAATTATTTTCGTTGGTAATACTATTGACTGTAGCATTGGATCGTTCAACTGTTGGTATCTGATAACCTTTAGAATTCTCTGTTTCCATTTCTTCATCTTCACTTGAGGTTTCTTCACTTTCAGAGGATGGGTTACTAGTAGGTTGACATTGGGGGAGAACAGTTGTTGCTTCTTGTTTACTAGCTTGTGTACTGCACAATTGGTCTTGAAAATTTTCCGAAATTACTTTATCCGATATTGAAACAACTTCTTGTTCCTTTGGGATGCTCTGATTCTTGGATTGTAGTAGTTTCAAGAGCGATACTTTCCCCTTCCTTTTGGGTTTCAAGAAATTCAATGTTGTCAGACGTAGGAATTAATTGATCCACTTTAGACTGTTTGGAGGTGTCCATCTCCACATCAGGACTCATCATGACTATTGATGAAGTGTTCTCTGGTTGTTTAGAGATATCTTTTTTTGGTAAGAGGTAACGGGGGAAACTCCTCCATGTCAACTATCTTTGAGTTAGACTTTGATGGTACACATTCGAATTTCTTATGAGATTTATCACCACATTTGTTACACGGAGATGTGCAACTGGGCTGAGAGTGGCCTATTAATTGGCAGTTGCCGCATCTGTTCAATGGACAGTCTTTAGCAGGATGACCTTCTAGCTGGCATCTGCTACATAATCGAGTTATGCCGAGGTAATTTGTCATAATGATATAACCTTTGATGGAAATAAAATTGGGAATAGTTTTTTTCATTATTATTTTTACATAAATCAACCTGCTCTATAGATGGAAATTTCTTAAAATGGCTTCGGACTATCGCTAGAACGGAGCCATACTCTTGGAATGTCATTTTTATTGTATGGTCATCAATTTCTGCAGGTAATTGTCTTAAGTAGAGAAACGTGACACGGTAACCCATATGGATGCCCTCCGTTTAGAACGTACCTACAAAACAATACTAGAAAAGATAAAAAAATATAGCAAACAATCAGAGATTTTCCATAAAAGGATTACAAGTATGCAAATTGCGACAGCTGAAGAAAAATCCATTCAAGTGTGTGTGTCTTTTTATGAAATGGTCTTGAATAGGTTCAAGGAAAAAATCCATTTACCTTTTGAACAGTTATCTCCTTCGCAAATACAATATCTAGCTGATGGATACAACTCCTTACAGTCTACATTTAAAAAATCTCTTACAAGTTATAAAGAAAAGGTAAAAGTCGCTAAACAACCGATAGTTTCAATTGAGGAAATGGTTTCCCATCTCCCAACAAACACAGACCCTAAAAGGCCAAGAGCAAAGTCTGTATTTAGCGTCTTAGACAAAAAAAAGAAGAAACATCATTAAAAAGTCTTGACCTTGTCCAAAATAAGTATAACTTTAAGTACCTTGTTTTTTATAATCCTTTCTTCCCTTAAAATTTCTTCCCTTAAAATTTTTATTTAAGATATCTTAATTGTAAAGTTACACACACTACCGAATGGTAGCAGTCACGAAAATCTTAACAAGATTTATAGATATATCAACTAAAAAGAATAAATTAAAAGGTGTCTTTATAATAATAATTAAATCCAATAATATTTCAAAAATGCATTAAAATATTGACGAATTCTTAAATTATTATAAACTATACTTTATATTTTATATAAAGTATACAATTTTGTATAAAAATTAATGTTAACATATATATATTTCCCAAACTAATCTATGTTAGTCATTTCTAGCATAGATTAGTTTGGTGTTTAAGCTCTCGAATTAAACGTAAAGTGAATACTTGGACACAATATCAATTGTTAATAAAATCAAAACATTATTTTATACGAAGAAATAAAAATATAACCACATGAGATTTTCACATTCCTGTCAGTATTAAGGATGTCACTCTGAACAAGATCAAGATCAAGATAAGATAATTATTCGTGCCATGATTGGTCGAACACTCTGAACAAGATCAAGATCAAAATAATATAAGAATTCGTGACGTCATCGTTTG
The DNA here is from genome assembly GCF_054136105.1 of Typopeltis vanoorti. NCBI lineage: Eukaryota > Metazoa > Arthropoda > Arachnida > Uropygi > Thelyphonidae > Typopeltis > Typopeltis vanoorti. The sequence goes on along the minus strand of NC_143559.1, from coordinate 99,941,111 downwards.
CTAAGATGAGTGACGTCAGGAGTATGGAATGTTTGGAATTTTGCTGGGGGACCCATCTGTCAGTGACGTCACGTTGTGTGTTATGATTCGCGTATGGAATTGTGGGTAAGTGTCGCGTATGTAATTGTGAGCGATGGATAGAGATAAGATAGAGTATGGAATCCTTGGAATATCGCTGGGTTAGACACATCTGTCAATGACGTAACGTTCTGCGTTTGGCTCGAGTGTAGAATTGTGGGTAAGGTTCGAGTGTGGAATTCTGGGGTATGTTAGAGTATGGAAATTTTGGAATTTCGGCAGAGGGACCATCCGTCATTGACGTCACGTTGTGTCTTTAGTTCTAGTGTGAAATTGTGAGTAATGGTCAGAGCATGGAATTCTGAGATGTGTCGGTATTTATCAGTAACGTGAGATGAGTTTTTTGTTTGCATGTGGCATTATGGGTAACGCTTAGAGATTGGAATTCTGGGAGGAGATTTGGTCAAGTATTGGGGTCTTTGGCTCGATTGTGGAACTATCGAGCCAATGACTAATTATTTTAGAAATAATTAGTTACTGGATATCGCTGGTGTCCTCCTCATCCCCCTCAGAAACAGAAACACTTTTTTTGTTTCATGTTTACATTTTCAGAAATCATTAACTACTGGATATCAGTGGTGTTTCCCCCCCCAAACACACACACACACACACTTTTTTTGCATGTTCACATTTTCTAAAATGATTAATTACTGGAATCTCAGTTTTACTGCTTTTTTTCGTTCACGTTTTTCTCGTCAATAGGTTTTAGTTAGACATTTTCTAAAATTGACAGGCTATCAGTGGTGTTCCTGGCACCCCCTCACACACACACACACACACACACACGCACACGCACACACACACACACACACACACACACGCACACGCACGCACACACACACACACGCACGTACACACACACACACACACACACACACACACACACACACACACACACACACACACACACACACACAAAGACGATCTGCGGCCTGGAAGAACGAATTGCAGTAAATAAGCTGTTGTTATGGGTATGTTGTGACTTCCTCTGTGTGGAATTCTGGGTGATGGTTAGAGTATGGAATTGTGAGATGAGTTTTTTTTTTTTTCGTTCCAGGCATTAATTTCGCAGTTATGATAAATTTAACTTTTTTTTAACTCATTTATTATGTGACATATTTTTTCCAAACGCAAATAATAATTATTTATTCTTTTATCAACTGAATATTAGATCTGGTACTATAATTTGCAACTTAATTCCTCTGTTACAACTTCTAAAGATTATACTTTAGACTCCTATATTTTTGTTTTGCTTTAGTAAGTGTTTACTGAAAGGAAATGAAACAAACAAGGATTGGAAGTAAGGTAAAATCACCACTATAACCAGATGTTAATTTCACAATGTAGTGTGACAGATTACCCTATGACTTGGTAATTTGTACTCGTAAATTTTGTTGTTTTTTTTCGCGTTCCTAACTAAAGAGAAATTAAGACTTTAAACTTAATGTGTCTGAAAGGAGGGTACCATATTTCTTGAAAATAATATGCGACATCAATGTCGACCATAAAAAAAAAATCGCGTGTGGCTGTGTCGGAGCATGGTCGCAGGGGGTTTTACGTGAATACATAATACCAGTAGATTATATATGTGTTGGGAACGGTAAATGAATGAAAACAAGTTTAATAATCGATTATAATTTTATTTATCATAGGTCTATGGTAAGGAAGTAAGATACAAGTAGTAGACAAGATACATCCAAGTTTCTAGGAAAGTCAAATCAATACAAGTGTTATCTAGCATGGTCGCCGTGGTCTGAATGTAAGTGAGATTAAACTCGCATTCCATAAAGTCCTGCAGTGATCGGTTTTGTGACACATCGACGTTGAAGTCACCGGTGATGATGATGATGATGCAGGTCTGGTTCGATACTCGGGATTATTTTCTTTATGCTTTTCGAGTATTGCAGCAGGGATTAATAGATACCACATTCTATCTTTGACGATGAAGCGTTCGGATCAATGTACACAGATCTGAGGACAAATTTAGATACACCGTTGATCGTTACGTCGTCCAGGCACATATCTCTCACTGATGGTTCTTCGACTCTAAGCTTACGACTGGCATCAATGGTAACAGTACGTTGACAATCAGTGAAGATGTTGAGGTTACTGTATATGGCAAATCCACCGGCGGTGGGTTGGGACGATGATGACAAAGTTGATGGTTGATTGTGTCACTTTTCTATGGCTGTATTCTTACATGCTTTAAGTTTGAAACGAGATACGTTCACAGGTGTGGTATCATCCATCCAGGGTTCACTGATGACCAAGTAATCAGATCTGTTCATAATGGACTCCGTTTCGATACTTTCGACATGCTCCACCAAACTCTGTGCGTTGATCGCCGAGACAAGTAAGACTCCACCGCCGCGAGTTTTCGCCGTTGTCATGATCATCATCTACGTTTAATATCTGAACCTCCTCTGTGATCACAGCAGTCGATGATCATCGACCACAGAAACTGTCAACTCGCTTAACGAGCGTCGGCAAGTGGTGTTTCTTCATTCTTTCGTATTCGTCGCTTATCTCCCTGACAGTGGGTGGTGAAATTCTGTAACCGTGATAAAATTCATAATCGTATCTCTCGTTAATCAAATACAGCCCATCGATAGAAGTCACTCTGCTCAGTGCAACGTACAACAGTTGGTTTTGTTGAGACTTGTTGTACTGAAAGAAGCCTTGATCAAAAGTGCCTCCTTGTGATCTGTGAATCGTCATGGCACAAGCAGGCTTGCTGACCTCCAGTGCTCTTCCATTGTCACTGATCTTCCGAAATCCGCATCCATTTCGTTCAATCCATCTTCCAAAGCGGTGGAATTTACATCCTACGTCATTTACATCCATGGGTTCGTGCGCTGCTGCCACCGAATGCTGGCGGCGTTAGCCACGAACTGCGCCGCTTCGAATTTCTTTCGCTCCCGATACTTCCTTATTCATTCTGACCCAGACATTGGGATATTATTGGAAAGCTGACGAGCTGCTCTTTCCTGGTATGCGTTAGGCATATTTCTGTCTGGCTTTCCGGCGAGTATAGGCAGACATTGTGAAATTTCTAAAATTGTTTAACTTGAATCCACATTTTTTTCACCAAATCTGTATTGAAATTTAAGAATTGTGCATTAAATCGATAGCCCTCGATGACAGGTGCTGATTGACACTAAAACGAGCATCGTACCACAGCAGACTGCGAAGTTATACTGAGTGGAAGTTTCCGAGGTTAGGCGGATCGTACACAAAATGGTGGAGCCCTCATTGCCATCGGCGGTGAGCGGCCCGCTATTTGAAGGTCATTGACGAATCTTTATTCCCTCAGCTATCGAATGATATAAGATTGGTTTCGCTTCCTTTAATACTTTAGAAATGATTAAGCCTAACCTTATCGAATGATTTCGTTACACTCAACTTTTCTTCCTATTCCTCCCCCCCCAGTACTGTTCTGAATTTAAAAACGTATTCACGTCAAAACAATGTAAAGAAAAATAAAATGTTTACTTCTACTTTTTATGTCTCCTTCTTTGACATACACAAACTGCCTTTGCTTGCAAAACTGTGGCAAAGAACTTCTCTCTTCTGACTATTAATTTCACCTTCGATTCCTTGTGCTTCAAAGCTACTTCTGTAGCTGAAAGTTTATTTTATTTTATTTTTTTCAAAATGTCATATTTTTTTTAGCATTAGTAAGTTTAACTAAAGTATATGAGACAAATGAGGATTGGACTCTGCATTACCGTTTTCTTATTAGAAACTTCTTTTGCCAGCACAAATAAATAGCTATTTCTTATTATTTCAAATGAATATTAGCTCCGTAGTATACTTTATTAAGTTCTATGTTACAAAGTACCAAACATTTAAAACTTTAGACTATTGTGATATGTTTAGGTGAGTGTAAAACTCAACGTGTCTAATCATGACTCATATCTTCCCATTTGATGTTTATACATGATTCTTCTGTGTTCTACAGAAGAATCTATTTGAGATTATCAATTCTGGTGTTTTGAGTATATGGACGAAATGTTTACAGATAGCACGAACAATACCAATAGGTAGCATTAGACATTTTTCTAAAATAATTAATTACAGGATATCAGTTTTCCCCACTTTTTTTCCTTTCCTGGCATTAATTTCACAGTAGTGATTTTTTTATTTAAATTAACGTTTTCTTGTTTTATTATGTATTCTGACCTATGTTAATGATTCTGCTTAAAGATTTCTTTGTCACTGATTTTTACACATATGGGCTTCATATAATAATTTTCTAGATCCTAAAAGTTCGTTACTTTTTTCCTGAAGAAATGTTAATTTTTTTTTAAATAATTAAACAGAATTGCATTAAGGTATAAAGTTATGGATTTATATATCAAATTCTAAACAGAATAACTGAGTAAAAATTTCACTGGGAAGAACACATCAACAACACAAAACGTTTGTTCATTTAAGTTTAGAAATGCATATTTTATTTTGCGGAAATATTATTTACAAGTATATTCTTAGAGAAAAATTCAAACATGCAATTAACTTGAAATATTTCACACGATTTAGTTTACACTGTTAACATTTTCCAATGAGTTCAATAAAGTAAATGTTCATTACACTCTGTTTCTTGATTACATTACATCAAAATAGCTGGTCATGCAGAAGAGTCTTAAGATGGACACCATAGGACACCCTGAGATGTTAGCCTGGATATGACATTGTGCCTTCCTAAACTTTCCATCTATTCTTTTGTCATCAGATATAAACAAGCAGTCTTCGTATAGTGTTCTGTTCCAAAGTTTTAAGTAAATGTCCCAAAACAAAGAATCTTTATCGAACTGAATAAAGTATTGCGGTTTAATTTCATCATCGATGAATTTAAATGGGTTGTGATAATTTTCCCCATGATACGAATAGGTGGTAATTCAGTTTCCAAAAATAGTAAATGATTATCAATGTCGTATATTTTTGATGAAAATCTCTCAGCTTCTTCAAAACTAATAGAGTAAAGTTTATTTCCACCATCTCCTGTATCATCGACCATTAGTTCACTATCTTGGCATTTGAGAATATAACAGTCTCCGAGGTCGAATTCGTAGTCTACTCTTCTTTGCAAGGAGGGAGGATATCAGACCACTTCATGCATAACTTTCCCAAGTGGTCCTGGATAACCACATCACAATGTACGTATCTTCTAAAATAATAATCGGTTTCCATCCTTTTAGAGCTATGTGAAGAGTTTGTCTCATGCTATTTTCCTGAAGAAAAATTTCAAAGAATTTTGAAATTTTCTTTCAAAATTCTTTGAAAGAAATTTCTTGAATTTTTTACTTTTCAAGAAATTTAAAAATTCCAGGTTCGTGACCCATTGGTCCATTACATTCATGGATGTAAATGACGTAAGCGACTATGCTCTGCTTCGAAAGATGGATTGAACGAAATGGATGTGGATTTCGGAAGATTGGTGACAATAGAAGACCACTGGAGGTCGACGAGCCCGCTAGTGCCATAACGATTCACAAATCGCAAGGAGGCACTTTCGATCGAGTCGTCTTTCAGTAGGACAAGTCTCAATAAAATGAACTGGTGAATGTTGCACTGAGCAGAGTCACTTCTATCGATGGACTGTATTTGACTAACGAGAGAGCTGATTATGAAATTTATCACGGTTACAGTAATTCAGCACCCACTGTCAGGGAGATAATGAAGAACACGAGACGAACACGAAAAAATGAAGAAACACCACTTGTCGACGAACGAGTTGACACAAACTGTCAACTCTCTGGTTAAGCGAGTTGACAGTTTCTGTAGTCGACGATCGTCGACTGCTGCGATCACAGAGGAGGTTCAGATATTAAATGTAGATGATGATCATGACAACGGCGAAAACTCACCGCGGGGAGTCTTACTTGTCTCGGCGATCAACACATAGAATTTTTGTTGAGCACGCCGAAGATATAGAAACTGACTACTTGCTCATCAGTGAACCCTGGATGGATGATGCTACACCTGTGAATGTATCTGGTTTCGTACTTAAAGCATGCAAGAATACAGTCATAGAAGGCAACGCAATCAACCGTCAACTACGTCATCGTCCAAACGCACCGGCGGTGGAGTCGCCATATACAGGAACCTCAACAGCTTCACTGATTGTCAAGATGTTACCATTGATGTGTGTCGTAAGCTTAGAGTTGAAGAACCATCAGTGGGTGATATATGCCTGGACGACGTAACGATCAACGGTGTATCTAAATCTGTCCTCAGAGCTGTGTACATACATTCATCTGTACGCTTCTTCGTAAGCGATAGAATGTTGTATCTATCAATCCCTGCTGCAATACTCTAAAAACATAAAAGGAAATAATCCCCATTATCTAGCCTGACCTGTATATGCCCATCATCATCACCAGTGACTTCAATGTCGATGTGTCACAAAACCGATCACCGCAGGATTTTATGAAACGCGAGTTTAATCTCACTTACGTTCAGACCAAGGCAACGACGCTAGGTAACACTTGTATTGATTTGACTTTCTTCAGATCTTACTTTTCTTACCATAGACCTATGATAAATAAAATTACAATCAATTATTAAACTTGTTTTCATTTATTTACACTTATATAATCCGCTTGCGTTACGTTTTCACGTAAAATCCTCCGGTAGTGATCCGACACAGCCACATCCGATTTGTTTTTAATTTTCTTTAATAATTTTTCTGAAAAGTTTATTTTAGAAGTACAGAATGGATTTAGAAAAGGACGATCATGTATAGACCCGGCCTTTTGCCTCAAATCAATAATAGAGAAAAGAAGAGAATACAATTTAGAAACACATATTACTTACATTTATTGAAGTTGAAAAAGCATTTGGCAAAGTTAAAAGAAGCATTTTATTTAACATATTAAAAGAAATACAAATCACAAATAATATTATAAAAGCTCTCATATCCGAGAGAGATAAAGCAAAGAGTAAGACAAGGATGTCTACTTTCAACAAATCCTTTTAATATTTATCTAAAGGAAATAATAATAAAATGGAATAAAAATTTTCATCAATAAATTAAACTTTCTCCTCCTGTGAACTTAAACACTCTCCTTTTTGCCGACGACCAAACAATAATTACAAATTCTGAAGATAACATACAGAAAGCTATTTTAAATTTAAATGAGATCGCCAAAGATCAAGGAATCATAATATCAACAGGAAAATTAAAAAAAAAAAAAAAAAAAACCGATGAGCTTTAACACGTTCATTGCCCATGCGATATCGCGTGTTGCGAGTTCTCACTGAACGGTCGATCACGCGTTATCGCGTGGACGTCGCTAACTAAATAAAAGAAATTTTAAAAAAATTGGCCACCACACGAAATTCCAATTTTCAGCTTGGCAATGAACGTGTTAAAGGACAAGATCTAGTAAGAACTAAAATTGCAATAGATAACAAGATTATAGAAGAGGGGAATTCATTTAACTACATAGGATGTATGATTACACATGAAAATGAAAAAGATATAAATCTAAAAATTGCCAAATGTTAAACAATAACAGTAATAGTAATTAACTCTATATTTAAACCCAATCTAAATATAAAATATTTAGGTTGGGTTTAAATATATATCTAGTTCAAAAACAAACCAGACTAAAAGTATACAATTCATTAGCCCTACCAGTCTTATTGTATGGAAGTGAAATCTAGACAGTAAAACAAAAAGGCAAACAAACATTAACAACGGCAGAAATGAAATTTATGAGAAAAACGGAAAACTATTACTCTATTCGATCACAAAAGAAACGAAGAAATTATGAAAGAATTAAACCATGAATCAGTCATTGAAAAAAATTAAAAATGTAAAAATAAAGGGATGGAAAGAGATATAAAAGAAATAAAAGAAAAAGAAAGAGATAAAAGAAATATAATTTGTTCTACTGAACAAATTATATTTCTTTTTCCTTCTGCACTTAATTGTCTTCTCTCCAAGATTTTTCTGTATATTATCCATTTGTAGATTTCTGTTTTCATTCATGTTATTTCTTTGATGGTATAATTTTTTGTAGTTGACTAATTTATCATTATTTATATTTTATTTAATATTTCATTATTTATATTTTATTTCATTTATCTAAGTTAACAGGTTCATTGCCAATCACGCGATATCACGCGATGCGAGACCTCACCAAAAGGCCGATCACGCGTTATCGCGTGGACATCGCTAACTAAATGGAGAAATAAAAAAATTTGGCCACCACGCGAAATTCCAATTTTCAGCTTGGCAACGAACGTTCATTGCCAATCACGCGATATCGCGTGATGCGAGTTCTTACCGGGCGATCGACCGTTAACCAAATGCCGTTAGCCAAAAATTCGGCTAAGAAAATGGGATATTACATCCCATTTTCTTAGCCGAATAAGAAACTCAAAGAGTTTCATGCCGAATATAGAAATTATATAAAGTTCGGCGATTCCAAGCGTAAGCAAACACCTGGATAGAGCAACTGACCCATTTGGCAGTGCAACGCTGAGGCAACTCATAGTAAGGGTGGAGTAAGCTCCGATCACTATTTTCTTGGTAAAAAATACCAAGAATAGTGATCGGAGCTTGCTACTACCTATTACCTACTGAGCCCACACACTTCAGCCCACCAGGCAGCTCGGATGTGCTAGACATCGTTATTTTTAAAAATATAAGATACCAATACAAATTGGAAACAGTTAATGAATTATCTTCTGAACACAGTTCCATAGTGCTTAATCTAGGTTGATCAGATCGATTCTCTCCCCCGCACACAGTTATACCATGGGACAAGTTAGCCTAGGTTCTTCCGGATTATATTGGTCCGGTTCCTAACATCAGTAAAAAGGAAGAGATACACTCAGCAGTAAATAATCAACCGTATCCCAGAGGAAATCATGGACCTAATTAGAGCAAAAAACAGAGCCAGAAAGAGATTTCATAGTACGAGAGGCCCACACTACAAAACAGTACTGTACAAACTAAACGGACAAGTTCTTGAAGCTCTTCAAAAAAAAAATCATCAATGGGAAGCTAAATTAGGTTAACATTAATGCTGAAGATCACCCCATCTGGAAATTATTAAGAGCCATCCCCACCAAAAAGCAACTCATACTCCCCTATACAAATCAAGAAAGAGATTGTTCACACAGATGAAGAGATAACTGAACCACTAATAGATAACCTTGAATCACAGTGCAATCTATTTTATGCAAATCTAAATATTAACCTTGTATACAAGATTCACCATCATGTTAGGACAACTTTACGACAGCATACTGATAATTAAGAACATATCACTCCCACTACTCCGGCAGAAATAATAAATATCTTAAGTCACCTAAACAGTGAAAAGACTCCAGGCCCAGATGTCATAACCAACCGAATAACAAAACTACTTCCAAGAAAGGCCATAATCAATCTCGTCAACATTACCAATGTCATTTTTAAATACCAGCATTTTCCCACTGCTTGGAAGACAGCCACCACCATCATGCCGTCGAAGAAGCCAGGAAAAAACCCTCAACTCCCCAAAAGCTACACCTATCAGCCTATTGTCCAGTCTCCAGTTAAAAGAAGTTCGGCTTCCGCAAGGCCCATAGCACAGTTCAACAAGTACATCGGCTAGTGGAGATCATCACAAAAGGCTATAATATCCACACAGCTGCCATCTTCATCGATGCTGACAATGCGTTTGACAAAGTATGGCATCAGGGCCTTCCTTACAAATTCATAAAATTTAACTTCCAATCGAGTTAACAAAAAAAAAAAAAAAAAAAAAAATCCACTCATATCTGAAACACAGATATATGTAGATCAGGGTCGGCGAAACGGTTTCGTCCAGACCTAGAATCTCTTGGCAGGCGTTCCTCAGGGTTCTCTTCTGGCCCCTCTCCTGTTCTCACTCTACGTAGCAGACATCCCTCTGAACCCAAGAACAGCATTCACTGCATTATATGCAGATAATACTGCATTAATGGCAAGGTAAACCTCCAAAAGAGCTCAGCCGTACTGTTTCCTAGAAAGAAAATCCATAGTATAGAGGACATTCATCTTTTGGGAGTTAAGATTCCATGGCAGACTGAAGTCAAATATCTTGGAGTGATACTTGATAAAAAAACCTCCTATTCAGCAATCATATAAGACACATTGTCTCGAATTCATCCAAAGTAATACTACAGCTCTACCCTATGATCAACAGAAAAAGCAAAGTGGATACACAAACAAAATTAATAATTAACAAGATGGTAATAAGACCCGTCATCAGTTATGCATCCACCGCATGGAGCCACACCGCGAATACAAATATTCAAAAACTACAGAGATTACAGAACAAATGCCTGAGGATGATTCTAGATGCCCCTTGGTTCATTAGAAACTCCCAGATCCATAGAGAAGTCAACATTCCTTACATCTCTTACCTTCTCTAGATCTAGCTGAGAAGTTCTTTACCAAGACACGCAACCACCCAAACCTGTTGATCAAGGAAGCTTCGGAATATAATGAATCGGAAAGCTACACATATAAAAGGCCTAAATCAATTTTATGTCCAGCTGAACACAGCTAACTTCACTGCCCTCACTGGGTGAGCTTACACTCCATTGAAAGTTCTTCCTTTACAGACAAAGGGGAATATGAAAAGCATTTTTGCTTCACCCAACTCCCAGAAACGTTATCGTAACTTGATGTTATTTGCCTAGGTGATAATGCCAGTGAGGCTCCTTTCACTCATTCGGTTTTCAGTGGTCTAATCTAAAATATAATTCCAGAAACTTTACTTGCTTTACATTGATGTGTATTCTCGGCTAGATAGATAACTTCTGTTACTTCAACAAACGTAAATCACTCTTCCAGTATCAAAGATGTTAACCAATGACACCGCTGTTTCTTCTTGTTCTGAGGTAATCAACTCATATTCGCTAATATAACTCCAGCGAAAACGCAGCAAGAAAAACTAAAAACGATTTGCCCAGTGTGGTAATAATATTTCCTAAGGGGGTTTAATGCCAGTTGACAAGCACACACATTTCTCTGCATAGCTTCTCGGATTCACATGAGTCCGATCTTCGATCTTCGAAGCGGTGATCGAGCGGTGATCTTCGAATCATCTACTTTCTTGAGATATTATTTTCGAAAGAACAGATTATTGAAAGTGAAAGGAGCTTTCTTTAAAAAATCCTTCGAATAGAATTACAAGCATTTACTTCAATTCAAACATATTTTACAAAATAAGAAAAGATTTCCTAACATTCAATTCGCTCACATAACACAAATATCTCCCTCGTCTTAGTAATTTCACTTTTTATCCGACTAACTGCACGTGCAGTTGCTCATACAATGAAAGTTTTTAAATTGTATAAACAGTATAATTGCAAACTATTAATTCGTCCATTATCAGTTGTCGAAAGATTTCCTTAATATGTGCATTCGGTTGAGATGAAATTTGAAATTCCTCCACTTTCATGAAAAATAAAAAAATAAAGTTCGAGTATGTTTATTCGGGAAATTGAATTCAATTTTGATTTTTCGATTACTTGATCAGCACCCGCTTTGAAGTCCAATAACTATTTTGTGGATTTGAACGAATTTTTCTATTTAATACAAACTGATTGCGTCTACCTTCATTTGCAGTCGATAAACACACGGTGTTAGGAATTTTATCTTAGTTATAAATGCAATGGTTTAGTTGAATATCGTCGCTAGGTTACGTTCGTTTAGAAACCCTCTTGGCTAAATCAGCACGTACTTATCAAGTTGGCTGTTGAAATGACTTCATTATTCAATCATTAGTGATGATTATAATAATCCACTATTTCATAATCATAATTCATACTAACGGGTATTTTTACTTATCCCACTGTGACTCACTCCATATTGGCAGAGAGCTTATATATATATTTGCATGAATGACTGAAGGTCAATCACGGAATTCGAACTAGTAGCCTTTTGGATGGAGAGCGGATATTCGGCCAACTAAGCCGGGTATTAAAATATTAACATTGTCTTATTACATTTGATTCCAAATGAGTAACAGCTCATAGCAGCAGATACTGCTTGGTTTGAAAATACTAATTTCCCAAGACGAAATGAGTATTCTCCTCTTTTCAAGTCTAAATTTGATCGAAATCAAATTTTAAAGTCAAGCGAATGTACTAAAAATGTAATTTGGGGGAAAATTTAGTCGAGGAAAGTATTCTTAGAGCATTTCTCAAATGCAAAAATAAAATTAAAGTAATATTAATGTAGCTCGCACTAATCATGTTTTTCTTCATGAAGAATTTGCGGCAAATAACCGTTATGCCATGTGAATGTGATATCAGCCATCTTTGTTCTTCCTAGATTGCAATGCAACGAAAACAAAGTCCTTATAAGGACTGGCTTAAAGGGGCGAAGCAAAAATTCTTTTCATCTTCCCCGTTATCTGTAACGGACAGTGTATGGATAAGATGTTATTGAGCTATTAAAGCTCTGATCATGGCAGGAGGGTAACAGCAACAGCCGAGCCTCAGTTAGAACTTCATTGGCTATTGGCTACAGCATTGCCATCCATTACCCTCCAAGGGTATTGGATTCAGGGTCTCCTCTCGCAACGAAAACAATAGTCCTTATAAGGACTGGCTTAAAGGGGCGAAGCAAGAATGCTTTTCATCTTCCCCGTTATCTGTAGAGAACAGTGTAGGAATAAGGTGTTATTGAGCTGTTAAAGCTCTGATCATGGCAGGAGGGTAACAGCAATAGCCGAGCCTCAGTTAGAACTTCATTGGCTACAGCCTTGCCATCCATTACCCTCCAAGGGTATTGGATTCTTGATCCACGAAAAGTGAATCAACTCCTTAAAAAAGTTATTTAAAGAAAATTATATGAAATATTTAAAGGTGTAATAGTAATATATTTTCAGTATTTCTAAAATGCTTATTAATTTTAAAAATAATCAAAATTATACTTTAATAACTTATTAATATTAAATAATTACTTTAATATTTTAGAGAATAAAATATATTTTATTGTTACCTGTGCAACAGAATGCATAGTTGTATGCATGTTCTCATCTAACAAATCAAAATAAATTGATCGCATGATTATTACTAACAATACATGATTATTACTAATAAACAGAAGTGGACAATGGTCTGAAATTACGACACCGGGGCAAATAAGGCAATGAAATAAATGCGATTATGTTAATTGCTTTTAGTATTTGGTTGGGTTTGTTGATTTAAAAAAAATCTTAGTTTCAAGGAGGGGAGACTCTGTTACCTCCATAAACCGGCGAACTCACTTTTTAATATAATATGCTTTCAACTGAGGCTGACTTCAATGATCAAAGAAATTTTCCTCTCAGAAAGACAGCAAGATCCTACAATTTTTTTTTTCCAAAATATTTTATTTAAAATTATCCGTCATTACGCAATATGCAAGCATCATGATTATTTATCCATTGTGGATTGCAATAACAATTTTGTTCTATTATAGAATATTTTGTGCTGTGCATGGCATGTGATACTTCACAGCCAGTCTCGTGATTCATCCTTTGCTAGAAGCAATATTTTAACTTACAGTGACTGTTAATGTATTATGGAACAGAATCTAAGAAGTACTCGTATAAAATGCAACATTTAAACAGTTTAACGGGAAAACACTTGTTATGTTTTTCTATTAATTTTTTACGTAATTCGAAAAGCATGTTTTGTATACCAAAGATGAATTTTCATGCCATTTTAGGTGCAGTAATCGGAGCAATGATCTGTTATGAGGTGAAATTCCTTCCACCACCTAAACATATTTAACAGTATTAATGGCCGTGCACCGGTGGAATGAAAGGGTTCAACATGGCACTGTTCGTTGCAAAGTAATCCCAGTAATCATTAAACCAACCAGACTAGTTGAGGTAGCCTATCTGGTAGAAGGTGGAAGGTTTTTTCCCTTGCAGAAAATCGAAAGTTTTCTGCAAGGAAATCGGCGTTTCCATGGAAACGCTGTTGAGAGTACATACTAAAATTATCTCAATCAGGTTTGACTTGTGTAATTCAAACCTCATTGAAACTATACAAGTGATCGTATGCTATTTTTGGATTCCAAATTTTTACGAAGGAAATTTCCTGCACAGAAAAAATAAATTTCAAAAATTTATTTCAAAAATTTCGAAAAAATAAATTTCAAAAACTTATTTTTTGAAATTGAACAACAAAATTGAACAGACGCATTACATTGCATCCTAATATTAATAGTTGAAAGGTGTATTAAAAAAAATCCATATATTATTTTAATTTTTCAGAAATTTTAAGATTTTAAATTAAGTATGATTTTTCTATTCACTTTCATTTATATTCTATATAAAATATATAATTCAAATATAAAAGTCGATTTGTTTTAATTGCTTCACATAGCCTTACCGCCCATTTATATTAGGTCTATGTTCTAACGCCATTAAATAATTACTAAAATGAAGAGCCAAAGCCTTCGGTCCGGCGATGCAAAATTGCATAAGCAAAGTGGATGTTAGATCCAGCATTATTTCAAAGCCGAATGAAGAAACTTTGAAAATTTCGTAAATTAACGAGAGAGCTTGCGGGAATACATTCCTCGGCATTCCCGAGTTGCTTCATTATGGACTCCTTAAAAGACACGGACGTTTCCCAAGTTCCTTAAGGAAATGTTCAAGTTCTTTAGTAGGAGAGCGTTAGCTATCTTAAGGTTTCTGTCTGGCATCCGAGGAGAACCAACCAGTTCAAAACAGCTGTCAGGCCAGTGAAACCTTATCAAAATTGACTACTAAAAGGTGCCGTTTGGGTAGCGCATGTGTCTTTGAAGTAGTCCATACTAAGGCAACTCGTGAATGCCGAAGAATGTTTTCCCGCAGGCTCTCTGGTTAACTTACGAAACTTTCATAGTTTCAACATTCGCTGGATCTAATATGCACTTTTTAAGAGATGTCGAAGTAATCAATTATTGCATTTCTGTGAGTGAATTCGATTGATCATTAAATCTCAAATGGAGTACACAATCACGAATCAATGTCTGCCACCGTGTATAAATTAGAACTCACCAGTATCAAATAGAAGTCTAGTTTTCATTGCTTCCCAAGGTAATCATTAAAAAACTTTTTTTTTAAAAAAATCTAATTGATTTTATCTCGCCACCTTCACTATTTAACATTAGTGAAGGTGGGAGATAAATTAGTTATAATCAATCCCATGCTTGCTGACGCTTCGTCCTTTTCCATTTAATCAAATACACATTATTCTTTCATTTTTGATCACCTTCGAAGTTAAGTATCTGTTGACGCTTGAAATTGAATAATAATTAAACAATGAAAGGTATCGCAAGGTCTTAAATGTCTAGTGCGTACTCCAGTGGCTGCTAACAAGATGGCTTGATTTTCTGTGGCAAGAATTTTGTAAACTACAAGTCTATATTTAGGCGGTAAATGATTTTTAAGGCTGTGCTAACATTAATATCACTTTGTCTACAAATAGCATTAAGAAGAGGTATTTAAAGTATATTTCGGCTTATCCGACCGTTCACAGTTCCGATCTACTATACGGGAATGGTGAAATAAAAATTAATAATAAATAAAAAATTAATAATAAATAAAAGTTAATAATAAATACATAAGTAATGTACAACCAGATGCCGATTATTCGTGCAGTTATATCTACATGTTATAAGCATTATGCATCGATGAAATATAATTTGACTCATTTCGTCAAATCTAACTGCGCATGTATGAAATGCACGAACGTCAAGACAACAGAAATATCCATTTTAATATAAAAATAAAGAGGTATATGGATTTATTCTAACTATAAATTAATAGATCAAAAGTATTACTTACTATTTGAAGTACAAGCTTTTGCTTTTAATTATTTTATTTTAAACAGTTTAAACCTGCCTTTTCATGATAGCTTCCATTAAACCTATAATACGAATATATTGGCATTCAGCTTTGATTAAAGGCTATATAAATTTCTCTGAATTTCTGAAATTTTCATCCTGTAGAGATCAAACATAGTGTCCAATGCTATGCCATATTATTTTATTGCATTTCCTTTTTTATACAAAGTCTTCTGTAACAGAAATGTACTGTTTTACTTTTCTCATTTTCAAAGTGAAGTTAGTTCAGTAATATTCACATACTATATTAATACTTTTGAGATAAGATGCTTCAAATAGACAGTATATAAATGCATTCTCTGTAGTTCATCTTATTTGTATTCGCATACCTTGAACAGCAACTCGTTTGCATCAGTAATTTAAAAGGGTAACATAACACCCTGTTCCGTTTTTCCATTGCCTGTTTTGCTGATAATAATGCGCCAAAGTGTGATTGAAAATATAGCAAAAAAACTATTACAAACGTGCAATGTATATTTCGGAGACGAAGTCCCTATTCAGAGGGAATATTCAAAGAGCATTACAAACTAAGAGAAATCGGGGGTTGGGGAGAAAGAAAATAACGTTAAGTGGTTCTTGATTCATTCATCCATTTCCTCTGGGGTGATATCAGTAATAAATCTGAACCACCTGTCTGCATCATTAGGTCAATACGACTATGCGTACTCAGCGTAATGCAGTTTTCCATCAAGCGAAATGATTCATCTGAAACACAGAGAAAGAGAAGTGTATGTCAGAGCTATCAAATAAAGATCATTGGCAATATTCGATTGCCCCAAAGTCTGCTGCTTCCATTTATCTGTCATCTACAGTTACGAATTTATTTTCTTAAGTAGTTTTCATTTAATCTGTTATTGAGCTGAAAGCCATTCATTTCCTCAACTCCAAAAACCTGCATCTTCCACTCTCATTCCTTATTGTTAAGGTGTGATTGAAAAGAGCTCTTTCATCCTGGCTACACAAAGCCATTCAGACACGAAGAATGGCCCACTAATTGCGATGCTATTGTCCTTTCTTTAAATGCTTTCCAAGAACAGGTACCATTGGGTAGCCATAAAAGCTAAGATAATGCTTGATGCAGCCACTTGGTTGTCATTAAACTACTTTTAATGCACCAACTTGTAGTCTAAAGTGGCTACTTCAGTAGGGATGCAGACTAACATTATTACTTGGTATCTCTTCGTTTATTTGTAAATTTACATCTTTGTAAAAGACACGACGAAGTTTAAATGCGTGTTAGACGGTGTTATGAACTCAGGTTACCTCATCGAGATGGAAATTACTTCCGAAAGTGTTTTTTTCTCGATCACATGCTGGGCATGTAATCCAGAGGAAAGCCAAAAGATGGCTCTTGAAATAAATTTCTACATTTTTTTTGACCTATGAAAGATCAGGAATGAAAGTATTCATGGTGTACTTCGTGTTCTGCTTTTGTTTTAAAAACTAAGTCGCCGAATATGGAAACGAAACCTTTCTACGCAAATCGACTGATAGATTTTGTTATGATTTGTATAGAATACCGAAGTGTCTAAGCTATACCGTCTAAGCTATACTTCTAATGATTGTCTCGTATATTTCTGTTTTAAATCTGCTTGAAAGAATTTTGGAGGATAATAGATGATGTAGTGAGTGATAAGATCTATTGGAGGCATGTATTCTACCTTTTATTTCTGGACTAATTTTATTATCTTGAATAATCAATGTTCCAAGATATTTAAAGGAGGTGGCAGTTTTAAATTTCAGGTTATCAATGGAAAATGGTCATTTTCCCCTTGATTGTGATTTCTGCATAGAATTTAAATATTCAGGTTTATTCTGGTTGATTAATAATGCTAGGTTTGCAGCAGCAGTTTTGAGTTTTCCAAATGTTGTTCTAATGTGTTCAGCATTTTCTCCAACAAGGCATATATCATCTACAAGAACGTGTAAAGAGCATATTGAACACTAATTCTACTCCGAAGGAAAAAAAAAAAAAAGACTGTTGCGTCAAGTAAGCGTTCTAATACAGAGCAATACTGATGATGCTTTTTCAGAGCGGCATCTACCCGTGTCTTAATCATCCTAATTTCTTGAGTATGTTGCTTATTGAAACTCTTCATTCTATTTCTGTGTTGTGATAAACAGAGATATGAATCACATTTCTCAAAGACCTTTAGAAATTTCTTTTGTTTTAGTTCTTGCTTTGTTTTTAGTATTTTCAATTTTATGTGCGTGTGTGTGTGTGGGGGGGGGGGGGGGCATGTGCTTTTTTGTGTTTTGCTCCTTTCAGAAATAATTCATAATGATCATCTTGATACTGATCACTTGAACATTCCGGGCACTTAATGAGCACTTCAAAATCAGCTTTGAAGTGCTCATTATTTTTGCCGATATTTAATAAAAGATATGTTACTTTAATTTGTTTGTAATGGAAGAAATATTCATACTGAAAATTTGTAGAGAGAGAGAGAGAGAGAGAGAGAGAGATCGAACTTTTATCTTTTCATTTAAAACTCTAGCACAGTTTATTTCTTAAAATAAAATTTCTTATTTTAAGAAATTTTATTCGACGTTAAGAGACGTTATTCGATCATCAGCGAAGTTTATTCCTTTCCGTAACATTTGATGATGTTATTTGCTAAGTTGGTAAAGCTGGCGAGACTCTCTTCGTCCATTTGTCATCCAGACGGGTGTAATCTCCTAAAATAATTCCACCGATTTACTCGCTTTAGTTATACGCGTGTTCGCGGCCAGATAGCTCCTGTTATTTCAGCGAACGTAAATCACTTTTCTAATATCAAGGGTTTTATCCCCTCAAACCGCTGTTTGTTGGTGTGCTGAGGTGATGACTTCCCTAATATTACTGCAGCCAAATAGCAGAAAAAGATCCGAAAACATTTTCACTAACACGATAATGATTTTTCCTAACATTAAGAATTTAATTCCAGTAGACAAACATAAACATTTGTCAACGTAGATGCTCAAATTCAGCTCAAGTCCGTGACAATCAAGTGTGAAATAACGCTTTCAATCCCGTTGCTTCCTTATGGAATTTCATTTGTAAAAGAACAGAATATTATGAACAAATCCCCCCCCACACACACACACAGTTGTGAAACGAAAGAAGCTTTC
Organism: Typopeltis vanoorti; assembly: GCF_054136105.1. Lineage (NCBI taxonomy): Eukaryota > Metazoa > Arthropoda > Arachnida > Uropygi > Thelyphonidae > Typopeltis > Typopeltis vanoorti. The sequence continues at coordinate 99,922,045 of NC_143559.1, read as the reverse complement.
CAATGAAAAATGCTTCGAATAGAGTTACAGCTACTTACTTCAAATCAAAGACAGATTTATTCTTATATAAAACAGGAAACTTCCATGCGATAGCCGAAAGGACGTACAATTTTCTATAGAGAAGATTAAGTTTAAATCCCTAAGAGACAAGTGACACACATTTCGTACTAATCTCCTTATTGTTTCAATTCTGGGTCCGCGCGGTTAGCCTAGTGGCTTTGCGCTTCGCAACCATATGCCTGGGGAAGGAGTGTCCTAGGTTCGATTCCCGTCGGAGACGTGAGGAGCTGAAGGATCTCCCTCAGCCATAGCCAAGTTGGTCTTGGGCGCGGGCAGTAGGGTTTTTTCCGCCAATTTATCTGGTGTTTTTCATCCCGCAAGCAGGCAAACCGGACCCTTGAACACACAGGGATACAGTCAAGAATACCTTGAGGCATAGGAGTGACCATTCTATCTTCGTATTTCGGTTACGAAATCCAAGCATGCTTGGAAGGTTGTGGGCCTTAAAGGCCTGTTAAAGCCATTGGGATAGATAGTTTCAATTCTGGTCAGACTAACTGCAAGTGCAGTGGCTCATACATCGAAAGTTTTTAAACAATATAAAATGTATTATTCTCTTACTAAATTATACATTACTTGCCAAAAACATTAGACATCATATTGTTTATTATTTTAACGGTATAATAGAACACAGAAACTAAGTAAATAATTAATTTATTAACTAGATGCTGATATTTCGCTGGTATTATAACCAGCATCTTCAGAGCACAAAAACACTGTTTGTCACAATACGCGAGACTAAAACAACATGGTGTACTTCAACAAAACTGTAGCAGCAACACAAAGACTAGAGTCCTGATTTTGGCGCCCTCTATCTGAAAAAAAAAAAAAAACCGCTATCATATATTACTAGAGTCCTAGAACAGTGCTAGTTTTTTCTTAATATGACTGTCTCCCAGATCTTCGGCAAGTTAATACAGCCATATTTGTTGAGATTTGGAGTGTGTTTTAGGGCTTCTGTCGCCTCTAAGAACAATCTCTCTGATTTATATGGGTTTCTGTGTAGTACTTTTGTGTTTTTCCAGTTGATCTTGTGTGCAGGGGTATCCAGAACATGGTCTGCTAGGCCCGACTTCCCATAATGATATTTCCGGACGTATCGTTTATGTTCGCTGATGCGGATATTCACAGTTCTTCCTGTTTGACCGTAGTAGGCTTGATTGCATGAGCAGGGTACTTGGTAGACTCCTGGATGTGATAAAGGAGGAATGCTGTCCTTGGGTGAGCGGATGAGGGTGGCTAATTTGCTACATGGTCTGAATGTAGTGCGTAGTTTATGTTTATTGAGAATTCTTGAGATCTTTTCGGATGTGCCTTTAATGTAAGGGATGGTGACTGTTTTGTTGTAGTTCTCTGTGGTGGATGGTGGGAGGGGTTTCTTAGGAGTGTTTAGTATTTTGTTTATTTTTTGTGGATTGTAGCCGTTGGCCAGGAAGGTGTGGCGTAAGTGAGTCAGTTCAGCAGTAAGAGCCTTGTCATTTGAACAGATTGCTCTCGCTCTATGGGTTAGCGTTTTTAATATGCCATATTGTTGAGAAGGATGATGGTGTGATTGTTTGTGTAAGTATCTGCCTGTATGTGTGGGTTTTCTGAAAACTGAAAATGATAAGGAACCATCTGGGAGACGTGTGATGAGTGTATCCAGGAAGAGCAGACAGTTGTTGGCTTCCAGTTCCATAGTAAAGTGGATTTTTGGATGTTGGCTATTTAAATGTGCTAAGAATGTTTTCAATGTGTCTGGGCCATGTGGCCAAATAGCAAGCACATCATCAACATAGCGTAGCCAAAGTGTTGGTTTGAGAGTGGCTGTATTGATTGCTTGTTTTTCCAGGTGTTCTATGTAAAAGTTGGCTAGGGGGGAGAAAGGGGGGAGCCCATGGCTGTCCCATCAATTTGTTTGTATATTTCCCTTTCCATGTGAAATATCCTGCATGTATTGTGAATTTGAATAGTTCAAATATATCAGGGGGGAAGTGTGACTTCAGTAGATTGAGGGTTTCTATTAGTGGTACATTTGTGAATAGTGAAGTGATGTCAAAGCTTACTATTAAGTCTGAGCTTTTTAGGGTGAGGTGTTGTAAGATGCTTATTAGGTGTGCTGAATTTTTGATAAAGGAGGGAGAATTGTTAGTGAGAGTGGCTAGTAGCTTCGCTAAATGTCTAGCTAGTTTGTATGTGGGACTATTTATGCTGTCCACAATTGGGCGTAGGGGTGTGCCAGGTTTGTGAATTTTTGGTGATCCATAGATCCTAGGTGTTTTAACATGGAAGGGTTTGAGTTTGTTAACTGTGTCTTTGGGCCAGGAAGTGACTTTTTTTAATAATTTTCGTGCCTTATTCTTTTGTGTGTTGGTGGGATTGCGATCTATAATTTTGTATGTTGACTGATCTTGTAATAGTGTGTGCATTTTGTTTTCATATTCAGTTGTGTCCATCACCACGGTTGCATTTCCTTTGTCTGCTTTTGTTATGGTAATCTGGCTGTTGTTGTGTAGCTCTTTTATAGCAATGAATTCCTTATGTGGATATTATTTTTTGGAGGCTTGGACTTGATTAGGATGTTGGCCACATCTAAACGTATGTTGTTAGCTATTGTTGGGGGCAGGTCGTAAATTCCTCGTTCGATGGACGCCATTATTTCGGCTTTTGGAACTTGCTTGGGAGTTATGGCAAAGTTGTGCCCTCGACTTAAAGCAGTCGTGGCTTCTTTGCTTATTGTGAGTGACGATAGATTCACGACGACGAGGTCTTGTTGTAATTGCGGTCGTTGTATGGTGTTCCGTTGTTGTAGATTTTCGAACTTCTTTTGGTGCCGGTTTTTGACTCTGTCGAATTCTTTTTTTGCCGTTGCGTCGGTGATGTTCTCTAAGATCTGCCAAAGTTCCGTATTTAGAATATTATGCAGTGATTCTCGTAATGCGCTGATGGTTGTATTTGCTTGTGCTAATTCCCGGCGAGTGGTGTTAATTTGTTCGCGTAAAAGCGCTACACTCGCTCGTTTGTAGATGCGTTGGGCTTTGGCCGAGTGGAACTTGTTTTTGATTTTAAAACAGTTCGGTATTAATTTGGTGTCTCGGCACCTCTTTAAGAAGGCTAACCTGTTTAGTTGCCGCGCCAAGTTCAACTTCCACTTACCATATCGTCGTGTCTTGCGTACGATATCGTCTCCCTGAAGAATCCTTAAACGTGTGGACAGACTTATGTGTTCGTCGAACATGTTGTTTATTATTTTAACGGTATAATAGAACACAGAAACTAAGTAAATAATTAATTTATTAACTAGATGCTGATTTTTTTTTTCAGATAGAGGGCGCCAAAATCAGGACTCTAGTCTTTGTGTTGCTGCTACAGTTTTGTTGAAGTACACCATGTTGTTTTAGTCTCGCGTATTGTGACAAACAGTGTTTTTGTGCTCTGAAGATGCTGGTTATAATACCAGCGAAATATCAGCATCTAGTTAATAAATTAATTATTTACTTAGTTTCTGTGTTCTATTATACCGTTAAAATAATAAACAATATGTTCGACGAACACATAAGTCTGTCCACACGTTTAGACATCATACTTTAGTGTCGTGTTATTGTTTACTTTGTTTTTCAGACCGATGAGCAATCGTTATTGGCTGAGCTACGAAAATTTGAATTCCTAATTTGGCACGCCAAATGAAGCCTTGCATAGTTTGAAACTGAAACTTAAGACACATTATATTTACAATTTAACAAAAAAATATATACAAACATGCAATCAATACTCTATGAAATTAATGATACCTGTAGAACATTGTAAGACATTAATCTTCACCTGCACAGCAAATTCTTAGAAGACAGTATTAAAAATAAACCTCATACTTGTTGCTGTAAGAAAGAAAATTAGTTATTTCTAATATTAAGACACACGGATTACAGTCAGGAACACTGACCCAGCCATAAGCCTGATTTGTCAGCTATGCCGGTTCCGGGCCGGGATAAAGTTTGGGAGAACTGAGATGATGCCGTACCTCCCCGTAAAGGGGGACGCAATGCCATTGTATGATCATACGATAATTAATTAATTATCACCATAAACTCACTGCCCTTTGGTGTCCGATGCCTCCTTCACTATCTTCTTCCACCTTTCTTTGTACAATGCACAGTGTCGCAGTTTCTGTAAGCCCATTCCACACCAGTCCTTTATTTCGTCTCTCCATTCTCTGTATGGTCTACCTCTTCTGTTTACACCATCCATAATACCAAACATAAATGTCATTATCTTCCGGTTCTCACTCATTCTGCAGATGTGTCCAAATAATTGCAGCTTCCGTTTTATAATCTTCTGCATTAGATTCTTCTTTGGTTGTATCTTCCGATAGAGCACTTGATTTGTGATTTTCTGCACCCATCCTGTCCTTGGAATCTTCCTGTAACAAGTTCTTGCGAATGCCAAAATTCTTTTTCTTGATTCCTTATTTATCACCGATGTTTCAGATCCGTACAATCAGTATACACGCTAAATATGTATGTTTCCAGTACTCTTAGGTTTGTTTGCAGGCTGATCACTTTACTTTTACAGATGCCATCCATGGTCTTCAGATTTGTTCTTTACTTTGCAATCCTGATCTTTATTTCAATTTAAAACCTAAATCATACGTAATTTTACTTCCCAAACATGTGATTGTTCTACATTTTCTATATCAATTGCATCCACTTGTATCTTTTGTTTCATGTTCTTCTCATCAAATACCATTGTATTTTTTTCCAAGTTCATAACAAGTCCAAATCTCTTTCGTTCTTCATTTAACAGATTCAATGCTTTTGTAGTGCTCTTTCGTCTTCTTCAATATTAACAATGCACAAATCTCAGATTGTTAATTCTCATCCCATGTACCGATATTCCTTTAGTACTTTCCTTCATTTTATCCATCGCTCTTTCTGAATGTTCGATAAGAGTGGTTGGTGATATTGGGTCCCCATGTCTAGTACCTCTGCTTGTTTTAAACTATTTCCCCAAATCATCATCTATTCTAACCGCTGCAGCTGTGCATTCTTAGAAACATCTTTTAATATAGCTATTAGTTTTCTATCAATTCCATAGAATTCTAGCACTGCTCATGCCACTTTCTGGCGATACTGTCAAATGCCTTCTGTAAATCGACAAAGCATATATGTTTTCGTTTTTTCTCCTAGCTTTTTCTGCTATTAACCGCATTGTCAAAAATCTGTTTATTTGTAGTTCTATCCTTCCTAAAACCTGCTTGCTCGTCTACAAAGTATGTTTCCTATTCTGTTCTCAATCGTTCTGTCAATATCATCATCATCACTTTACCAAGGTGACTTGTCAAGGCAATTGTTCAATAATGTTTACATTCTAGCTTATTTCTTTTCTTGTATAATGTCACTAATATCGATTTAACCTACTCCTCTGACAGTTTCCCTTCTTTCCGTACATATTACATAGTGCATTTCTGTAACTATACTTTCGCTACCATCACTGGATAAATTATTAAATAATAATTCCTCCAGTGATGTTATCGCTACAAGGACTCTTGCTGTGTTTTAGCCGTCCTATTGCTCTTTCTACTTCTCCTCTTAAAATGTTCATATCATACTCATTACCTGGAGGTGATTCATATAACTCACTACAGTATCTTTATTCTTCAGTACTTTCCTTGTTTCATTTTTAATTGTGGCCGTTTTGGTTGTCACCTTCTATTAATGGTTCTAATCATTTTGTACACCACCCTAGTTTTATGTTCTTCATAGTGCTGCTCTATATTATTGCACTGGGCTTCTAACCATTTCATCCGTTTTGACTTTCTTCTATATTGTTTCTCTATTTGTTTTAATGTATCCCTTCTTATCTTCAACATTCTTTTCTCCTGTACTAACCTCAGTGTTTTTGTCTAATCCATTTCTTCTTGATCTTCTCTTCTTCTGGTACTGTTCTTCAACTGCATCTTCTATCACCTTCATTACTCCTTTCATTCTTAGATTCACATTTTTTCCTTTGTCCACACTTTAAGTTTCTCCTCTAGCACTCTTCTGTACTTTTTTATTCTTATTTCTGCTTCGTCTTGTTGTATCTCTTCGTTTCTGGTGATGGGGGTTTATATTTTCTTTTTAATATCATATCAACTTGATGTTTGCAATCACTAAACTATGATCCGAGTCTATATCCGCTCCTTCAAACGTTCGACACCGCTGTACCGATGTTATCCATCTTCTTTTAATCAGAATCATATCGATCATGTCCTTGGTTTTTCCCATCATGTGATCGCCACATCTATTTTCTACACTCCTTTTGCTGGAATCTTATGTTACAGATCATTATCTCGTTTATCCACAGTAAATTGTAGCATTTTTTCACCTCGTTCATTTCATTCTCCGAAATCATATTTTCCCATGACTCTTTCCCAACCATCATTATCTAAGGCATCTTTGGCATTCAAATCTCTTTCAATAATTAGTACATCTTGCTTTGATATCATTTCTATTGTCTCTGTCCGATCTTTGTAAAATAAGTCGATATTCTCATCTGTGCTGTCAGATGTGGCTGCATATATCTGGACTGTTGATATATTAAATGGTTTTGCTTGAAATCTTGCTGCTATAATTCGTTCATTTATCTGTTTTTAGCCTAACAGTGCCTTTCTTAAGAAGGAAGCCAACTCCTGCTTCGTGCTTGGTGTCATGCCCTGCATCCATTTATCTCTCCTGATGATGATGATGTCCATCGCATCTTTGCCAGTCCTAGTATATCACACCAATATCTCTTTATTTCCGCACGAAGTGATTCTAATTTTCCTGACATCCAAATTGTCCGTACATTCCATTTTCAATTCCTACTGACAATAGTTCAGTTAGTTTCAGTTTCTGTTCCCTTTCGGTATCCCACTTTTCGATCCAACCCCTATCGCTCGATTGGTATCGTGGACCTTTTTGATCCGGGTGACGTCCTAGCCGGCATGTTGTAGCTGTTGATATGATAGGTATCAGATAACAATCGTGTGTTTTCTTTACGGTCAGAGCATCGACACTCATCTGACCGATCCTCCTACTTTATCTGGGCTTGGGACTGGCATGAGACCCCCTAAGGATTCCGTGGCGGCTTTTTGCTTTGCTTACTGGCAAATCAGAATTAACTTACAGGAGATTATTCAGTTCCTTAAAGGGCTTATGTTCATCATAAGATCCCGAAACCTTAATGGTTGACTTCGAGAAAGAAACTATCAACGCTATTTCTAACATTATTTACATCGACAACTATAATAGGCTGTTTAATTCATATGGCACAAAATCTATATCGCAAAATTGTTGCAATTGGTTTGAAGTTACGCTATCAAACAGATGCTGAATTCAACACGAAAATTAAATGCTTCACAGCATTAGCATTTTTTCCAGTGAGGGATGTTACGGATAAATTTGTTGAATTGACGATCTGTAGCAAAAAGTTAATTATTTACACAGCATCTCTTTTAATATGCACAAGTTTTAAATGATTTCATTATGATATATATCACTGACATTCACCTTAATAAAAATTGACCTTATTAATGATTTCATAATAACCTTTATCATTCATTGATTATTTACAAAAATTAATGCAAAATGTCTTACGGCGTAAACGTTTACGGCGAAACGTTTTACTGCGAATTTTCCTAGACCCGTGCTTTACTTGGAATAATTTGGGTTCAAATCCTGTTTAGGAAAGGAGAAACCTTTACAACGACTTTTCAAATGATAATCACTTAGACAGTCTCATATAGGTGGAGGTGGCAAAGGTTTTACCTCCGTGAAACTCGGGTTTCTTCTCGGCCTCTTAATTCCTGACACACACACACACACACACACACACACACACACACACACACACACACACACACACACACACACACACACACACACACACATCTACGGGTATATACATCTGACTACATGCCGTCATGAGATGCGGAAGAGTAACGACGAGCAAGATCCATTGAAAATCATCTGTAAGTCTCATAAAATCAAGGGACCGAATCCACCTTTGGATTGAATCTGAATAGATAACCGTCTCTAAAGTAAACCAAACTATCAGAACCTCTCCTCCATCCCCCGGAATTACGCTAATGCAATAGCTCAGCACTTCGATATAGAAAAGCGAGAGAGTTAGAAGATTTATCATTCTTTATTGAAGACTGCATATAATAAATAAACATTTTAGTGCAACACATAACATGGTCTCTTACAGACCTTCTGCAAGGTAAACATGGAAATCTGCAACCTTTAATTCGTTCATTATCAGTTTTACAAAGACTTCGTTCCTATTTGGGCATTCGGTTTAGATTAACTTTGAAATTCCACATCTTTCATAAAACTCTAAAGAAATAAACTTCAAGTATGTTTACTCGTGAAATTGAATTAAATGTTGATCTTTCATGCTATACGCTTTGATCATTTCGCTACTTTTGTAGATGTCAAACAACATTGCGCGTTTAATACAAACTAGTTGCGTCTGCCTTCAATTGCAATCAATAAAACTCCGTGGATTGATTTCTTTTGCTCACTTTAAATGCAATGCGCCAAGTTGAATATCAGTCGTTGGCTACGTCTAGAAACAGTCGTTTCTAAATTAGCGCGTGCTGAGCCAGTCAAGTTAGCCGATGAGAGATGATTCCAGAAAGTAATCCGTTATTTCATAGCTAATAAGCCACCTAATATGAACGTCAGTGGTCTTCCCTGTAATTTTCAGTATGACCTACCATAACTGTACCCCTCCTTACGCTAAGGACAGATTTATAAATTTTTATATTTTATATTTTTATAAATTTTATATTTTGCATTACGTTTTAAAATGTTTTAGTCTGTCTGTATTCGTGGATAAGAACAAGAGAATTGTCAGAAATATGTAAGTCGATCTCTTAAACATTAAAATATTAACATTGCGATATTACTTTTGACTCCAAATAAGTGAGAGCCGTCTAAATTTCATCGAAATCGAGATTCAAAACATGACGAAAACCTTTACTGCAAAGGTCATCTTCAGTTTAACATAGAGAAAACTACGCTTCGATTAAGGACTAATATAATTAGGCCTAATCAAAATGTTCTTCATAAATTATAAAATTTAACAAGACTGATCTCTCTAGGTGGGACAATGAAATACAACCGAAACAAACACCAAGTACTATGCCAAGTACTGAAATGCTCCACATAGATTAGAGATTCTTCACAAGATTGTTCAAGGAATCAGCTGAAATGATAAAACCCCCTCAACATCGATACAAAAAAAAAGGTTGATTTTACATCGAGTCTGTTCTTCTCTCATTAAACATGACACGCACGCATTTACGACTAGTTCGCAGATGACCACAAATCAGTGGTCCAATGCGAATTACTACATAATGAATAATCTGATTTTTATTTTTATTTTTTACTTTATGCACTGATTTCTAGTGATGTGAAACGCGCCAATTTCATAAATTTAGTTGAAAGGTGACTAAATTATTTCCAATTCTTTATGTGATAAGAATAGAATACCAACAACACAAGTGTATTTATATCCTAGCTACACAGAAACCCGAGTAATGTAATGTCAAATAATTAGTCATAACCAAATTTTTCTCCAAAATGTTAAACAGGAAGTTAAATGTCTCACTGAGATCGTTCTCTCTATCCGTGATTTCTGAATTTACGTTTTGTGAAGTTCAGCGAACTTCACAAAACGGAATTTGCTAAAATATGGTTACGGCAAAAGTACTAAGTCCTTCGTAGATTATATTTCTGATCTCGTGTAAATTGCTACTTTTTGAACAGAAATTTAACATGTTATGGTATTTGTTACATGTTTTCTAGTCATTACAGAGAAATGGTAATTTAATTTATGCAATAGCACCACTTCGCAGAATGTAAGGAGTGATGGTATAATATGAATTTTATCTTTACACCGAAAGATTTGGAATGGTAACGAGAAATTCGAGAATACATTATCTTAATTTTTGTTGTTGTTCTTGTTGTTATTTTGTTTTATTTTAAATTATTGACGTATTTTTCTTTCTCGTCCTCAAACTGCAATGAAATCATAAAATCAACATTTCTGTCGTTGGTTGTCTTCAAAAGGTTTAAATATTTTATACAATAACATTCTAAACACCATTAAATTAACATTAAAATGTTTTTGATTATTTTATACATAATCATTCTTAAATAATCTTTTACAATAAAATCTATATTATGCGTCATAAAATTTTCTTAGCAAATTTTCAGTTTGTTTAAATTTCTAGTCTTTGGCTAAACATTAATAACATGTACGATATCGCCAGAAAGTTCATCGCCCATCACAGATTCGCCTCTGTAGCGACGTCTCTAGGGAATGGAGTCATCCTTTCGTCAGTTGATGAAATTCTGAGTTTTAATTTCTTGCAGTGCACGAAGAACCTTTCTAAGGACACTTTTAACTGACTTAGTCTCATATGGAAATGGCAAATTTTTGTCCTCGAAAAACTCTGGTTTTAATTCCCGCAAAAGAGAAATCCAGCTAAAAGAACACACCATTAACAAATATAATAACTAAAACTTAGATCTTAGTTGCTTCATTTCTAATTCAAATGAAACCAACTGAGCTCTAATTATATTGCAGCGCTAACGGTACCTGACAATTTGTGTACCGTTTCTTGTAAGCATGTCACGTCTTTGAGCGCAGATTGATACGTGCCAGATTTGAGCTTTTCTGTTCTCTCCTGTATAGTAGGGAGGTGTGGAAAACTCGGTGGCACTTGTTGAAGTTGATAGTTCCAGGCATGGAACTTTCCCATTCCCATTTCGTTTTGTGGTAGATTAACAGTCCAATTGAACCATCCAGTAAAAACCTTTACAGTAGCACAGAATTAAAATAAGTTCTGAAAAATCATAATTAACAATTAATTGCCATTCTTCGACACTACAGCCCAATGTAGGGCCTTGCCCTCCCATTTCTGGGTTTCATAACTCAGTACGCGGTGGGCACGTTACCCCCCCTCGCTCAACCAAGTGTAATTGTCTGTGAGGCATTGTATTCTTAAGATCGGTTTACCTGCTTTGCAGCAGGAAAAACCCCAGATAAACTGGGGAGAAAAATCCTGCAGTCCACGCCCAAGACCAGCTAACTTGGCTATGGCTGAGGAAGATCCTTCAGCTCCTCACGGGAGTGAGGAGCTAAAGGATCCGACGGGAATCGAACCTAGGACACTCAAGAGAGAAATGAAAAAAAAACTTGAAAGATAATACAACTCCATTTCCAAAAGTCGCACACAACGTGGACTCACAAGAAATTATTCAAAGTTTTGCTTTTAATTTCTAATGAGTATTTTCCAACAAGCGCGAATCTATACTCTGCTTAGTAGTGCGATTCCAAATAACTTTTTTTTTTCCTCGAAAGGCTTTTACATCATTTCGATATGTAAGAAAGAATAAGAACATCAGTATACTAATTTACAGAAAATAATGCTCATGTTACTTGTTCAAATTCTCCGTGTTCCCTTTGGGCATACGATAAAGAAAATTCAAGCTTCAATGCAGAAATCTTAACAAAAGTGTTAAGATTTCTTAACAGAAATCTTAAAAATTAACAAAAGCGTTAAGCTTTGATCATTTTTCAACAAACGAAATGCTTCTCTTTTCTAGGAACAGGCCAATATCACCATAAAAAAATAAAATAAATAAATAAACGCATTTCTGTTACTTATAAAAAAAAAGTATTTAAAAACAGACGTGGGTGGCGACTCATGAACGAGCTTAAACGTCACTATTATTAATCTAATGATATAAATTACGTCTACATACGGAGCATTTATGTGATCATTACTTTCAATATTAGGTGGGTATTCAACCAAATTTCCATTCTGTAATCCAATTTAGGTCAAACATTTCTTAAGTTATCGAAATATCAAGCAGTGAACTAGAATATCGACATCGCTTGCAAAGAAAATCAATATTTTACAACACACACACACACACACACACACACACACACACACACACACACACACACACACACACACACACACACACACACACACACACACACACACACACACACAAATTCAAATAGATTTCTCTTTCGGATTTTCACCAGAAACTCAATTCTTGACTTAAACGTTTAACACGCCATGTGTAATCCGTGTCGGGACAGTTCTTGGCAGACAATTCATCGCGGAGAAAATTCATCGCGGAGAAAATTCATCGCGGAGAAAATTCATCGAGGAGGAAAATTAATCTTGGGGAATATTAATCGCAAGAAAATTCATCGCGGATATATGTGAAAAAAAAAATTTCCCATATAAGAAATATTTTAAAAAATATTTCTTTTAAAAATATTTTTAAAATATTTAAGAAATATTTTATATATTATTTAATATTTCGATTATATTTAGTTTTTTGAAAATGTTTATTCGATATAAAGTTATTCATCGAGGATATATGTGAAAAAAAAAAAGAAATATTTCCCATATAAGAAATATTTCTAAAAATACGTTTTTTTAAAAAATAAAAACATTTAAGAAATATTTTTTTAAAAAAACTTAAGAAATATCCAGCCTGGTTGGCAGAATGGAGAGCGTATTTGCTCTCCAGTCAAAATGCCGCGGGTTCGAATCCCACCGTGGACATGGATATTTGTGATTGTCTGTGGAAATACGAGCAATGATCGGCGGTAGATGGCGTTGTTGTAGTCAGCTGGTGACTGAACCTTGAAGACAGAGTTCTAGACCAGGTGCCTTCCTTAATGAGTACTTGCACACCCTGGAGGTGCCAAATGATAATACTAATATTTCGATTATACGAGGGTGGTCTGAAACGTTTTCGGCCTCGACCATAGATGTTAACACTATCAGTACGATTTTTTTTTTCTAAGTTGGTACATCGGTCATGAGCATCCGTGTGAACTTGCAAGTCATTCTATCAAGTAGTTTGCTTTACACAGCTGTCTGAACAAAAGCGTTGTCTGTATCCCTTGAAATGGATAAAATTAAGTATTCTGCGGTTATAAAATTCTTTGTAAAAGAAGGTTTAACTCCAAAACAAATTCATTCAAAGTTCATACAAGTTTATGGGCACTCTTCTCCTTAGTTTTCGATAATTACGAAATGGATTGCCGAGTTTAAACGTGGCCGTACCAGCCTTGACGATGTTCCACGTGAAGGACGTCCAAAAAGTGTAACAACATCAGAAATCATTGATCACGTGCACGACATGGTACTGGATGACCGGCGAGTCAAAGTGCGTGAAATTGCTGAGACTATAGGTATTTCAAAAGAACGTGTAGGATATATTTTACATAGTAGAAAGTCTGAACAAAGTTTGGGGCGTTTTAACAAGAATAAAACTGATTTTGTGCGTCGATTTATTACTATGGATGAGACTTGGATTCACCATTACACACCAGAATCCAAACAGCAGTTAAAACAGTGGAGAGAAGTCGGTTGTTCAGCGCCAAAGAAGAAGAAGTCGGTTCCATCAGCAGGAAGGGTCATGCATCGGTGTTTTGGGATGCTAAAAACATTTTGTTTGTTAATATCTAGAAAAGGGTAAAACAATAACCGGGGAATATTATTCCGATCTTTTAACCATACTAGACGAAAAAATTTGTGATAAAAGACCCTGTTTGTAGAAGAAAATTATCATCTCTGTTCCCAAAATTAAAAATCTTCTTCGCTGGTCAGCATTTTTCTTCGAATCAAGAAGTGATTTTAGCTGTAGAGAGGTATTTTGCAGATCTTACTGAGAACTACTACATGGACGGGATAACAGCCCTGGAGCATCGCTGGAATAAATGTATTAGTCTTATGGGAGATTTAGTTGAAAAAAAAATTTTAAATTATAAATTCGTTTTTTCACTGTTAAGCCGAGAACTTTTCAGACCACCCTCGTATATATATATATATATATATATATATATATATATATATACAGGGTGTTCGGGATAAATTTGATATTTTTATAATTAATTATATTTTTCCGTAAGTTACATGTATTAACACACACTTCTCTTCATTTAAAAGTTTGGACCCTTCTTCATTCACATACAAGATGTCAGAAAGGATGGATAGCTGGAACCCACCTGAATCATGGAAGAGAATAACTTGTATCATGATGATTCGTGCCCGCCATCAAAATAAGGATATTACGACTGCTGCCCAATGCTCCCTGAATACAGTAAAAACAATCAGGCATGAACTAGAGACTTGCAATGGTGACTACGAGGATGTAGCAAGAAGAAAGATCCCTAGCAGACGATCTGATTGCGTTCGTACAGCAGAATTCCTCGCAAATCTGCAGGAACAGGTGTTGAAGAACCCTGGCATTGGAATTCGGGCTTTGTTCGTGGAGTTGCTAACTGTAGTCAAGCCCTGGATAACAAGGGTAGCCAATGGTAGGCCGTATGTATGGCAGCAGGATTCGGCCCCTTGCCACACCTCTGGGAAAAGTCAAAAATGGTTGTCTGAAAATTTCTACGACTTCACCAGTCCAAATGTTTGGCCTCCAAACTCCCCAGACCTTAACCCCATGGATTATTTTGTATGGGGCGCAGTTGAAAAAGACACCAATCGCACTTCCAGTAATACAAAAGCCCAGTTAATGGATAAAATTAAAACAGTTTTTGCGGCCCTTCCCAGGGAGACTGTAGCATCAGCTTGTTCGAGGTTCCGAAGCAGAATTGAAGCTGTGATCGATGCTAATGGTGGTTATTTTGAGTAAATCTTGTTGATAGTATTGTAATTAACTCTGCCTGTAATGTTTTTTTGTCAATTCATTAAATTTAATAGATACAAAGAAGATTTTCTTTTTCCTTACGAAACTGTCAAATTTATCCCGAACACCCTGTATATATATATATATATATATATATGAGTATCACATCTGGATGGGTGTCAAAGTGCGCAGAAATATAACGAACGGTTCGCAGAATAAGTATTCTTAAATGTGATGCCTTTCTCCCTATACTTATTCCAGTTTTGTAAACAATAACATTTCATCAGCAAAACCTGCAGTATTAAATAATAAAAAAAATTTACAACTTTTTAAAACGAAACAGAAATTAGGAAACTCACCTAATAATAATAATATATTACTTTCATTATATAAGAATAAAAATATTATGAAAATGTAATTAAAATCTAAACACATAATACATAAATACATAAAAAACTATATTTTGTGAAAATTATCTTGCACTGCATTTACTTTTCATATATCTTTATCAATGCAATATCGTTTCAATTTTCTAGCGAATGATGCTTTCAACAAATTTTTTCCGCGATGAATTTTCCTGCAATGAATTTTCCCAGCGTAAAATTTTCCACTCGATAAATATTCCTCTGGGATGATTTTGCTCGTGATGAATTTTCCCCCGCAATGTAATTTCCTCTCGAGTAATTTTCCTTGCGATGAATTTTCCTCTCGATGAATTTTACCGCGATGAATTGTCCGTGACCCTGTATAATCAATGGAAAATAATTTCCTTCCATGAGTTCATGACTTCAGAGATATAACAACAACAACAATACTACTACTACTACTACTACTACTACTAATAATAATAATAATAATAATAATGTGTTCATAGAGACTATCTGCATGTGTACAATTTATGTGAAAGCTCTCATAAAGATTCTTCAATTCGAAGCTGTAAAACCCATTGATTCATCTCATCCATCCCTTTCGGATGGGTAGACTGCCCTAATGAGGGATTCACGACGAATTTAATGCAACCGGTTCGTCACTCCTCTGCTAAGGACAACATTCACGACTGTAATCTGTGTGCGTTCACGGGGCCAGTTTGTCGGTTCTGGAGGGCAAAACACCCGAGTTTTCGCGTGAAAAAAAATACCACCATATGAGGCAGGCTAACTCATCTTCTCCTCAAAAGAGAGCAGATAAAACTTCCTCACTCAACAGACAGGAATCGAACCCTAATCTTTCCAATATTTTCATGACGCATCGTCTATACCGACTGAGCTAGAAGTTCCAACACAACTCGTTACGAAATAATAATATACGAAGTATTTAAACTGTCGAATTTCCAATGTTCACAGACAGGAAAAAATTGGTAATACGTACCAAATATTTGGATATTATTATTCCATGAACTTATATAGAATTTATTGTTGAAACTCTGTAGCTCAGTCGATGTCGGCAATGTGACTTGTTTGGAAAGACTTGTGTTCGAATGCCGTTTAGAAAATAATGAGTCTTCATAAGGATTTTTTTTTTGTCGGCTTTCGCATACAGAAGATACAATATTTTAATATCCCGGAAATTCGAGATTTTGTACCGCTAAACTTTCAAATTATTCGTAAGAAAACACGTGGTTAACAGGAATGACGACTCGCCTCATAGCCTGGTTTATTTTTTGGCCGAAACTCCAAGCTTTATTATTTTTACAGAAGCTCTTTCTAAAATGCTAATAATCCTATATGATAAATTATATGGCATCAAATAAGAATAATTCTAACTTGCTTTATTCATAGCAAGTTAGCTATGAACAAAGCTTGTTAGTTACTATTGGGTACTATCTTGCCGTTAATATTGAACAGTTTAAAATTTCCTACTGTGCTATTAAAATCTAAATAACGTTCTGCTTGTAATCAGAAAATTCTAAAGTCATGTTCGCTACCCACTAAACAAGTTCTTATATTTATATCTGAACTCATAACATATCTAATAAACCGTGTTTGAAACATCTTGAGAGATATAATACAAAATGAATACTTGTTCTTCCGCGAAAGAACACCCTAATTAGTTATTAATATCCCCTTCCATAAACAGTCCATGATTATGGATATTATAGATGGAAACAATTACGGTAGTTGTTTCATTTCCAGCCTTGCTCATTTGTTTAGAAGGCGTGAGCAGTTGGCTGAAGCCAGAAGTGGAAGTGGAGCGGAAGTAATATTTTTGACAAAATGGATTCTTGCAATAACTAATGACCGAAGATTAAGATTATTATGTATCCAACTACTATTGAACTATTCAGTTAACCCTAATAAAGTTTTTTACACTAATTACTGCCTTGTGTTATTCCTGTATCTTTGTGTCCCTGTTAGTACCTTCCGGTGGAGTTTCCCGTCATGCTTTCCTATGTGAATATGGTTGGTTTGATGTTCTCTACCTCCCCTCAAAGTTCGCACGTGGAATTTTGAATCACCCTGTATATATATAATATGTATATTGTTGTGTGTTGCTCGGGGCTTCGATTTTAGACTCTGAGCATGGAGAATGGCTAACTGAACTAACGGAAGAGCTAAAGCGACTAAAATGGGACATTCTTCGGCTGTGTGTAGTTGAATATAATGTTGAAAAAATTCTTCAATTTAAAATGGCGACATCTATATTATAGAGACCAAGATAAGGAAAAATTCAGTGGAGTTGGATTCACGATTAATCAAAAATTGAAGAACAACCTAATAGAACTGGCAGAATATCCAATCTAATAGCAAGTATTATTGTCCAAATCTCAAAACAATACACTCTCAAGATCATCAAAGTGCATGCACAAACCATAAGTCATCACTAAAGAAATCGAAAACTTTTATCATGATATATTCCAACATTACAACAAAGGAAAATATAATTTCAAGTTATCCTTACTTCAACTGCACATGAATTACAGACTCGTAACCATTAACTCCAAATTACTAACAAAACAGTTGGCTTAAAGATAAATCTAAAGAAGATCCATTTTATGTTCAATAGCTATGTCCAACCAGAAATAATCAAACTTAATAATGATGAAATTGAACAAGTAGATCATTACATATACTTTAGACAAAAGATATCAACTGAACCAAATATCATAGAGACGAGATTAAAAGATGCACGGTGGGAACATTTGAAAAACTACATTCAATATATTCAAAAGCCAACTACTATTATGCCTGAAGAGAAAAGTATTTAACCAATGTATTCTTCCTATATTACAATATGACTGTGAAACATGGACATTAAATGCAAAATGACATTCAAAAATTAAGAATGACACAATGTAATATGAAAAACAAACAAACAATGCTTTAATCACAAGACCAGATCACAAAAGGAATACGTGGATAAGAAATCAATTCCTATGATTTTATCATAGGAAGAGAGAAACATCTCAGGTGGCAATGGGCTGGGCATATTGGGCGAAGACAAGATCAACTGGTCAAAAGAAGTATTGGATTGGATTTCACGAGAGGAAAAGGAACCACGATGCGGACCTAAATTACGGTGGATTGATGATGTCATCAAACTTGTACGAGTGACTTGGGAAAGAAGACTATTGACAGACAGCTATCTTGGAAAGGCTTTCACTGAACAGTGGATTGACAATGGCTGATGATAATGATGATGATGATGATACACACACAAGATATATTTTTCAAGTAATCATACAGGTATATGAATTGCCATTTCTAACTGATGCAGTTAAAAATAAAATATGGTGTGGATTACAATTCGAATAATAATTTGAACAAAACTTCTTGTGTTTGTTTTTTATTTTTTATACCTTCATTCTAAGCTAGGTGCTATATTTTAATGAACATATTAGTTATGAAAAAATTCCATTAAAATTAACACTTCAGTAAAAATTTCCTTTTTAAGTTCTATGAATTATGAGCCGATTTTATTTCCTTGGCTATGTGCTTGATGTTGCTATGACGATATCCATGACATAATTCTTCAGTCTGTTCAGATCTCACCAAATGTGATTCTCCCGCAAGTAATTCTGGGAGCGCGGATGGAACTTACGCTTAAAAAGGTTTGAGGAGTGAACCATAGCTTTCCTACTACTGTAGTATTTACTCATCAGCTGGAAAAATTATATAACCTAATGTAAATAATATTAAAAATTACGTAAGTGCTAAAAGTTAAAAGAATTCAGTTTCCTATTGATCTCTCTCTCTCCCTCTATCTCTACTGACATTAGTGGACAGTCAATATTTCTGTTCGGTTTATTTTAATGTTTCAGTATAGTATAGTCCGCGCGGTTAGCCTAGTGGCTATGCGCTTCGCAACCCTATGCCTGAGGAAGAAGTGTCCTAGGTTCAATTCCCATCAACGACGTGAGGAGCTTAAGGATCTTCCTCAGCCATATCCAAATTAGCCTGTCTTGTGTGTGGACAGCAGGGTTTTTCACTCCAGTTTATCTGGGATTTTTCATCCCGCAAGCAGGCAAACCGGCCCGTGAACACACGGATCTACAACCATAAATATTTAACCCCCCCCATGAGGGAGATCAACTCTCCCCAATAAGGACAGGGGAGAAAAGGGAGGGAACTCCATGCGAATAAATAAATAAAGTACAGTATAGTCGATAAATATCTTGATCTACCCTCATCAGAAGTTTTGGTTCATACTACAGATGTTTTATTCTCCGATTGCCGAAGACCATTATCCTCCTAATTCAATTCCAAAGAATGAATTGTCAGAAGCGGTAGCAGGATATCAGTATAATGATGACGTATTTTTGTGATTTAGTCTTAGATATCCCAGAATAAAAACCACAGAACTCTATAAGCATCGTCATACATCTGTTCCGGATGGATGGGCCCTAAATCGAAACGGCTGTTAAAGACAGATACTGCATTTACTACCTCTGCACCAGTGCAGCCAGCGTTTCGTGCTGATTACTTCCATGAAGTTCGTGTGCTGGTTATACCGCAGAAATCCATGGTGTGAAGATATGTGAATAAATTAAAGCTAACAATGTTAGTTTGTTGAAGGACTAATCCCCCAGGTTCTTTTCTATGTGGAATTGCTTACTGTCACAGAAACATGTAACTAATCAAATCATGGGCAACCACCGACTTAGAGAAATTCATTGATTCTGCAGTAAATATATTGGAATTAATTGAGATGGAAGCAGATGAGCAAACTATGCATAAGTGTCTCAGGCTTACTTCTGCCTCTACTCAAGATATGACAGAAGCATTCATTTTCTATCTGAGAAATATAAACGTTTGGGCCTGCCTGAAATATTTTGCACTCAAACACATTTCGTGAGGATAAAAAAAAAAAACAGTATTTAGACAAAATTAAATCGAATATGTCCTACATGAAGGTTTCAGGGCATTTTGGTCCAGAAGTTCCAGTGATTCCTCTAATAAAATCAGATCGAGAACATCTTTTTTTTTAGATCGAGCTCACATGCAAAAAGTTGCAAAACCTATAGTTCTTTGACCTCATGTATTAACAGGGCTTAAAAAAAAAGGAAGGAATTCATGATATTGGCATTCCTTTTAATTAAACATTTTGTCTTTGAAGAACACTTTTTGGTGAAAGCTCATGCAAAGATTTGAGCTAAATCGAAGAAAAAAAACGATGATTAAAGAGATGTTTAGTGAAATCGAGACATTGGGAACAATAAGCCTCTATACCGGATCAAATGCCAAGAAGATGTCAAAAGAGAGAGAGAGAGAGAGAGAGAGAGAGAGAGAGAGAGAGAGAGAGAGAGAGAGAGCATGTGGGCAATGTGTAGAAAGTGTGTTGTGTTGTGGATCTAGAATGAAACAATTCGTTTTGAATACGTTGATTAAATAACGGATCAACATACTTTCTACACAACCATATCCTTCTTTTAGAACTAATGGTATGAGGATAATTAGTCAATAATCTGATGATAAACTTTTTTCTGTTATGGGATAGGCTGAATATAGTCAAGACCATTCGAGAGCCTTCGAATAGCTTTCTGTGAAAGACCACAGGAATTATCAAAATCAGTATTTTTTTTCTGTCCGCGCGGTTAGTTGAGTGGCCATGCGCTTCGCAACCATATGCCTGGTAAAGGAGTGTCCTGGGTTCGATTCCCAGGACACTCCTCACGGCACGCCGACGTGAGGAACTTAAGGATCTTTCTCAGACATAGCCAAGTTAGCAGGTCTTGGACGTGGATTGCAGGGTTTTTCTCCCCAGTTAATCTGGGGTTTTTCTTCGTTCAAGCAGATAAACCTGCTCCGTGAACACACGCATCTACAGACATAGGACACACCGGGAGGCATAGGGCTAGCCACCCCTCGGGATGGGTACGGGGCTAAGGATAACCCCGTAACGGGCCACTAGGCCTAATACGTGAAGGGAAGAAGAAGAAGAAGAAATATTTTTTTTTATAATTGGTTGGAGGTGATTTGCCATGGCCTCCTCTTCGATAGCTAGAGGAAAAGAGAATTTTGCCAGGAGATCATCTCTGTCTTCAGTTGTTGTCATGGTGCTGGTGCAATCTGGGTAAAAGAGAGATTTAATATGACATGGGCAGAAGATCCCCGAATTTTCCATCACTGCTTTAAGAGACGAAATGACACAATCTTCATTTATACAGGAGACGAATAGTGTACATTTGTCCCTTTCAAGTAAAATTTGGAATTGTTTAAAATTTTATTGTATACTGAAAATGAATCAGTTCTTGTCTGAAGTCTCATAAGTTTTACTGACTTTTTTCTCCTAAGACTTATCTGGCATTCTAACAGAAAAATCAAAACTTGAAAACGTAGAGAATTCGTAGGAGTTATGAATAAAGTGGGAAATCAGGCTTTAATTAAAACTAGGATAATATATGTTATCTTGATCAGAGCAAGCTTGGATCAGGTAACGAAACTACGATTTGCATTAGTATATTATCAGTTTAATCTGCCTTGGATTAGGATATTTTCTACATAGGCAAACTCCGGTAGTTATTTTGCGTATTACGTGATATTAACAGCATATCCAGAGGAAAATATCGATTTATTTACACTGTTTGGTTTCGAAGGATCTGTGGTCAAGCTAAAACATAAATATTATAGATGAGTATCGCACTGTGAATATACTGTGTAGTGTTATATAATAGGCTATAGTCAGTTGCCATCAGACGTGTTGCAAATTTCATCGGTTATATGTCCAATTCTGAGAGTATATTGCAAAGTGGTTCAGGAAGTGCTAAACCACAAGTTGATTGATTGATTCTATTATCTCAACTTGTTTCCTTATATTTACCTAAGTTTTATCTTAGAATCATGCTTCGATATTTGTAATACTTGTGTAACCATACATAAGTCTAACTTACCATATCATATCCATTAAGTATTTCTAGTTATATTCTAAACATTAAACGTTTTGGAAATTTTTTATTTATTTCAATAAAATATTATAGTTAAAATTATTTTTTTAGTTTTGAATAAACTAGTATTAAATGTGTTTAAGTGAAGTTTTCTTAAACTTGAGATTCAGTTATCAGATAACTTTGCACTGTACAGTTCCAAATCATATTTCTTTCTTTCTTTCTTAATCTTCCTCTTCTACCTTTAGCGGTGTAGAGGTTTCTTATTCTTGCAGCCGCTACCGTCTCGAGGATAAGGTGGTTGGCCCTATGCCTCCCGGTGTGTTCTATGTCTGTAGACGTGTGTTCAAAGGGCTGGTATGACTGTTCAGGGTGACAAAAAACCCGAGTTTCCAGGTGAAAAACCCCCTACCTCCGTATGAGACCAGCTAACTCACCTTTCGTCGAAAGGGACCAAATAAAGATTCCTCACGTCCTGACGGGAATCGAACATTCAACAACTAAGATAGATTTATGATCACGGGGTAGTTCCTTAGTTGTTTTCACGTTAGCCTAAATATAATCGACAGAAATTCGTTATTCTATTTGTAGTTTCAGAAAACCTTCCCACATTTGTTTTTCAGAGCAGCAAGTTTGGATAAATGTTCAGTGTCAATTATTACGCGGTAAATTTTTGGCAAAATAACATTTAATAATTTACTTCAGTTTATTTTTGACATTTTTTTAATTAATTCAGTTATTTGTTTTTAGATGATATCATCATTAATTCTTTCATTTTATTTTAGATGATATCATC
This sequence comes from Typopeltis vanoorti, assembly GCF_054136105.1. Taxonomy (NCBI): domain Eukaryota; kingdom Metazoa; phylum Arthropoda; class Arachnida; order Uropygi; family Thelyphonidae; genus Typopeltis; species Typopeltis vanoorti. The sequence goes on along the minus strand of NC_143559.1, from coordinate 99,899,187 downwards.
ATAAATTCTTTCATTTTATTTTAGATGATATCATCATAAATTCTTTCATTTTATTTTAGATGATATCATCATTAATTCTTTCATTTTATCTCAATTTTCAAAGTTGGTATATGTCTTCCCTAAGAAATATCACCAATATAGCAATAACCAAAATATCACCATGAAAACGTTTACATGACAAAATATTAGTTGCAAATATAGTCTTTATAAGGACTGGCTTAAAGGGGCAAAGCAAGAATGCTTTTCATCTTCCCCGTTATCTGTAGAGGACAGTGTAGGGATAAGGTGTTATTGAGCAATTAAAGCTCTGATCATGGCAAGAGGGTAACAGCAATAGCCAAGCTTCAGTTAAAACTTCATTGGCTACAGAATTTCCATCCATTACCCTCCAAGGGTATTAGATTGAATGAATCAATCATACCCTAGCTGCAAATATAGTTCTTAAAGTTCTTAAAAGAACTGGGCGATGGACTGAGTCCTTGACTCTTTATCCCGTCATCTGAATGAAGAGAATCTGTGTGGATGGAGTGTTATCGAGCTAAAAGCTCCAGTCATGGCTGGGTAACGGGCAATAGTTAAAACTTCATTGGCTTCAGCATTGCCTTTCGTTACACCGGAAGTCGTAAAAAGGACTTTTATTTTCCCCTCTGCAAATATAGTAAATATGATATTATATTTTTAAGTTTTATATATTAAAATTATATTAGTGTGTAATATATATTTTAATATGAGATTTAACAATTCCTTTATTATAAAAACAGATATCTGTTTAATTTTGTTTATTTTATTTACAAAGTTGTTTATAAATAGTTTTATAAACTAAAAAAAATTGAACATAAAATAATCTTTACATGTAAAACCCTTTATAGAAAGAAATCGTCATTCTGCAGAGCGTGCTCTAAGAATATTTTTTGTTTCTTGGCATGGAATTCAAAGGTGAAAAACGAATAGTTTTGCGTTCGGTAAACTAGTCGTGTGTGCAGCCCATTTAATAAAGTATCGCTCTGATATTCTAATTTTCTGAAACTCACCAAAATCGATTAATAAAATAAGCCTGTTCGATATGACATCAACTTCTGTATTTTTAAAAAAAAAATCTATTGTGGCGTTTGTCTCAAATCCAAAGGTCATTGGGAACAAGAGGATACACCATTATTATTTTTTTTTCATATTGAAATTACTATTACTTAAATTAAATGAAGCGTTATTAATTTCGACTACCAACACGCAAGTCAAAGTTGGTGTGTGTGTGTGTGTGTGTGTGTGTGTGTGTGTGTGTGTGTGTGTGTGTGTGTGTGGTGTAGTATTGTCAATTTAGCTTTTTTGGAGCTAGATCTAGCTCCTTTTTTAGTTCCTAGCTCCAAAAAGTGTAATCTAGCGCCTAGCTCCAAATTGAGCTGCTCTCTTCAGTTGTTTTTATAACCTACTCTTAAAAAAAAAATTGTTTTAAATATTTTCCAGATGTTCGCATTTGATAAAGAATTGTATTGTATGTTTGGTGCGAGTGTCATCACGTTTCACATACGCGAAGACGTCAGCCGAACAACCTGCCATTTTGTCACCTTGAAGTTGATAGCGCTGCTACAAGTTAGTCTGTTGCGCAGTGTTCTGGTGGTTGGTAGCTACGATAGCGAGTGCGTAGATTTCAAAGACTGATCTAATTCGTTGCAGTTATGAGTTGTATACCCTTCTTCAAAAATGAGCAAAGAGAAAAATAAAACTTACAAGCAAAAATTTAGGAGGGAGTGGTTGCAAATGGGAATATTTAGTAAATGGCTGCCTGAAGTTCCTAGTGACGTTATAAATGGCCACTAAGTTTTGAAGATGTGATATAGCTGCTCAATATTGTCAGTTTGTAAAGCATAGTGAAACTAAGAAAAATCTTGCTGCAGTTTCATATAAGGCTATTCCTATTACAAATATGCTTGTGAAGTGACGTCTTACTTTGTTCATTCATTCTTTCTTTGTTGTCACTCATCACTCACCATCATTCAGTTGCGATCAACTAGTAGATCTTTGCAAATATATCATCTCAGACAGTCAAATTATGCTAAAGGTAAAAATGCACCGAACCAATTGCTCTGTAATTGTAAAGAATATTCTAAGTGAGCATTTTGAAGATCTAATTGCGGACATTGGAGATGAAAATTTCAGCTTGCTAATAGATGAACCGAATGATATCACAGTGAATACGATTTTAGGAATGGCCATCATTTATTATAGTAAGAAATTCAACAAAATTGTGCATACATTTCTGAACGTGGTGGTTCTAGCAAAGTGTGATGCTAGTGGTACTGCGGATGCTCTTGACCAAGAAACTGGACATTAAAAATCTCATTGCGATTGGTATTGATAACGCCAGTGTGATGATCGGTGTCAATAATCGCGTTTATGAACAACTGAAGATATGCCATTCATTACAACTGGCAATGTCTCACACTTGTGCAGAATCTCTCCCAAGAAAATTAGAATTTTTAGTTGCCGAAACGTATAAGTGGTTTTTACATTCTTCTTCAAGACAAGCAGCATACGAAGAGCTGTATCAAACTATCAACGAAAATAACGCTCCTCTGAAAATTGTAAGCAACTGCGAATGAGGAGGCTCTCCGTTGAACCTGCAGTAGACAGAATTCTCAGCCAGTGGTTGGAATTAAAAACTCATTTCGAAGTTACGAGTGTGACAGAGAAATGTTACAAAGCTCAAATTTTGTGGGGATGTACAGAGATGAAAGGACTCTATTGTACCTTTTATTTTTGCATCTTATTCTAGTTCAAGTTCAGCAAGTTAACGAAAATTTTCAAATCTTTAAGATTCGTCTCTAAGATTTTTCAATCTATATTATTTTAACTCCATATGATTTTAATTAATTCTAAGCAAAATGAATTAAGTTACTTGGGAGAACAGACAAATAAATAATAGCAGATTTCATGAGTCACAAATATCTGCTTTTAGCTTCTTAAGATGGATTGGGAAGTTCTTTGGTAGCTCTTGACATCTCTGTGTGTGTGCATCATAAACAATTTGGAAATAACGAGAGAAATTCAAATTTAGATGCATCCCTCTAGGGAACGGTGTTTCTCACCTGAAAAGGTAGTGTTGAGGAGAAACAATTATAACTTACTGAAGTAATTCGACACTCATAAGCCATCCTTTGATACCGAAATAAACACCCTCTTCGAACAAATATTTAATTTAAGATTGAGCAGCATTTTGTTCTCCTCAGAACGGTTCCGTTCGTCAATTTATTATAAAATGATCCGAAGTAATTCAGCAGTATTAGGTTACTGCTGAAATGGAATATGTATAATGAATTTTATAAACTGCTAGATTTTGAACATGTGTTAAATAATAGTATATTATTATTATTATTATTATTATTATTATTATTATTATTATTCACATAATTGATACACACTCAAAACAAGATATCATATAAATAAAAATTTGACTGGTGATTCAGAACAATTCATATTCTACCCAAGAATCTAAGAATAGTCCGTCAGGTAGCGTCGTAAAATATGGACTGTTCCAAGTAATGCTGTTTTTTGTAGGTCATATTGGGTCACTTCATTGATTTTTAATTGCTGTAAATAGTTGGATAACTTCTTTGAAGTTGCACCAAGTGCACCGATAACTATTGGGATGACTTTGGTGTGTTTAAGCGACAGTCGGCCAACTTCGATTGCCAGATCTCGATTTTTAGTAATTTTTCTAGTTCTTTGTTGTTAATGTTGTTATCACTGGGCACTGCGATATCAATAATCGAAATTTGTCGATGTTCGATCATTGTGATGTCAGGTCTATTGTGTTCTGAATGTCGATCAGTTTGTATTCTAAAGTCCCAGAGAATTTTTGCTGTTTCGTTTTCCAATACAGTCTCTATTTTGTGCTGCCACCAGTTATCAGAAGTAGGAAAGCCATTTTTGCATACATGCCAATGAACTATTTTGGCCAGTTGATCATGACGGTATTTATAAGTCAGTTTGAGCTATTTTGCTTCAGGCACTGATTAGATGTTCAACAGTCTCTTCTTTCTGATCGGATAATCTGCATTTGCTGTTATTATTGATGTTCAAAATTTTTGCTTTAATTGCATTAGTTTGTAATACCTGTTCTTGAGTTGCTAGAATAAATCCTTTTGTTTCTTTTTTAATGTATCCGTGTTGTAGCCATTAGCATCTCTTGTTGACGTCAATTTTGTCCTCAGTATCTCGAATAAATTGGCCATGCAAGTGTTTATTTTTCCAGCGCACATATCGGATATTTTGTTGTTCCTTTTTGTAATCAGATTTGTTTCCTGTTTCTTTTAGAAGGCCCTCTTGTGTAACTGCTTGAAGCATTGGCTCAGAGCTATTGTCGATGCAATTTCTTAAACCAATTTCTTCTTCCTCCACAGTCTATCTCACTTGCAGAAAACCCTGTCCACCTATTCCACTTGCTAGGTACAACCGGTCAACGTCACTTCGTGGATGTAATGCATAATGCATAGTCATTAGTTTTCTAGATTTGCGGTCCAGTTTGTCCAAGTCTTCTTTTGTCCAATCTATTATGCTAGCTGTGTATCGGATCATTGGTATAGCCCAAGAACATTGCTATAATTGTGTTTAATCCATTTAGTTTTGTTTACAGAATATTTCTAACTCTTTTGATGTATTCTGATGCTGACTGTCTTTTAACTTTCGAGTGGAGAATATCATTGGCTTCTAATATTCCTAGGTATTTATAGTGTTCGTCAGCTGAAATTGCTTTTATATATTTCTCTCGTTCAAAATTAAAACTGCTACTGTCATTACTTTTTCCTCGTTTAATAGATAAAAGTGCGCATTTATCTAAACCAAATTCCATTTTGATGTGAGAAACTAAATATTTCACAATAGGTAAAGGGGCGCGACGAGGATGTATTTTATCTCCATGCCTGTTTTACTTGTACAGCAAATACATTTCAAGAATGGCAGGGCTGGAGGAATCTTCAGTTGGAATTAAAATTGGTGGAAGAAATATTAATAATTTGAGGTATACAGATGATACCACCTTGCTATCAGAATGCAAAGAATATTTTGAGGAACTTATTATGTAAGTTAAAAAACAAAGTGCTGAATATGGCCTTAAATTTAACCTTAAAATCACAAACGTAATGGCAACATGTGAACTTAATGATTTTGAAGCAGATGGGGATAAAATAAAAGTAGGTAACAATTTTATGCTCCTAGAATCCCGAATTGATAATTATGTGTATTGTACTGAAGAAGTTAGAAGAAGATTATTACTTGGAAAGAAAGCAATGACAAATTTAAGCAAGATCTTTAAAGATAAAGATACTAGCCTTACAACAAAAATCAAAATCGTGAAAGCAATGGTATTCCCTGTGGTACTGTACGGATGTGAAAGTTGGACCCTGAGAAAGAGTGAAAGTAGGAAGATAGATGCATTTGAATTATGGGTTTGGAGATGCTTACTAAGAATACCATGGACTGCAAAGAAAACCAATAAATCAGTGATAGACAGAATAAAGCCAGATTGCTCCCTCGAAGCTATGATCATCAAGCAAAAATTGCCATAATTTGGACATATATGCGAGCAACTGACAGTCTGGAAAGATGATGATGATGCTTGCTAAAGTTTATGGAGGCAGGAGAAGAAGACCAAGAATTAGATTGGTGGATGAAATTAAAGAAGCAACAACAAAACAACGATTCTCTAGACGTACGACGAAAGTGAAGATCAAAGAAAATATGACTGGACGATGAAGAGGTTATGAGTGATGTTATGCTAAAGAAAGAAGACAAGATTGGGAGAAAGAGGGAAAGAGAGAGAGAGAGAGAGAGAGAGAAGAATGACTTAGTAAAAGAGCTAAGGTTCTAAAAGTACTTATGTCAGAGGGATTATTACTTCTCTCCCTCTCTTGAATTAAAACACTTGTCGCGCTAAATCCGATCTAAATGCTCCAACACCTGTAATACCATACCTTATGCTCCTTAACAATTCTTAAAATGGCCATATTCTCTAACAACTCCTTCATGTTGTTGCTCGTGATGACCTGATAAAACTTCCTTGATAGAGTATTTATATAATTGTCTCCTCTCAGCAACATATACATCTCGGTGGAATCACATTTTACAGTTGTGCCCAGTACTTCAGAAGACTAAATTCATTCACAGTAGTCTAGATATACCATCAACAACCACTGTAACTTATAATCGACAATAAAAACACAATACCATCCCATCAATCTAAGACTGATTGGGTCCCCTGGGGGATTTAGGCAATTTAATGCAGCCCACTAGCCTCTGCTGCATCCTTCTAAGGGATAAGTATTTAATGTCTGTAGAGCTGTGTGTTCACTGGGTCGATTTACTTGTTCTGAGGAACGAACCTTCAACCTCGTATGAGACCGGCTAACTCGCCATTTGATTGAAAAACTTCATGAAGGTTCTTCATGTTGTCAACGGGATTCGAATCTTGGTGTTTCCAAACAAAGGACTCGTCTATACTAAATGAGTTACGGAGGCAATACGATATTGTGAAAGAAATCTTCTAACTACTGTTTGAAAACATTTCGCACTGCTGTTAATTGAAAACATTCCCACACGAAACTAATGAAATAGCAAAATTCATCATTTTATATAAGGCGTTTCTATTCTTGTAGCGTCGATCTTCGTTTCGTTGTCTGTGAATTTAATGCTAAGACGATGCTACATCGATATTTATTGGTCAATTTTTGGTATACATTATTGGACTACCTAGTTGCTTTTTGTACAACATTAACATCCATAGTGCTTTCTTTACAAAAACTTAACTCTACAATTGACGGTTGAATCTCCCCAATTTTTGACATTCTGAAAAAAAAAAAAAAAAGACATGATTAGCAAAATTTCCACTGTATCATTATCACAGCCTAGTAAGTTCAGATTAGTGGCTTCATCAGCGCGTTAAGTCTCATCCTGAGGTTTCTGTTTCACAAACAGATTTCGAAGTAAGCATGACTTATGACTAAATTATTTACTTTTATTTATTTATTTTTCTTATTTGGTAACAGATTTCGAGATAATGAAAATCTCCCTTCCTTCAAGTTGCAAATGGCAGTTATTATAAGTACTTTTGAAACATAATGTACATACGTATGTTATTTCAATGCTCTCATCTTTTTGTGGTAGGCTTAATGGCCTATTTATAACCTGTAAAGTGTTATCCCCAAACACAATTTGTACTATAACATGACGATCAACGCTATCTTCATATTACAGCTGTACCAAGGCATTCTTTTTTCTTTGTCGGTTGTTTATTTCCAGTAATTCTGAAATGTTGCTTCGAACTCGAATCTTTCCAAACAAAGGATACATAAAAGAATATATCTTTGAGCAGCTCTATTCTTAATTACAGTGAAGATTGGTTGCCCTCCTGAGCACTTGTATAGCTATCCATACATCAAATTAGATGACAAGAATTGATCATCTGTCATTTTTCTCTGTAGGGCATATCTCTCCGGACAGGTTTTAAATCTTCAATAAATTCGTTATTTATCTACTTCAGTATATCTATTTTTCCTTCCGATGCAACGCGTTTTGGAGCTCAGTGGGATTTAGTATGTTTTGTAGTTTTTAGATCTTCCGATCCTCATCCAAAGCAGATTATAGGTTCTTTTAGGAAGAATGAATCCATTTGACATCGCTAGAGCCATACAAAAATACAGACATAAAGGCAATTTGAGAATGATGTATTACTTGCAACTAGTGGCGGATTACCCAATAGGCTCGCGCCTAGGGCCTCGTCTTCTCGAGGGGCCTCAAAAGTTACATAGCAAAAAGATAATATGCCTCTAGAAATTTAATATGAAAAAACACTTTTTTATAAAGGGCCTTATAACAAAATTGCGCCTAGGGTGTCAAAAGAACATAATCCGCTACTGCCTGCAACTTATGAAACGCTAAATAAATAAATGAAAAATTTACTGAGAAAAAAAAAAGGCAACAATTAGGGAAATAAAATTTATAAAAAAATATGTAAATATCGCTAACGAAAACATTGAAAATAATGAAATAAAGCCAAAGAATACGATTTAATCTTCATTGTGCAAAGCATGTTGTCTTTTCTGGCTTCCACTTGCTACTGTAGTTGCCTAAAATCATTACTTTAAATATAAATAATGTATCATTACTAAAAAATAGCAAAATGACTACAGAAAACGTTTACTACAAACATTAATATAAATTTAGGAATGATGAGATCATGAAATTAGAATGACATAATTGTATTTCATATTAGAAACTGAAAAGATAAAAATGTCATCTCTATCGCAAAGTCACTTACGTATTCACATTCACTTTTCATTCATTCAGGAATTCCCATTGAGAGAAACTTCTCTACGAACACTTTTATTAATTTACTGAACAAAATCTGCCCATCGAGCTTTCGTCTAATAGCAACCAAAGAGTAATGGCGATGCCCTTTTGTTGAAAAGATCTAAAATGCGATGAACCTTTAAATAGATTTGATTTAGACGGTCTCATAAAGGACGGGGGGGACGGGTGTTTCCCCTCCACTGAACATTTTTATACAGTAAAACGGGCAACTTTGAACGTTTTTTTTTCTTTTTAAATAAAACTTAATTTCTTTATTTAGTTATTTATTAATAATTTTAATATCATCAACAAATGTTTCATGAGGATTGCGGGTTAAATATGATTCTCTGTATTTCTGTGCTATATATTGGATGTAAAAACTGCAAAAACGCAAAATATGAAGTTAAATAACGATTTCTAATAATAAGTTGTTTGCATCAGTAACAGGAACTTAACTGCTTTTTCTAATAAACGCACAGAAACAGCCTTACCATATGCTTTAATCTGTTCTCTTCCTCTGGTTACATGCTAACACGTTATAACAATTAAGATGTTAAATTGTTGTTATTGAAGAAAACAAATTATTGTGAGAAATGCGTATTTCAATTTTCTATTTTGAGTTTCTATAGTTTTTACACAAATATTATAAAACAGGAAATCCGCGAACATGTATGAATTTGACTGTCTCACACACAGTAGGCAAATTAGTCAAAAGGTTACAAAATAGAGTTACAAATGGCTAAGAAACACTGTTTTCAAACAAAAATACTGTAGGTTATTGTCCTGACATCGATATAAGAATGCTGTGAAACTCGCCTTTTTTTAACATCTTCTCAAATCATTTCCGTAGATGTTTTATTTTCGAATTTTCTTTGGCGTATTAATGTTACTTTATGGATTGCACTGTACTAGCCACCACACAAAAAATCCCCAGATAAGTAGAAACAAGTGATAGAAAGTGTCAAATAATTACGGAAAATACGAATATTCAGTTTCAGTAACTACACGCGCGCAGACATACAAACACATGCAACACGAGCCTCAGGAGGTCAATTGGTATCGACAATCCCACTTGGTCGAAAAGCCGGAGGTTCGAATTCAGTCTAGGGTGAAAGGAACATTTTGAAGGACTTTTCAATCGAAGATGAGTCAGCCGGTATCGTACGGAGCTACACTTAGAAATTATAACACTTCAACAGAGCAATAGTTGAAAAGGAAAGAGAAAAGTATCAGAACTCACCTGAAACAGATTGTTTCACAGTCACAGAATAAAATTGTTGAATCTTTTTTTTTTTTTATGAATCGTCCAATCAAACGACTTTTCCGATGTATTTGAAACAGCTACTTACAAACAGCACATATTTAACGCTAGAAATATTGGTATCTAGCTATCGCAAAACAGAAAAGTTATGTTAGAGAACAAAGATTAAAAAACAACCTTGTATGTTTATTTTTGAACGTCGACTGTTATTCAAAGCGTGATATTAACGCCCTCTATTTCTGGATGGACAAACACGGTAAACCTAATGCTAATAATGTAGTATTAATAATTAACGGTTCCTTCGTCTTTTGATAATATCTGTTTATTATTCATATGAGGAAAATGTTTAAATTTCTACAATAAATTTTTAAAAATGCCAATCACTTACATTCAGAGTTTGCCACTGTTTTTCATTTTAAAGTTAATTTTAACTAAATATACTTAAATATACTAAAATCAATTCCGACAGAGTGTATTTGATCATGATTACATTTTTAATTTTCATTTCAGTATGGGATTAAACTGAATAATTTTAATACCAAGCATATAAGTTTGGTGCTAAAATTATAACAGTGATGGTAATAATAATGATAAATGATATGGTATTGTATGCCACATTATTATTATTATTATCCTCTATAACCTTTATATAATATAGATATAAAAGATATGTGAATGATATCTACTGAAAATGCTAATAAATGATATACACTGCAAATGCTAATAGATTAACGCTTAGTAGTAGTAGTAATTCCATTCATATATATTCCATTCATATTTAAAGCATTATCATTCCAATCTTACATGCTTGGAGCATTTCGACTGTTGTTTGCACTCACATCACCTAATATTACAAAAATAAGATTATAATTTCTAATATGCTAGTAAATGAGAAAAAGAAATTTCATTTATAATTTGTATCAGATCTGAAATTCAAATTTCATTTAATTAATACACCATTTTAACTTATAAATAAGAATGATATAATCCATCTTTACAATCCACGTATTTGATTTAAGGTGGCTAGAAAAAATTCGGGAAATCGACCGTGAGATGCGGTGATTAATACCCTTGGAGGATAATGGATGGCAATGCTGTACCAATGAAGTTTAACCGAGGTTCGGCTGTTGCTGTTACCCCCTTGGGCGCAGATATTCTAGAGTTTGAATTCGCTCTCTTAAGGTTTTTGCCTTCAGGGAGCAATTTGAGTCTCCGGGTAAAATGTTATATGGCACGGTCCGGTGAGGGGATTTGTCGGTGAATGCTTTTCTTCGGATTAATAGCGGTTCTGCTCGGTGGTGGGGGAGCCGGTCAATGAGTGGAACCAACGCTGAGATATTGACGGTCTTTCGCCCACTATGGAGGGGCCTAGAGATCGTCCGAATTTTTTTGAGTTCACCTTTACTTAAACATCGGCGATTAATACCATTGGAGGGTAATGGATGGCAATGCTGTAGCCAATGAAGTTCTAACTGAGGCTCGTCTATTGCTGTTACCCTCTTGCCATGATCAGAGCTTTAATAGCTCAATAACACCTTATCCTTACACTGCCCTCTACCGATGACGGGGAAGATGAAAAGCATTCTTGCTTTGCTCCTTTAAGCCAGTCCTTATAAGGACTATAAGGTATTTGATTTATGGGACTGTGACGAGATTAATGGAAGGAAGTGAAGAAGAGTCCTTTTTAGGACTTCCAGGGTAACGAATGGCAATACTGTAGCCAATGAAGTTTTAACTGAGGCCCAGCCATGACTAGAGTTTTTAGCTCAATAACACCCCGTCCACACAGATTTTCTTCATTCAGATGACGGAATAAAGGGTCAAGGACTCAGTCCATCTCCCAGTTCTTTTAAGAGCTTTAAGATGTATGTGATTTGATTAAAAAAAAAGTCCTTTTTAGGACTTCCATGGTAACTGATGGCAATGCTGTAGCCAATGAAGTTAGTTTTAACTGAGGCTCGACTATTGCCGTTACCCAGCCATGGTTAGAGCTTTTAGCTCAATAGCACCCCATCCACACAGATTTTCTTCATTCAGATGACGGGATAAAGAGTCAAGGACTCAGTCCATCTCCCAGTTCTTTTAAGAACTTTAAGATGTATTTGATTTCTCCGTTATCTAGGAGAAAAGTTCTTCGTTGTCAAGTAATTGCCAGCTACAATGAAGGAATGTACTGCAAATACAAAAGACCGAAGTCAATCCTACTTCCAGCTTAACACAGGTACCCCCACTGCCCCCACAGAGCGAACATAAAGGTCAATAACATTCATCCTTAAATTTTCTTCTACAGATAAAGGGGAATATGAAAAGTATGTTTGCTTCACTCATCCAGTCAGTAACGTTATTCGTTATGTTTTCGATGGTAAAATTTAAAATTCCTTCATTTGTTTTTCATTGATGATGAAACATCAGTATAATAAAGATTAAAGTATTTTAGATTAATTAAATGAAGATGAAATAAAGATTTAAATTTCGTTCAGTTCAAGAAAATTTAAACAGAGACTACTTGGGTGGTACTCATTGGTTACAGTCTAGAAGAATACGGTCACATTGCCGAGTTAACGTCAAGTGGCAGTGATAAGTAAGAGCATGAGTGCTTCGCGTTAAGGCATTTATTATTAAGAAGATGCAACCAGAAAGAATACGAAAAGGGAATTACAATAAGGAATAGGAAGCCAATCTCTAGTTAAATAATGCATGGTGGTTTCAATGTCCTGACACCACAAACTCTACTCTGCCTGGACGGTTTTTGTTGAAATTTGGTAGATTTCAGGGCATAGTAAATATAATTATCGAAGCATTTTAATTTTCGTTTAAATCGGACCAATTTAGAGTGGAGGACGGATTAAAATGATACAACACAATAATCTCTCTCTCTCTCTCTCTCTCTCTCTCTGCCTAACTGACAGAATACGAAATCCCGTATTTAGAATCTTTACTAAACTTTTTCTATTTAGAATTTTAAATTATGCAAAGCAATAATGCAATTTTGCATAAAGGCTGTGCAAAATTTAAAAATTCGTACACTAAAGTGTAGAACTAAACGAATCAATTTAGTAAAATTCAAATGTTTTGATGGAGGATATTATAAATCCATCCATGTTTTATAACTGAAAATTTTTTAGAAAAATCTTAAAAATGCGAAATTTACATTTTAGAAATTTAATATTAATATCAATTAGCCATATATTTCTGTATGAAATACCAATGTATTTCGAAAAGCTGTTCAATATTCCATTCATATTTAAAACATTATCATTGACGATTTGCATTTCGACATTTCGATTTACATTGAGCATTTCGATATGTTTGCAATCCATCATATAATGTTATAAAAATAACTTTCATTCTAATATGATCGTAGAACAGATAAAAGAAATCTATTATTTCTTATTTGTAGGAAATCAAAAATTCAAACTTTATTTAAATATGTTAATACACCATATATATATATATATATATATATATATAACTATATATATATATATATATATATAACTTTTTATAACTTTTTACTGCTGGCATTTGTTATATATATATAAGAATTATATAATAACTTTTTACAGCCAGCATAAATAGAGATGATACGAATGGATGAAACCAGGGTGACCACCACTAGTACTTTCGTACTAGATCTAGTACTTTTTATAAATTTTTAGTGTTCTAGTACGTTCACCAACAGATTTAGTACTTTCTTCCTTCCGAATAATAATAATAATTAAAATAACAATATGAGAGTTAGATATATGAGTTTAATATATCTCTTCTATTCCTTCTCTTCCCTCTAATTCCATACTCACGCAGTCCAACTGGTATTAGCCAATGGAAATATATTTTTTGCTATTCAAATACTTCTCGGCGTTAAAAGATCACTACAACAATTAAAACAAGTGGAAAAATTAAATATTATTTTAATATAAATAACCACTTTTTATTGATGCACGGCGTAATTTGGACCCCACTGAAAAGAAATCCAGCCGACAGATGGTCAGTTTTTATACATAGAAAATGTATGTAAAGAATGGCAACTTTTAAGACTGTAAAAGCATTGAAAAAAGGTCAAGAATTCATGTTTTCTTGGAATAAAGTTTTTTAAATGAAAAATCCTATAGAAGAATAAATGTTTCCTAATTTAACAACATTAGTTAAAGCTGTACTGTGTCTTTCTCGTTCGTCAGCAGCAACTGAAAGAATATTTTCAGTAAGGAAAATAAATAAGAATAAAATTAGAAATCAACTACAATCTCTCTTGATGAATGGACTCCTTTTGACAAAAGAAAAATTGAAACATTCATCAGCTACATATTTTACTATTTCTGATGAGTTAATTAATTTAGCAAAATCTGTTAAAAATAATGAATAAATACTTCCAGTGTTTCTCTTGTGAGTGGGAACCCCCGTATATATGTAAATAGCATATTAAATAACTGAAATTTAATGTTACATTATTTTAAACACTAAAATGAGACAAAATTTATATGGTAAATTAATACACGTTAAGTGCTAGAGTTACAATTGGGACTTCTGTTGTGATGATTGACAACTGCAGCTATTATACTCATAGATGACTACAGTGAGGTGAATTTTGACTTCTTTTTTTTTTCATCTTTGTCGTACATGTGTTAATTTAGCGGTTTTACATTAAGTTCATCTATGATAATAAGGTAATAATACCGTAAAATGCCCTAAATAGAGTGAATGAAACGAAAGCAAATAAAACTTTAGTATCTTTGTTGAGATCTGGTACCTTTTTCATGCATAAGTTGGTACTAAATATTTTTGCTGAGTGGTCACGCTGGATGAAACCCTGGGAGGGTAATGGATGACATTGCTGTAGCCAATGAAGTTCTAGCTGAGGTTCGGCTATTGCTCTTACCCTCCTGCCATGACCTTTGCTTTAATAGCTCAATAACACCTTATCCCTACACTGTCATTTACAGATAACGGGGAAGATGAAAAGCATTCTTGCTTCGCCCCTTTAAGCCAGTCCTTATAAGGACTATAAGAAAGCATAAATAGAAATCAAGGTGATTTCCATGAAGGAAGCATGCTTGGATTTTGTTTGAAACCATTACGCCTGTAATCGCAATGATGTAATGGAATTTGGAGTTGGTACATAGTGACAGCCACCGAATTTATGGCTCTCAAACCACACGTGGAACACAGGTGTGGTCTGAGAGCCATAAAATCGGTGTCACTACACAGACACTTCGAGCTTACCACATAAATATAAATATATACATAGATATATATATAAATAAAAACCAATAAAATAATAAAAATTAATTTATTTAATTATTTCTGTTTTTAATCCCCAAATCAGAAAAATCGGCCATCGAACACAGTAATATGCTACTTAGGATTCGGAATACGATATTGTAAAAATTGTCTACCATATCCTCAAGTAATCTACTACACGACTCCCTAATTATACATGAGTGATTGACTGATTTCCAAACGATTGCTAACAAGTTCGGGCTATAGTGTACTCCTCGTCCTCCTCCTCTTACGTATATTAGGCCTAGTGGCCTGTTACGTTCAAAATAGGCTTTTATTATTATTATGGCTTTTACGATTCGAAACCGAGACCGCCTCGAGAATAAAGTGGCTAGTCCTATGCCTACCGATGTGCCTTGTGTCTGTAGATTGGTGTGTTCACGGGGGCCGGTTTGCCTGTTGTAGGGGACGAAAATCCTAGTTTCGGGGTGAAAAAATCCCACTACCTCAGTATGCGAACGGCTAACTCACCTTTAGTCGAAAGAGACCAGATAAAGTTTCCTCATCTTGGACAAGTATCGAACCCAGGTCTTTTCGACCGAAGGGCTTCGTCTATATCGACTGAGCAACGGAGGCTACTAACTCCCTTTTTGGGAATAAAAAAGTATAGAGGACTGGTTTAATATCTTATTTCATAAAGAATATAAAAAGAATCCCGCATAATTATTTCAGTGTGTTACAACAAAATAAGTGGTTTAAGGGTCGGACCTTGATAATTCACTGAGGATACTCCTTCATTATCAACAAGGTACCATCGTCTCCTAAACATTTAAACAATATCTTCACGTCTTAATCAAGATTAATTATAAACACAGTAGATAAATAATTAAACCAGATCTGATGATGCCACACAGATAATCCGTCGTAAATTCTAAGGATGAACAAAATCCTCACTGAACTAAAAGATGTTCTTCATATAAGCTCCATTGAGAAACGAAATTTATTCTAACCACACATTATGCACATTGGACACTTCAATGTGCATAATTTAAACTAGTTTAATTTTTCTCTAACGCCATAGATCCCCCCCCCTTCATCCTACAATAACTATTTATGCCTTGGTTGTTTAACGAGTGTGCCAAAGCTGTCTAGAATGAAAATTCGTCATGTCCTAAATGTCTCAGGTCAAAGTCTTCAACTGTACACTAAATCTGCACTATAGACAATAACAAATATGAAAAAATAGCAAACAATCAACGATTACAAACCAGGCTTTGGAAAGCCACAATGGTCTTAAGAGAGTCTGCCAGGAAAGAGATAGCCGTTGTCTGAGAAGGCTTGTACGGACAAACAGAACTTCTTGTGTGCAGCAATTGAACGAGGCATTTAATGGAGGCTGTTTCCGATCCATATCTCACGGAACTATCTTACAAACAGTCTTACATATTATGTAAACTACTCAGACCGCTGGGATGTTTTTTGATAAGCTAATAAGATGCTTCAAGAAATGAAATACAAGAAAATTGAAATTCCATATATTTATGTCGGGAATTTGGGACTATCTTCAATTCTTATGTCTCATCTATCCCATCTAAAAATCGCATACTTTAGTTATCATTATTATTACTTAACAAAGACAAATCGATACATAGCTTAGCAACGCCTTCTGAAATAAAAGAACACTGAGGCAATCTTGCTCCTATATGTCAGATGATGATATGGTATTATAATACACTTTTTCATGGATTTGTTGTTGCTTTTTTTCGTGACAATGGGAAGATTATTTTATTTCTTTTTTTGTTGTTGTTGTTGTCATCGTTTTCTGCGATCGATTAATATTGCAGTCAAGATGAACAGGAAAGACCTCAAATATATTATATTTTAGGCCTTCACAAAAAGGGGGAGATTCCTCACCCAGCTGGAATTTCCAATTAAGAAAGGGTTCATGTGGAATTACAAAGCTGGCGATTATGAAAAACTTAGGAGGCAATTTGGAGCAGTGCCATGGCATAAGCTACATGGAAAGAATGCCATTAGTACATGGGAAGCAGTCAGGGATTGTTTGAGTAAGGCAGCATCAGACTGCATATCCAGAATCAAGAAGACAGAGTGAAAGGAATTAAGTGGATGACTAACAATATTGTGGAAAGAATATAAACAACAAGGTAATTATCCATGCTCATGGGCAATATAAAGCACAAACAAGAAGGGTAACTAGTGTGGTAAGGAAGGCTAAATCAGATTTCAAGAGAAAATCGGCTAAGGAGGCCAATTCTAAAGCGTTTTTTCTCTACGTAACAAGTAAAGAAAAGAATGATTGGGGAAAGATAACTTACTCAGTGCTAATGGCAGGAAAGTTTCAGGAGTACAAGAAATCGTTCACATTGTAGTTTAATCAATTACTAAATGATCACTTTGCAAGGGCATATCATCCAGATGGTGAATTGACAGTTAATAAGGTGATAGATATTGATGTGAGCATGGAGATAGATGAACTGGAGGTACTCAGTTTATTGAACAATATCAATGTGTATACAGCAGTGTACCTGGAAGGTATGTCTGATAATATACTACGAGAATGTGCAAGTGAACTGGCAGTGGCTCTGACGAAGTTATTTAATCTATCTCACAGCTATGGCAAAGTTGCAAGGAAGTGAAAAGAAAGAAAGATAGTTCCATTACATAAAAGTGTCTCCAAGAGAGAAGTAGCAAATTACAGACCAATTACTATTTCTGATGGAGTGGTGGTTAGAGTATTAGAAATGTTGGTTAAAAGTAAAATTCTTAGAAATGGTGAATAGGAATATGATACTTTATAGTGGGCAGCATGGCACTACTAAAGGTAGGCCCTGCCTCGGTGATTTATTCCTATTTTATAATAAGGTGACAGCAGAATTGGAAATGACTACACTATGATACTGCAGGACTTTTCAAAGGCATTTGACAAAACAACGCATGGAAAACTATTGCATAAGTAGGTGGGAATGGATACGAGGTTGGTGGCGTGGATAGGGGATGGCATGGATAGATGATAGATAGACATCAGAGGGTAGTGTATAGTAGATGGAATCAAGGTAAATTAGGGTGACTAGAGGAGTGCCCCAGGGACTCTGTACTAGGACCACTACTATTTAATTTGTACATTAATGATATAGCAGAAGATTTGAAGGGAGATATTCAGTTATTTTTGCTGATGATGCAAAACTAGAGAGAGGAATAGTCGCCAAAAAAGTAATGTAAATATCTTTCAAGACAGTTTAAATAAATTGGTAGTATATTAAAGGAAAATAGTTATCAATTTAATGGTGAACAATGTAATGTAATGTAGTTCGGAATGAAAATATTACGTACTTTGTATCATACTGATGGTGCTAGAATTCAGGAAATTGATGCGGACGATTGTATGATAGAGATTTTGAAATTCAGAGGACATATTGCAACAGTTGGCAAAATAGCTAAGGGGATTACTTGGAAGTTGAGGAACACATTGGCAAGTAAAGATAGGGAAGATGTTATCCCTGATTTGAATAACTGGTTTCTTAGGGATGGGAAGGTGGTGGTGAGTGAGCAAGCTGGTGACAGGTTTGTGGAATGTTTTCTCTGAGGATAGATTTAGGGTGTGTGTAGGTTGCAGAGTTTAGCTAACAGGAGGAGGAGGAGAGGGAATATGAGAAACGTAAGTTACAAAAGGAATTCTGTAAAACTGACACAGAAGACATTTTTCAGTACATCAGGAATAGAGAAAAACAAGGAAGTTGTCTAAGAGTGTAGTTATTAAGAATGTATAGACTCGTTTTTTTACTTGGAGAGTGATGAATGAGAGGAATGGGTTGCCAGAGGTGGTTGTGATCGCCCCAACAGTGAATAGGTTTAAGAAGATGTATGATAGGTATTGTGTTAATGGATGTGTCTCCTGCAATGAGTCTTTGACTTCATGATCTGAATAATAATAATAATAATAATAATAATAATAATAATAATTTTTTTTTTTTTTTTAAACATTTTATTATGTCTCAGTATAAATTACATAGAATAATAATATTTACAATATTTACAATAAGGTTTATACAGAATTTTTGAATTTAGAATATAATAATAATAATAATAATAATTTTTTTTTTTTATAAACGACTTATTTGTTTTTGTTTTTACAATGAAAATGATAAGGTTTACTATCACACAGAGTATCTGCACACACACAATGAAAAACATATTATCTTTTCTGTACAGTACGAAAATTCGATATACAAAATGCAGAGTACATTTTATAAATATGTATATACATTTTTTTAAACTAGCTAAATATGGATTGGCACCAATGTGCACACAATTCACGATACAATGCAGTAATGCAGCATACACACACAATTCAATAATAATAATAATAATTTTTTTTTTTTATTATGTCTCAGTATAAGTTACATACAATAATAATATTTACAGTATTTACAATAAGGATTATACCGATTTTTTTTTTTTTTTTTTTTTTTTTTATGTCTCAGATGAATTGTATACATAGTTGCTGTAGTAATATTTATAACGCATTACAAGTGTGTATAACAGATACTTGCAAGTTAGTAATTATCTTCCTCGAAGCTTAGCAGAGCTTATCTGAGGAAGATAATAGATGTGGAGGATGGTGGTTTCATGGTTGTGTTCCTATAGTGGTCACAAGCCAGGTGTTGATTTTACTGTTTGTTGGTACGTGCTTGAAAGACTTCGACTGCTATTACAGTTTAACTTTTTTTTTTTTTTTTGTGAAAATAGGGTTGGATTTAGACATGTAGTGGTAGTCTTGTAGTGGTAGTTTTTTGAGAGGGGGGGTTGTAGTAGGTTTGTGTGTATGTGTGGTGGGGGAGAGAGAAACAGGAATTGCTCTAATTTTCGTTCTCGCTATAATATTTATATAGTGCCTGTTTCAGCTCTCTGCATGTTCCTAGGTTTCTGTTGTCGAACGGCAGTTTGTTTATCATGTCAGGTACGTAGAAGTTTCGGGTGGCTTTGCCGTGCTGATTGTTGTACTTATATGTTATGTAGTTTGTTGACTGTGGTCTTGTTATTTGATATGTTGTTCTGGTTACTCTATATGTTGGGCTGTAGTAGTGTTTTAACATGACTGTGTAGTGGCGTAAGTGTTTCACCTTAAATATTTTGTGTTTTGTCCATGCTTCCTGCATAAGAGTGGGTTGTTCCCAGAATATCAGTTTTATCATTTTATCTTGCAACCATTGTAGCCTGTTAAGTCTGTAGTCTGCGCAGAATGCGTATGATGTGATTGCATATCTTAAAATGTTTTCACATAATGCTTTATAGATTAGTATTTTTATGTGGGTTGGGGCAATGTCTTTTAATCTGTATAGTTTGCTTGCTATTATCCTAAGCTTGGTATGTAAGTAGTTTGTATGGCTATTCCAACTTTGATCTGCATCGAAGTGAAGTCCAAGGTAGCGTGTTGTTTTCACCTGTGAAAATAATAATAATAATAATAATAATAATAATAATATTATTATTATTATTATTATTATTATTATTATTATTATTATTATTATTATTATTATTGGTTTTCTTGTGATACGTAGATTACATGTGTTTGGTTACATATAATACATCTTGGATGAAAACTAATAAATAATAATAATAATAATAATAATAATAATAATAATAATAATGTCATCTCTATCGCAAAGTCACTTACGTATTCACATTCACTTTTCATTCATTCAGGAATTCCCATTGAGAGAAACTTCTCTACGAACACTTTTATTAATTTACTGAACAAAATCTGCCCATCGAGCTTTCGTCTAATAGCAACCAAAGAGTAATGGCGATGCCCTTTTGTTGAAAAGATCTAAAATGCGATGAACCTTTAAATAGATTTGATTTAGACGGTCTCATAAAGGACGGGGGGGACGGGTGTTTCCCCTCCACTGAACATTTTTATACAGTAAAACGGGCAACTTTGAACGTTTTTTTTTCTTTTTAAATAAAACTTAATTTCTTTATTTAGTTATTTATTAATAATTTTAATATCATCAACAAATGTTTCATGAGGATTGCGGGTTAAATATGATTCTCTGTATTTCTGTGCTATATATTGGATGTAAAAACTGCAAAAACGCAAAATATGAAGTTAAATAACGATTTCTAATAATAAGTTGTTTGCATCAGTAACAGGAACTTAACTGCTTTTTCTAATAAACGCACAGAAACAGCCTTACCATATGCTTTAATCTGTTCTCTTCCTCTGGTTACATGCTAACACGTTATAACAATTAAGATGTTAAATTGTTGTTATTGAAGAAAACAAATTATTGTGAGAAATGCGTATTTCAATTTTCTATTTTGAGTTTCTATAGTTTTTACACAAATATTATAAAACAGGAAATCCGCGAACATGTATGAATTTGACTGTCTCACACACAGTAGGCAAATTAGTCAAAAGGTTACAAAATAGAGTTACAAATGGCTAAGAAACACTGTTTTCAAACAAAAATACTGTAGGTTATTGTCCTGACATCGATATAAGAATGCTGTGAAACTCGCCTTTTTTTAACATCTTCTCAAATCATTTCCGTAGATGTTTTATTTTCGAATTTTCTTTGGCGTATTAATGTTACTTTATGGATTGCACTGTACTAGCCACCACACAAAAAATCCCCAGATAAGTAGAAACAAGTGATAGAAAGTGTCAAATAATTACGGAAAATACGAATATTCAGTTTCAGTAACTACACGCGCGCAGACATACAAACACATGCAACACGAGCCTCAGGAGGTCAATTGGTATCGACAATCCCACTTGGTCGAAAAGCCGGAGGTTCGAATTCAGTCTAGGGTGAAAGGAACATTTTGAAGGACTTTTCAATCGAAGATGAGTCAGCCGGTATCGTACGGAGCTACACTTAGAAATTATAACACTTCAACAGAGCAATAGTTGAAAAGGAAAGAGAAAAGTATCAGAACTCACCTGAAACAGATTGTTTCACAGTCACAGAATAAAATTGTTGAATCTTTTTTTTTTTTTATGAATCGTCCAATCAAACGACTTTTCCGATGTATTTGAAACAGCTACTTACAAACAGCACATATTTAACGCTAGAAATATTGGTATCTAGCTATCGCAAAACAGAAAAGTTATGTTAGAGAACAAAGATTAAAAAACAACCTTGTATGTTTATTTTTGAACGTCGACTGTTATTCAAAGCGTGATATTAACGCCCTCTATTTCTGGATGGACAAACACGGTAAACCTAATGCTAATAATGTAGTATTAATAATTAACGGTTCCTTCGTCTTTTGATAATATCTGTTTATTATTCATATGAGGAAAATGTTTAAATTTCTACAATAAATTTTTAAAAATGCCAATCACTTACATTCAGAGTTTGCCACTGTTTTTCATTTTAAAGTTAATTTTAACTAAATATACTTAAATATACTAAAATCAATTCCGACAGAGTGTATTTGATCATGATTACATTTTTAATTTTCATTTCAGTATGGGATTAAACTGAATAATTTTAATACCAAGCATATAAGTTTGGTGCTAAAATTATAACAGTGATGGTAATAATAATGATAAATGATATGGTATTGTATGCCACATTATTATTATTATTATCCTCTATAACCTTTATATAATATAGATATAAAAGATATGTGAATGATATCTACTGAAAATGCTAATAAATGATATACACTGCAAATGCTAATAGATTAACGCTTAGTAGTAGTAGTAATTCCATTCATATATATTCCATTCATATTTAAAGCATTATCATTCCAATCTTACATGCTTGGAGCATTTCGACTGTTGTTTGCACTCACATCACCTAATATTACAAAAATAAGATTATAATTTCTAATATGCTAGTAAATGAGAAAAAGAAATTTCATTTATAATTTGTATCAGATCTGAAATTCAAATTTCATTTAATTAATACACCATTTTAACTTATAAATAAGAATGATATAATCCATCTTTACAATCCACGTATTTGATTTAAGGTGGCTAGAAAAAATTCGGGAAATCGACCGTGAGATGCGGTGATTAATACCCTTGGAGGATAATGGATGGCAATGCTGTACCAATGAAGTTTAACCGAGGTTCGGCTGTTGCTGTTACCCCCTTGGGCGCAGATATTCTAGAGTTTGAATTCGCTCTCTTAAGGTTTTTGCCTTCAGGGAGCAATTTGAGTCTCCGGGTAAAATGTTATATGGCACGGTCCGGTGAGGGGATTTGTCGGTGAATGCTTTTTTTCGGATTAATAGCGGTTCTGCTCGGTGGTGGGGGAGCCGGTCAATGAGTGGAACCAACGCTGAGATATTGACGGTCTTTCGCCCACTATGGAGGGGCCTAGAGATCGTCCGAATTTTTTTGAGTTCACCTTTACTTAAACATCGGCGATTAATACCATTGCTTTTTTTCGTGACAATGGGAAGATTATTTTATTTCTTTTTTTGTTGTTGTTGTTGTCATCGTTTTCTGCGATCGATTAATATTGCAGTCAAGATGAACAGGAAAGACCTCAAATATATTATATTTTAGGCCTTCACAAAAAGGGGGAGATTCCTCACCCAGCTGGAATTTCCAATTAAGAAAGGGTTCATGTGGAATTACAAAGCTGGCGATTATGAAAAACTTAGGAGGCAATTTGGAGCAGTGCCATGGCATAAGCTACATGGAAAGAATGCCATTAGTACATGGGAAGCAGTCAGGGATTGTTTGAGTAAGGCAGCATCAGACTGCATATCCAGAATCAAGAAGACAGAGTGAAAGGAATTAAGTGGATGACTAACAATATTGTGGAAAGAATATAAACAACAAGGTAATTATCCATGCTCATGGGCAATATAAAGCACAAACAAGAAGGGTAACTAGTGTGGTAAGGAAGGCTAAATCAGATTTCAAGAGAAAATCGGCTAAGGAGGCCAATTCTAAAGCGTTTTTTCTCTACGTAACAAGTAAAGAAAAGAATGATTGGGGAAAGATAACTTACTCAGTGCTAATGGCAGGAAAGTTTCAGGAGTACAAGAAATCGTTCACATTGTAGTTTAATCAATTACTAAATGATCACTTTGCAAGGGCATATCATCCAGATGGTGAATTGACAGTTAATAAGGTGATAGATATTGATGTGAGCATGGAGATAGATGAACTGGAGGTACTCAGTTTATTGAACAATATCAATGTGTATACAGCAGTGTACCTGGAAGGTATGTCTGATAATATACTACGAGAATGTGCAAGTGAACTGGCAGTGGCTCTGACGAAGTTATTTAATCTATCTCACAGCTATGGCAAAGTTGCAAGGAAGTGAAAAGAAAGAAAGATAGTTCCATTACATAAAAGTGTCTCCAAGAGAGAAGTAGCAAATTACAGACCAATTACTATTTCTGATGGAGTGGTGGTTAGAGTATTAGAAATGTTGGTTAAAAGTAAAATTCTTAGAAATGGTGAATAGGAATATGATACTTTATAGTGGGCAGCATGGTAATGTAGTTCGGAATGAAAATATTACGTACTTTGTATCATACTGATGGTGCTAGAATTCAGGAAATTGATGCGGACGATTGTATGATAGAGATTTTGAAATTCAGAGGACATATTGCAACAGTTGGCAAAATAGCTAAGGGGATTACTTGGAAGTTGAGGAACACATTGGCAAGTAAAGATAGGGAAGATGTTATCCCTGATTTGAATAACTGGTTTCTTAGGGATGGGAAGGTGGTGGTGAGTGAGCAAGCTGGTGACAGGTTTGTGGAATGTTTTCTCTGAGGATAGATTTAGGGTGTGTGTAGGTTGCAGAGTTTAGCTAACAGGAGGAGGAGGAGAGGGAATATGAGAAACGTAAGTTACAAAAGGAATTCTGTAAAACTGACACAGAAGACATTTTTCAGTACATCAGGAATAGAGAAAAACAAGGAAGTTGTCTAAGAGTGTAGTTATTAAGAATGTATAGACTCGTTTTTTTACTTGGAGAGTGATGAATGAGAGGAATGGGTTGCCAGAGGTGGTTGTGATCGCCCCAACAGTGAATAGGTTTAAGAAGATGTATGATAGGTATTGTGTTAATGGATGTGTCTCCTGCAATGAGTCTTTGACTTCATGATCTGAATAATAATAATAATAATAATAATAATAATAATAATTTTTTTTTTTTTTTTTAACATTTTATTATGTCTCAGTATAAATTACATAGAATAATAATATTTACAATATTTACAATAAGGTTTATACAGAATTTTTGAATTTAGAATATAATAATAATAATAATAATAATTTTTTTTTTTTATAAACGACTTATTTGTTTTTGTTTTTACAATGAAAATGATAAGGTTTACTATCACACAGAGTATCTGCACACACACAATGAAAAACATATTATCTTTTCTGTACAGTACGAAAATTCGATATACAAAATGCAGAGTACATTTTATAAATATGTATATACATTTTTTTAAACTAGCTAAATATGGATTGGCACCAATGTGCACACAATTCACGATACAATGCAGTAATGCAGCATACACACACAATTCAATAATAATAATAATAATTTTTTTTTTTTATTATGTCTCAGTATAAGTTACATACAATAATAATATTTACAGTATTTACAATAAGGATTATACCGATTTTTTTTTTTTTTTTTTTTTTTTTTATGTCTCAGATGAATTGTATACATAGTTGCTGTAGTAATATTTATAACGCATTACAAGTGTGTATAACAGATACTTGCAAGTTAGTAATTATCTTCCTCGAAGCTTAGCAGAGCTTATCTGAGGAAGATAATAGATGTGGAGGATGGTGGTTTCATGGTTGTGTTCCTATAGTGGTCACAAGCCAGGTGTTGATTTTACTGTTTGTTGGTACGTGCTTGAAAGACTTCGACTGCTATTACAGTTTAACTTTTTTTTTTTTTTTTGTGAAAATAGGGTTGGATTTAGACATGTAGTGGTAGTCTTGTAGTGGTAGTTTTTTGAGAGGGGGGGTTGTAGTAGGTTTGTGTGTATGTGTGGTGGGGGAGAGAGAAACAGGAATTGCTCTAATTTTCGTTCTCGCTATAATATTTATATAGTGCCTGTTTCAGCTCTCTGCATGTTCCTAGGTTTCTGTTGTCGAACGGCAGTTTGTTTATCATGTCAGGTACGTAGAAGTTTCGGGTGGCTTTGCCGTGCTGATTGTTGTACTTATATGTTATGTAGTTTGTTGACTGTGGTCTTGTTATTTGATATGTTGTTCTGGTTACTCTATATGTTGGGCTGTAGTAGTGTTTTAACATGACTGTGTAGTGGCGTAAGTGTTTCACCTTAAATATTTTGTGTTTTGTCCATGCTTCCTGCATAAGAGTGGGTTGTTCCCAGAATATCAGTTTTATCATTTTATCTTGCAACCATTGTAGCCTGTTAAGTCTGTAGTCTGCGCAGAATGCGTATGATGTGATTGCATATCTTAAAATGTTTTCACATAATGCTTTATAGATTAGTATTTTTATGTGGGTTGGGGCAATGTCTTTTAATCTGTATAGTTTGCTTGCTATTATCCTAAGCTTGGTATGTAGGTAGTTTGTATGGCTATTCCAACTTTGATCTGCATCGAAGTGAAGTCCAAGGTAGCGTGTTGTTTTCACCTGTGAAAATAATAATAATAATAATAATAATAATAATAATATTATTATTATTATTATTATTATTATTATTATTATTATTATTATTATTATTATTGGTTTTCTTGTGATACGTAGATTACATGTGTTTGGTTACATATAATACATCTTGGATGAAAACTAATAAATAATAATAATAATAATAATAATAATAATAATAATAATAATAATAATAATAATAATAATAATAATAATAATAATATTATTATTATTATTATTATTATTATTATTATTATTATTATTTATTAGTTTTCATCCAAGATGTATTATATGTAACCAAACACATGTAATCTACGTATCACAAGAAAACCAATGTATGTATTATATGTAAACCAATGTACGTAATATAAATATCACATGTAAACAAATGTAAGTAATGTACCATATGTAAACAAATGTATGTAATGTATATAATAACTGTAACAAATGTATGCAATGTAAAAAAAAAAAAAAACTATTTTAAAAGTAAATCATGAGTTTACACCGTATGTTTGTGAAAATAAGGACACATTATATTCAGATTGCATATGTGTAAATACTGTTGGAGATGCGGTGATTGGACGGCAATGCTGTAGCCAATGAAGTTCTAACTGAGGCTCAGTTATTGCTGTTACCCTCCTGCCATGATCAGAGCTTTAATAGCTCAATAACACCTTATCCCTAGACTGTCCTCTACAGATAACGGGGAAGATGAAAAGCATTCTTGCTTCACCCCTTTAAGCCAGTCCTTATAAGGACTATAAATACTGTTGTATAATCACACCTTTTCAAACTTGAAAAAAAAAAAATAGTAAACCACAACATGTAATATTATGCAACTTATGTAACTCTGAACAATATAATTGTAAATTATTATTATGATTGTTATATATAAAAAAAAAACTGTTATCATCATTACTTTTTAAATCTCATTATATGTAGCACAAAGTGCTACATATAATGAGATTTATATACCTTGTAAAATAATATACTGAATAGATGATCATTGTACATATGTAAATATTTGAAAGAACAAAAAAAAAAAAAAAAAATAAATAAAAAAAAAAATTATTATTATTATTAGAGAGTGTGCTGTGTAGGCAGATGAATGCACACACGCTCTTATTGCTGATCTCGTTTTTATAGGTTTAAAGTGGTACTAACTGATGTTTTTAATTTGATAGTTCTGCTATTTAATTCTACTAGTCGCGTTGAAGACAAGGACGTTTAAATCATCAAAATCGGCTAAGTAATATCCAAATTTTGTGTGCTGAAATTCATAGAGTGAACTGATGTCACCAACCAGCAAAGAACAGAGGACGTTGCCATTTTAAAAGTCGCACTGCAGTAACTAAAGGGAAGAAAGTCCAAAGGTTGCCGAAACAGCGAAGGTCAAGCACAATGAGCTGTAACAAGTGTAGTAAGCTATTAAGCGACGAAAGGAACGGGTCGCATTGTTCTGGATGTGGAGAACAACGAACGTCCAAAGACAACAGTACCAATTCTCTGGGATCTCAGAAAGCACATGGAAAGCAAAAGGAGTCGCGAAAGACCGAATGGCGCTGTCTACCATGCCGTGAAAAAATGAAGAACAAAGAACAGACACCAAAGAAAAGCAACGACACACATCAAAGTAAGTCCCTTCCGGATCCTAAAATTACAGATAACTTAGATTCATTCAAATTTATGGTTAAAGATTTGTTAAACACACACACACACACACACACACATGAAACAAATTAACAAAATATTCGAGGGATATGAACATTACATACAGTACGATGACATGACTGTTCAAGAAATGTTAGGAACCGTGCGAGAAATAAAGACAAAATTAACAGTAGCGATAGAAACACTCAAGCGCGAAAAGGACATATTGCGGAAAGAGGTAAACACACTGAAGTGTGAAATGGAGCAGATGCTACAAAAAGAACTTCAAATTGAAAGAATACTGAAAGAAAAGACAGAAGATTTAAGCAACATAGTGCAACTGATCGGCAGCAAAATTGGCATTCAAGTCGCAACCACAGACATCACCTCTCTTAACTGAGGCCCACAAAAAAACAAATAGAGACCGCCATCAGTCATCTCTCATTTTATCAGCAGAAGTCGGAGAAACTCCATTATTGCAGCAAGCAAGAAAACAAAGATGACAACATCTATCCCAACTGACAAGAAACTCCCAACACCAATCTATATATCTGAACACCATACTTTAAAAATCTTCTATACCAAGCAAGGAAGACAAAAACAGAGATAAACTACAAGTTCCTGTGGACTAAGGATTCATAGATATTTATGAGAAAGAATGGAAATACTCGAGTTTATATAAATGCAAGAGAATCCGAACTATACAGCCTACCAATATAAAGCACTAAATCTTCACATCCTTAAGAACAAGATTAGAAATCATTTAAAAACTATATAATGGAGATCTCAAATATAGGCGAATATATCCAGCCAGACAATATAAACTTTAAGGTTTTAACTCCTTGAAGAAATGGTCAGACAACATTTCTGCCAATACCGACTTCACTACCGTACACACAAAAACATAAGAAGTATGAAAAAAACCCTGGCTTACATTGATAACACTGCTCAACTGCACCTTGACAAACATAAATGCGCTAATACTGACCAAAGTTGCAATAAATGACACAGAAATTTACGCATACAACATTAATAATTACCAAAGCTACAACTTATGTAGACCAAACAAAAGAAGAGGTAGAATCTTGGTATTTATCAAAGAAAATACAATGTGACTGAAAAACGAACTCAATTCGAACATGCGAAAAACACTAATTTTGGAAATCAGAAATAGTGACAAACATAGTATCAAATACACAATAAGCATAATATACAGAACCCCAGATAATAATCCACTCAGCTTTCTGCATGAGTTAGAAACATGGCTAAGCGGCATAGAACCCCGTACAACACATAGGCTCATCCTAACAGGAGACAGTAATATAAATACTCTTGACCACGCTTCTTCAACCACTAACACATACCTTGATATATTAAGTCAGTACAACATAAACCCTACCATTAACTCCCCAACAAAGAAGAAATACTCAGCATTTCACTAACACAATCATGCGTTGATCATATCATATCAACATACGGACTCCCATCCATACATATACATGATCAGTAATTAACGTCAAAATTGCTGATCAGTACTTTGCCCAACTTCGTTTTTTTACGATACCTATCCCCCCTCCCACCACCACAAAAATCGACAAAACTCGATTTTTAAAGTGCATTGTCAATAACCATGTAAAAAATACAGACTGGAATTGCCTATCTAAAATAAATGATCCCGTAACATTATATGAGAATTTCCAACTAAAGTTCACAGAAATATAAAAACAAAGCAACAAAAACTAAAAAAAGTCACCCAGTAACACGCATTACAACCATTATACAAAGACACAAGAAATCAACTAACAACAAAAATTCGTAGGGCATAACGACACTACTACTTCCAAACATTCATGGAATATAACGACAAAATCAAGCAAACATGGGCTACACTTACGAGTTAGTAACTCAAAAAAAGAAAACTTCAGCACAAGATTTTATTGCAAAAATTGATGCAAACGAAGAGGAACTAGCAGACGCATTCAAGCATGCTTTCACAAATAATATCATACATCTCAAAAAAGACACTCTACCAAAGATCAACAAAAAACTACCGACACAAAGTCAATAACAAAGTATTTTTTCACCTTAACAAAACAGGAACTCGAGAGAAGCACTCTTACAGCTAAAACGAAAGACCACTCAAGGAATAGACAAAATAAGACTTACAGACCTTTTAACACACTTCGAACAAATAAATCCAATACTTTTTAGACTCGTGAACATAATATTCGCCACTGGCATTATTCCACAACAACCAAAAACTGCAATAATTACGCCAATTTACAAATATGATAAAAGAAACGATACTCAGAACTACAGACCAATAGCTACCCTACCAGTCATTTCAAAAATTCTAGAAAAAATAACACACACCAGACTACAGAACTATTTACAGAAGTACAACATCATCTCACAAAACCAATACCGCTTTCAGAAAACAAAAATTACCATCAGTTTATTAGAAGACATCGCCAACGCAATAAACAGAGCTCTCGATAAAAACAAGTACGCCGGGCTTATACTGTTGGACCTAACCAAAGTATTTGATAGACTTGAACATGACATACTACTCACCGAATTATACTCAATAGGTATAAGAGGAACACTGCATACATGGTTCAGGAACTACCTCTCAAACAGAACACAAATAACAAAAATAGGTACATGTTACAGTCGGAGTATACAAGTACACGGTGTACCTCAAGGCGTCTTAATATCACCCACTCTGTTCATCATATACATTAACGATGTTCATAATCTGGCCACACGAAGAAAAATATTTCAGTAATTACCAAATGATACCGCACTACTAGCACTCCACACAAACGCCAACACGGCTCTTCGTAAAGCACAACAAGACCTAAATGAAATCACAACATACTTCTACCAAACCGCAATTGTAATCAACGGCACAAAAACACAGATGTTAATAATACACAACCCGATAATCATGCGCCCCGTACCACTGTCGATACACTGTCACACATATCGCTGCATGAACAAGAAAAAAAAACTGCTAAGTCCCGAAATCAAACCTGTAACACATGCAAAATACCTTGGTTTTTACATAGATTGCCACTTTAAATGGCCAAAACATATAGAATACCTACATACCAAACTCCGCATCATTGCAGTAAAACTCTTCCAAGTAAAAGACATTATTCCCTCTAACATAAAAACAAAAACTCCTATATCACGGTATCTGCAAATCCCTACTCAGATACGATATAACAGTCTATGCAAACACATCAAACAGCCACCTAACAAAATTAGAAACATTACACAGGAAAATCGTGACAACAGCGATCTGGACACTTTATACAAAACAACCAATATCCTACCAGCACACGAAGATACACAGAATCTTGAGCATTAAAATTCTGAATCACTACATATTTATTACTAAGGAATTACTTCAACATCACCTATCGAAACAGCAGAGACATATCGTATAACAGGACCCACAACAACTACACCCTTCAACAACTCATATGGTTCTTTTGTGAGATCATTTCAGATACCCACGCTACTCAACAACCTACCAAGAACATTAAAACACGAACTCTGCAAAATATACAACAAAGTTAATATACCATTAACACTAATATACACATCACAAATCACCAGCATCCAATGCCTACATCCCATCCATAACCAGAAACAACAATATAAATAGTGAAGGCTAATCCCACTCTCTTCATAAAAGCTAACCCAAACTTCGAAGTAGGTGGAATTAATTCGCCTCATTCATCTACACGTAATCCTCATAATCAAAAACTGCAGATTATGTTAACAAAATAGTCAGTATGGTGTATAATAATAATAATGAAGATACTGATATATATATGATATATTATTATATATATATATATATATATATGGGAATAAATTTTTAACTTGGGTATATTGTATATTAGGATAACCAAGCAATTTTATATGCTTGGTTATTTTAGCTCCTAATCCCAAGTATGCAAACAATTGTTTGCATACTTGGGATTAGGAGCTAAAATAACCAAGCATATAAAATTGCTTGGTTATCCTAATATATATATATATATATATATATATATATATATATATATATATATATATATATATATATATATATATATATATATATATATAATATAAAGAAAAAAATATTGAAAAGAAATAATATGCCTTAAACTACGTACAGATCATCAAGTTAATATGCATTAATTGGAAATATGTAAATACTCTGTGCGTTGAAAATAGAAAAATTGTTATTTTACACATAATATGTAAACATTCAAAAAAGTCTGTAATAATCATCAATGTAATTATTATAGTAATATACGTTGTAAACAATTATTATTATTTAAAAAATATTATGTTCTGCACGTATAGTTCTTAAAGTTCTTAAAAGAA
This sequence comes from Typopeltis vanoorti, assembly GCF_054136105.1. Taxonomy (NCBI): domain Eukaryota; kingdom Metazoa; phylum Arthropoda; class Arachnida; order Uropygi; family Thelyphonidae; genus Typopeltis; species Typopeltis vanoorti. The sequence continues at coordinate 99,866,682 of NC_143559.1, read as the reverse complement.
CTGGGAGATGGACTGAATCCTTGACTCTTTATCCCGTCATCTGAATGAATAATAATAATAATAATAATAATAATAATAATAATAATAATAATAATAATAATAATAATAATAATAATAATAATAATAATAATATTATTATTATTATTAAAATTATTATTATTATTGTAAAATTATAAAGTTTCATTGTTCATTGTAGATGTAGTCGATTAAAAACTACCATAGTGAAAAGTTAAATGAATGCATTTAGCATTATTTATTGTTGTTAACAGAAAAAGTAATTGTTATTGTGAATTGGGAATATAAATATACTGTAAAATGAAAATGTAAATAGCAAAACGCAAAAATAGCTGTTTAACTGTTTTAATGTAAATCTGTAACTGTACTTTATTTCTATTAGGATTACTATTAACTTTAACACTATGTTGTCCCAATCATATTAATTTTAATAAGACGTAACAAAAATGTACCTTACACTCATTTAATTTGTTTGAAAGATAATAAACTGTGGTTAAAAAAATAAAAAATAATGTTCGCAAGAGATCAATTTTGTTACAAGAGACACTAAAAAAATTTATTTTTTGATAGTTCAGGTAGTTCCATCTAAAGATCTTGACACCAGGGGCGAATGCTGGTCTTGAAATTCACGCTTGCTCTTGTTACCATTCAGGGAGTGAGAGGTGTGATTGAAGTCTGATTAGCGAAATAATGAATTACTGACCTAAAACTATTTATTTAGAAATGTATGTACATTTAATCATACAAATACAACATTTATTTTACAAATGATATTCTATCTATTTCAATTTAGCTACTTGAATACAAATTCTATCCTACGGTTCTTCTTAATGAACTGGTCAATAACATCGTCATAAAAAGTAGGTTGTAACTTTATTTTCCCAAGCAACACGCACATAACGCAACACAATACGTACTTACAAAACACGTACACAACACTTATTTACATACAAAGCAGGGTGATTAGCGTACTGCTCTCTGGCCAACTGATGCTTGCCTTCTAGTGGTAGATGAGACTCCAGTGGTGGTGGTGGGTGAACATAAATATCCGTGTTTGTATCTTCAGGCGGTTGGTGATCATTCGACTCTGGAATTCGACTCATTGGAATCTGATCGATGCGTGAGCCAGCTACTTTGCCTTCTGAAGTGCTTTGAAAAAGTTATATATTTCGTCTTTATAGTAGGGTTTCCGGATTATTTTAACCGCGCCGCTCACAGTTCTTATAATGATGTACCACAGGCGTACCGCTTTTCTGAATAGCGTATTTAAATTAATATCTTACTAATACGTGGCAGCACTGGATTTTATTCTAAGTAAGAGAGAGAGAGAGAGAGAGAGAGAGAGAGAGAGAGAGAGATAATGTAAAGAATACATAGGATATTAAAATGCGTTATCATTTTCATTGAATTAAGACCATTTCTAAAAATGTCTTTAAATATTTGAAAGTCTGCTCGTGTCTTTTTTAATCTATTTAGTTAAATCGTTTTGATTTGACTGATTAGCTCTAGCCAGTTAGCTTCAGTCAGCCTTTACAAGTGTGCGCGTTGCTTGGGAAAATTAAGTTACAACCCACTTCTTATGACGATGTTATTGACCAGTTCATAAAGAAGAACCGTAGGGTAGAATTTGTATTGAAGTAGCTAAATTAAAAAAGATAGAATATCATTTGTAAAATGAATGTTGCATTTCTATAATTAAATGTACATAAATTTCTAAATACAGTATATAGTTTTAAATGGTCAGTAATTCATTATTCCGCTAATCAGACTTCAATCACACCTCTCACTCCATTAATGATAACAAGAGCAAGCGTGAATTTCAAAACCAGCATTCTTCCCTGAATGTCACATTTCTATATTAACAGATAAGTCATATTTCTGATGTCGTCTGAAAGATATTATCAATAATTTATTCCTTAATTTGTTTTTACTATTCGAAACTGTCTATCAATGAGGGAATCCCGGATGTTTTTAGCGCGCTTCTCCTAATATCTAGTCTGTAGTAAAAGTCAGTTCCTGTTAATGGTATTGCGAAAAAAAAAAAAATATATATATATATATATATATATATATATATATATAGGAACAAGAACAGTTAATTGTGACTGTTCTTGTTGAAAGTTAATGACTGTATAAAGAACAGACATTATCACTATCAGGAAACAAGATATTACTTCAAATTATTTAGGAAGCAAAGGAGAAGAGATAATTCCAATTGCTGTGCATTCAGCTACTTCTTAAGTGGTTCCGAAGTTTGATTACTTCGGTAACTTGATGCGTCCTTGGATTGATCATTAAACCTTAATTAGAGACGTGATTACAAAATAATGTCAGCTACCGTTCACGGGTTAGATCTTTCAGGCCAAAGTCTAATTTGTCATTTTGTTCTTGTATAGAAGATATATGTGAGGATTGATTAATAATTTACCTTTTACCTAAAATTAGGGTAACATTTCAAAAGCGTGTAAACATATTTTTGAATGCATAATTAAAATTTCTATGATCCAAGTTAATGAACACAAAATCCATAATTCAGAATTTTTGAAAAATGCATAACTACGCTTTTAGCTTATTCCATTAAAGAAGAAATATTACAGTAGTAAATAAAAGGTGTATTTGAAAAATATCAATATATTTTTCATATTTTAGCTATTTAAAAACATTGAAAAAATATAATCCTTTTTATTGATGTTCACTTATTTTCTATATAAAATATATAACAAAAAATACAAAAATTGATTCTATTTATATTTTTCTTTTTGCATAGTCCTCTGCACTACGTTTTGGCACCAATGAATATTGTTCGCCCATATTTCATAGAACTGAGCCTGGCAATATGCCAAGAATAGTCAATTCATGCTGAAGGGAAGAAAGAAATAAAGGATGTACGAATTTGGCACTAATAAGCGAAATCACGTGCTTTATACGTAAATTTTCCAACTGTCATACAAGCAAAATAGCTACCACTTTAAGAACTAGAATTTTCATAAAAGAAAAGCTAATTTTCCGACGTACAGCGGTGATAAATATTACAGTATAGTAATATTCAGCTTTGTTTAAAAGTTACAGAAAACCAAAATTTCCATCCTATAGAGATCAAACACAGTATGAATGTGATTTCATATTATTACATCGCACTTTCATTTTTCTAAGAAGCCTTTGGTAGCAGAAATCTTATGTTTCACTCCTGGCTCATTTTCGAAGTGAAGTACGTTCAGTTATGTTCTCGTATTGTACTAATACTTTTAGAATGTGCTGTTTCAAATAACATTAGAAAAATGCATTCCCTTCAGATCAATTTATTTGTATTCATCACCTACATACATTTTTGTGTATCATTCATAGCAGCTTGTTTGTACCAATAAAGTTCACTATTTAGAAGTGTAGTAATTTTCATTTGCATGCTTCGGTGATAAAAATACACCAAATTGCAATTCAAATATAGAAAAAAATATTCGAAAAATATTCGAAACGTGTAGTACATATTTCGGAGATGAAATTTCTATTAAAAATAAAACACTTTAACATCATTTACTATTTGGAATATACACACGGAGAGAACTGGGGGGGGGGGGGGTAAATAAAATCATCAGATGATTCTTCTTCTTTTATTCTTTGCTTCTGGAATGCTATTACCTATAAATCTGCGCTATCTCCGTGAGTTTTCCGAAGGTGAATTTAAAGTTCGTAGGCCATTTACGATTGCTGGCAGTAGATTCAAATATCACCCAATTGCCGTACTACCGAAACTTTTTGCTTTGTAAAGTCAATACTACTACCCATGCTCAATGGAATGTAGCTATTAATCAGGTGATATCATTAATCCGAAACACAGAGAAGGAGTGGCTGTATGTCACAGCTATAAAGTAAGGATTATTGACGACACTGCGTTCTCCCAAGTCGACTACCAACATCAGGCTATGTAATGTTACAAATTTCTTTTCTTAAGTAGTTTTCATTTAACCTGTTCTTGACCTTAAAGTAGTTCGTTTCCACAACTCGCATAAACTACATTTTTCACCCTAATCCTTTATTGTTAAGGTGCGATTGAAAAGAGCGCTTGCATCTTGGCTACACAAAGTCATTCAAACAAACCCAAGTCCAGTTATTCTCTGTTAAATGTTTCAGTTGACTTTCGAAGGATGGTCACTAATTTCGATGCTGTTGTCCTTTATGTTAATGCTTTCCTGGAGCAAGTACGATGGGGTAGCCATAAAAGCTAAGTAATACGTGAAGCAGCCCACTAGGTTGTCATTAAACTACTGTTAACGCACCAGTAGACTTGTAGTCTTGTACATGGAGGGATGCAGACTACCATTATTACTTTTCTTATATTTTCGTCCATTTGTAAATCTGCATCTTTGCAGCAGGCATGGTAGATTCAAAATGCGCTGTCAGACGGTTTTATGAATTCAGTCGTCTTCAGCGAGATGGAAATTACTTCCGAAAGCATCTTTTTCGATTACGTGGCTGTCGCTAGGGCTCACGCACAGTATTTTTTGTTGTTGTTGTTTATCGTCTATATATCATCATTAGCAGAAGCCGCCATTCTTAAATTCATTCCACTGCTGGATGAAGGCCTTTCAAAGATGACTCCCAAACAATCTGTCAATGGCTCCTTCTCCATATTCACTCCTGAAAAATCTAATAATATCATCAATCCACCGTGCTTTGAGTCGGCGTCGAGGTTGTTTTTCCTATCGTTGAATCCAGTATTTCTTTTGTCGATTGTCGATCTTGTCTTCGATCAATATGCCTAGCCCATTGCCACTTCAGCTGTTTCACTCTTCCTATGATGTCACAAACTTTGGTTTAATTTCTTATCCACGTATTACTTTTGTGATGTGGTCTTGTAATTCCGAGCATTCTTCTTTCCATACTGAATTCTGTTGTTCTTAATTTTTGAATTTTTTTTGAAATTTTTTAATTTCCTTTGCATTTATTATTCATGTCAGTTTAGTAAGAATGCATTGGTTAAACGCTTTCATTTTTAATCATAATGGTAATTGGCTTTTGAATCACCCTCATCATCGTCATTGGCTCAACAGCCCTGTGGTGGTGGTGGTGGGGGGGGATGGCCTCCTTCAGAAACTTCTGCCAGGCCTTCCTTATTCAATGCCATATTCCTTCAATTTTTGACTCCTAAATCCTTAATATTGCATCGCTCCATCTTCCCATCTTAATTTAGGTCTTCCAATTTTTCTTTTCCCTTCCGGCTTAGCATTAAAAATCTTCATAATTATTCTATTACTATCAATTAATGCGTATAATGTGTCCATCTCAACTTAATCTATTTATTTTCATGTACATAATAATGTCTGGCTCATTAAATAATCTGTATAATTCATAGTTATATCTTTTCCTCCACACACCACTCTCGTACTGCTCCAGAAATATATCTGAGATCTCTTCTTTCAAACAGACCTAGCAATCTTCCATCTGCCATTGATAATCCCCAATATCTAGAGGCATAAGTTAACATTGGCCATACAAGTACTTTGCACATCATTATCTTTGTTTTTCTTGAGATCGGATGTGACTTTAGGTGTTTCCAAAGTCCACAGAAATATCTATTTGGGGAAGGATACGTCTCTGAATCTCAGTACTGATATCATTTTAAAATTAACTTCTGATGCTAAGTATATAAAACTATGTACAATTTCAATTTTTTGGAACCAATTTCAATTTGAGAAGGATTATTATCACAAATCCTTCTAGTTACTGGCATATACTTTGTTCTTTCATGTTAATCTGCAAATTCATCCATCTTCTTTGCTGCCTTTTCTAAACTGATGAAAGTTTCTTCCATTGCTTTTCGTGTCCTTCCTGTAACATCGATATCGTCTGCATATGCCGTAATTTGTACACTTGTAGAAAATAGTTCTCCTTGTATTAATGCCAGCATCTCTGAAAGCCTTTTCAAGTGCTATGGTAAACTGTAAGCAAGCTAAGCAATCCCCTTCGAGCATCATTTTTATATATATTGGATCAGACAACATGTTCTGTATTATGATCCGACAGCGAGTATTTCTCATTGTAGCTTTAACTAAAGGAATAAGTCATCGTGGAATCTATAGTACCTCCATTGCAATAAATAAGTTAGATCTATCTATGCTGCTCTAAAATCCATGAAAAGGTGGTGAGTTTCAATTCAAAATGCATTACATTTTTCAAGTAATTGGCCTGTATTAAAAATCTGCTATTTTGTAGATCTTCCTTGACGGAACAACCCACTGACAATCGCCAATAACATTCTCGACATTGGGATAAAGTCTATTAAATAAAATGTTAGAGAAAATTTTATAAGTTGTACATAGTAAATTGATTTCACCATAGTTAGAACATATCATTACATCACCTTTCTTATGGATGAGGCATAATACGCTCAGATTCCATTCGTCTGGAATTGTTTCATTAATCGCGATTTTGTTGATAAGCTGACACAGCTGCTTAAATTATTCTTTACCAGCACTTTTAATTAATTATGCTTATATCCTATCCTAGTCCAGTCCTGGGTCTTATTGTTCTTAAGTATTTTTAACAGCTGCCTCCACTTCTGTATCTGTTGCTACTGGTACAACTGCTTCTAGATCTTGGCTTTTCCCATCTTCCTAGTATTATTTCATCCCCACTCAAAATTATACCCCCCTATCCCTACATAACGTTGTTCTATGCTGGAAATCTTTCCGACACTCCACAGTCGCCTTCGAACTTTTGATAGAAAGATATGCTTTCATTCATACTTCTGAGATGTTCCAATTGCTTAAGTTGATCCTCATAGTTTTTCTTCTTTCTATTTTTATGCACTCGTTTTTCGTCTTTTCTAGCTAAACGATATTCCTCCACAGTTTTACGAGTATGGTTCCTTTGCCGGATTTGTTTATATACCTCATTTTTAATACAGTCACACGTTCACATTAACTAATGGTTATACTTAACTCTACTGACTTTTCCTAATACAATGTCTACTGTTGTCACTATGACATCCCTAAGACATCCCAAGCTTCATTAACACTCCCACTAATGGTTAGACCAGACAGGTGTTCAATGATTCTCTCACCATATTTGACTTTAACGTCTAATTCCTTCAATCTTTCCTTATTAAACTTTCTAACATAGGACACGTATTATCTTCCTTGCATAACGTTGCAAAATATTAGAGATTCTGCTTTTAATCTTTGATATAATAAAATAGTGATCAGAATCAATATTTGCGACTCTGTTGGTACTAACATCCATCAAATTGGATAGCTACCCAATTTGATGGATAGCTATCCAATCTATTGAATCTATTAAAAGTGGTGATATATTTGGTTAAAGGTGTCGTCATCAGGTAAATTCCAGGTCATTTTATGAATATCTTTATGATTAAACATTGCACTACCAATAACCATATTTCTTTAAGAAGCGAAGTCGATCAATCTAGTCCAATTATCATTAGTCTCATTATGTAAACTATACTTTCCCAATGGTTGGCCTGTGCGTATCTTCTATGTCCATCTTGTCATTTAAATCACCTATAATAATTTTTATATCCCTCTTTGAATATTCCTCATAGATCTTATCTAAATCATCATAAAACAACTATTTTTCAGCATCATTATTTTCTTCAGTTAGAGCATGTACACGAATAAAGCTGTAGTTAAAAAACTGTCCTTTAATTCGCAACCTACATATTCGAGGTCAGTTTGCTTTGAAGTCCATGATAAGATGTTTTATCCTGTTGTTTACAATGAAACTAGTTCCAAACATGTGATCTTTCTTTTGGCAGCTATAAAAAATAATATTATTTTTCTTTTCCATAATCTACTCTCCTGTTCATCTCATTTATTGTAAAGCCGTAACAAGTGTCCTGTATTTATCTAATTGCTCCATCAACATTTTTAAAGCTCCAAATTGGTAAAGAGAAAGTACGTTCCAGATCCAATTTTCAAATCTTTATGGCATCTGCCATTTCCTCGGTATTTATTCCACCCAGCAGTTATTTGTTTAGATTTTGACAAGTTTTTTTTTTCAGGGTGAGTCGTCAGCCCTACACCTAACCCCCAACCTGGACGACCAGGCCTCCATATTTATGACCCCCGGAGACAGGGTGACCCAGCTATACTCCACAGCCACTGGATACCCACTTTAGTCGCCTCGTACGACATGCACGGGCTACAGTGGGGCTATTCTTATTTCCCAACGGGGATAATGAAATATATAAGTGTGAGAATAATAGCATTGAATGTTTAACAAACTGACGTTGAAAACTTCTATTTTTAAGTTCGTATTCAAATAAGCAACGAATTTCGAATTCGCAGATAGCAGGTGACGTGCTCGATAAAGGGCTGCGCACACTGCACATGCGGTGCAACGTATATGTAACGTAAATATAAAATATATGCACACACATTGAAAAAAAAGGGGGGGCATAAAAGCGAAATCGCGTAAATTAGGAGTTATCTGCAAATTATGCCTGATATGCTTTGAATGTGCCATAGATTTTTATATTTGGTTAAAAATCGTTTCCATTGAAGTGGAATTAGCAAGATTCATATGTAATAGCAGATAATCTTGAACATCTGGAAGAAAAGTTAACTCAGCTAAATGAAACCTCCAGAGTAGTTGGATTAAAAATAAATAGAGAAAAAAATAATGATGAATAAATATATTAACCATGGAACGGTCAAAGTTGAAAACCATGAAATAGAACAAGTTAATTCATATGTATATTTGGGCCAACTATTATCCTTTGAGGAGTGCCAAAGAAAAGAGATAGAACGAAGAATTCACCTTCGATGGATGGCTTATGGGAAAATGAGAGACATATTCAGAAGTGATATCGCTACGAGTCTAAAAAGAAAAGCTTTCGACCAGTGCATACTTCCTGTCCTAACATATGGAGGAGAAACACGGACTTTAACAGAAGCCCTAAACAAATACCTGGATAAGATCTCAAACAGGTGTCATGGATATTGCAAAATACAATAAACAGGCTAAATGGAGATGGGATGGCCATATTGCCAGATGCAGTGACGGGAGATGGACTAGAAAAACAACAGAGCGGAGACCAATGGATGGAGCAAGAAAAGAGGAAGAAGGTGGAGGGATGAACTGGAACAAATTGCAGGAGTGAGATGGATGGGAGAGGCAAAAAACCAAGTAATCTGGAATATCATGGGGGAGACCTTCGTCCAGCAGTGGACAGAACCAAAAGGTTGAAGAAGAAGAAGAAGATATATAAGCGGGAGGATTTATTTTTTCTCCAAGAAATGAGGGTCTTTCATCTTGCAGTTAAGCAAACTGGCCAGTTAGAAATGTACATTTAGTCATATGGTAACCACCTTATCTTAACATTATGTTTATCATATCTTAGGGTATCATAGAGCAATGATTCGCAACCTATGGGGCGCTCCCTCTTTGGGAAGGGGGAGGGAGAAGAAAGTGGAAATCAAAGTAAAAACTTGTTGCTTTACGTTCCATAACTAGTTTTTTTATAAAAAGAATTAACATTGTCACTCATCTCTAAGATATGTGTATTTTTTCCTAGGAGTTTGCAGATTTAATATATTTTGTTTCTCGAATATGTACGACAAGTAACTCAATTTCATCACAAATAAGTGGTCTGCTTCTTAATGATTTTTCTCTTCCAAGAAGTTTGCTATTTCGTCTCTTAATTCGGAGACACACACGTTGTAAATATATCGCCTGTGATAACCATTTTGTCTAGCAGCAATATAGTAACGTTGAATGTCCCGCTGTAGCCATGTCTTTGCAAAAGTCAAAAGACAGTCTTGATTTTAAGGGTCTCATTTTTCTATAAATCACCACGGTTATAACTGTTTTTAACACAACGTTTAGACCAGGACTCATTTTCTTTGCAGCAAGAGCTTCTCTATGATTCATGCAATGCGTCCAAATACATGATGGGGATTTTTCCCTCGCAAGGGCTTGTAAACTTTTAAATATTCCAGACATGCCTCAAGCACCATCAGCGCAAATTCCAACACAATTTTTCCACTGCATGTTTGCCTTGCATATTGCCAATATTTTGAACAATTCAGATGCTGTGGCTCTTCTTTCTATTGGTTTACAAAACAACAACTCTTCAACTACTGATAATCCATCTCAAAATAAAACATAAGCAATTAAATGACAATCTTTGTTGCTATCTGTTGACTCGTCAAGCTGAATTGAGAATAATTGATCACAAAGCTTCGACAAAAGTTGTTGCTGCATATCTTCACATATATCACCAATTCGCCGAGCAAAAGTATCATTTGATTGAGATATGAATTGCAGTTGTTTAGTAAAACTTTCTTCAAGCATAGTTTCCACAATATCAATCGCACGCAGCTGGTAGAATTAGGTCTTCGATAGCGTGCGGCTTTTTACACCTACATTATAACTATTTTATACGCTTTTTTATTTACAGGCAAAACCTTTTTAATGCTAGAGTTTTGCTTTTGAAAACATTTCAATTTGGCAGCAAAGATCTATCGGGGTTTGTTAACATACTCCTTATGAAGTGTTTCCAAATGTCTTTTAGGTTTATTCGGTTTAATGCTGTCAGCCTCAAAAATTTCGAACAAATACCACACAGCGGTCTTTCTTCATCATTTACTTCAGTCTTTGTAAAACCGAAATCTAAATATTCTGCTGGCAGTACCGTCGACAGGGTGTAGCATAGAGGCAGCTCCTCACGGCACAGCTTAATAAGGGCGCTGGTTCAACCATATTGCTGTGTTGTTAGCGTGGCGATATGGTTCAACCATATCGCCACGCTAACAATTCCTGTTAGCTTAGCAAGTGCGGAAAGACGTTTTTTCAAGCTTAAACTGATCAGATTGGTTGGTCTAGCAACCATATCGATAGAAGCGGATATAGCTTATAATTTAAATTTAGAAGAGCTTATAAACAGTTTTATTGGCGATATTCCCGTAGAGCAAACATTGAATTAATATTATTCAATGTTTGCATGTTTTTCTTATATATATTTTTTTATAATCCATCAGGATATTTAATTGTTTGCCTCAGGGCGTGATCTAATCTGGAGAAGGCCCTGTATGCTGGATACTTTCTTGATTTCAATTTAGAAGTGATAGTCTGTGAACCTGAATTTGTTGACGTCGACACTCCACAGTGGCCAGATTCCCACTTCCGTCCAATTAAAAATGTATCCATTTTTCTACACTAGAAAAGATTGTTTTTATATAGTACTCCCACAGATACGAAACCCTTCGACACCTCTGCGCCTGTCAGAAAAATGAAAATCCATTCCAATAATAGGGTAATCAATCTGTTTTGTGGGATGAGTTGTTTATTATTACTCGTCGGAAAATTAACTTCTCTTTTATGATCATTGTAGTTTTTAAAGTGGTAACTATTTTGCTTGTATAACAGTTGGAAATGTTTACGTATAAAGCACATAATTTTGCGTGTTGGTGACCAATTCGTACATCTCCTTATTTCTTTCTCCCCTTCAATATGAATCGACTCTTCGTGGTAGTCTGGCAACGATAGCTCTCCCTTCTGTGGTCGGATCTAGTGATGCCAGATCTATACAGTTTTCGAAAGATTTGACGACGTATTTAACCACACAACCTGCCATACGGATAAAATACATACTTCACATACACTTCGTATGTGGAGTGTGTATTTTATCCGTTATATATTTTCAATGTAATATCAGTGGTATTACAATGTTAATATGCACTTCGAATCCGTGATAACCTTGACGTATATATACGTCATAGCCTGTTGGGTGATTTTAAACGTGTATGAATATATATAAAAATAAATAAAAAACTAATTCCTAGTTTTTTTTTGTTTTTTTTTGCTAACTTGTATGAGTTGTATCAGTGTCTCAGCACAAGAATTGCAAGGGGGGAAGATGGGGGCGCCACAAAACCTATTATTAAAAAATGGGGCGCACATGAAAGAAGATTGAGAAACACTGCTTTAGGGCCTGTACACACAGATTATTATTTTATTACGTCTTAGTACAGCTTGCGAGTCCACCAAAATGCTTAACTGCATGTTCACTTTTCAAAAATGTTGCTTTCGTGTTATAATCCTAGCGAATAATGAACACAACAAGTTTCGTCTGTAGAAAAAAGTAGGTATTATTTTCGTGATATACACTAATTTCTTTAGAGACTGAATATTACCACTAAACACATGTGATGCATCCTCCATATATCACATTAAGTATTGTAGATAAAATTGATGATAAAAACCATTTCCTCTTAGTATAATATTAATAACAATATTTTCATAATATGAAATAACAGCGTTTGTTTGAAATGTAATGACACAGGAAGTTAATGTTTGTGCATAATAGAAAATTATTCTAGTGATAAAAGTAAGTAGAATTCTATAGAAATTAAACAGTTATTTTTTTAAATACCACAGTTGGTATTTAAAAAAATAACTTGGTATTTTTATTCCTAAATATATCATTTAATTGGCCCTTTTCAAAATAAATTCATAAACTATTAATAAATTAATAGTTTATTAATTTATTTTATTAATAAATATTTCGAAGTTTAGTATTCTGGTTATTAATGTCTCATTTCAAAAGATAATTGAAAGATGGATCTTTTGTTAACATCTTTCCAAAGAAGTCTATTTTGCATCTGCGCTCGTTACACCCAAATTTCAAAGAAGAATGTATTCTCTCTTGCTCACTCTCTCTGGTTTTATTTTTCTCTCGGTGTCCAAATCGGCGCTTCCGACACTAATGCCGAAAATGTTATCATCTGGTGGACACCTGAAGTATCCCTTTTTTCTTAATAAGGTTCGTTTATTTTAACATAATTCCGCGAGGAAAACTTCTACACAACACTAAAGTTTTGTTGTAAAAATTGTAAATAATCACTGGAAATAACTGTCAGTTCTTCGAAGAGAAGTAATTCATTGTTTATTTGGCAACTGTTGCTATTTTCAAAAAATTCTTTCTAATGAACTGAGAAATATTTTAACTTATTTCCAAAGTGTTTCTAGAATTTCTTGAAGCCAGTTAAACGAAAGCGACATTCTAAACTACAATAAGCAATTTCCTATAAGTTTACGATCCATGTGAGAAAGCTTCAGAAATTCCTTCCAATCTAGTTTAGTAATTCTGAAAGGTATTGAGATTGAGTTCCTGTTAAACATAATATTCTTCAATTTTAATCGGTTAAAACAATCTTTTCATTTACTTCCCTTCCAGTGATGACAGACACAACCACAGAGTGAATTGTGAAGCTACTATAGACAAAAGTAGACTAAATTCAAATATGCCCCTTGAACAGTTCTAAATAACTTTGAAGACGATTATATCGCCTTCCACTAGCAGTAAAACTTTATCATAATTACTTACATAATTAATTTTCTAATACTAACCTCTAGTAGCGTATTAAATGCTCAAACATCTTTCATTACGACAACCACAATTTGGCCAATTAAGTTAAAGTGTGTCAAGGCAATTAAAACGGATTTAGGTGCCAAATTAAGGGAAGGTAATTAGTATAATGTCTAATCATATCAACACCTGATGTCCCTTATTAGTGTAACCTACAATTACTCAAGCATATCTATCATAATCTAAATCCCTCATTCCCAACTAGCTTACATAGTTACTAATAACAAATTTCAAATATCATTTTGATTGCTTTAAATAATTTTCTCTATGACACTGAAGATGTCTGCTTGGCACAGCCTTTTTGCGCAATTTAGTGGGAATTCGGTAGATTCTATGACGTTCTCTCTCTCCCGTACATATAAACCAGGTCTTCCATCAGAATTGATAGAGAAAGGCCAAAAGATTGATTGAGTAATATAAATAGTGCAAATACCATCGTTGCTTCGAGAATTACATTAACCACATTACAGTGACGAGGGAAGGAAGGTATGAATCACATGGGAAGGAAGGAAGGAAGGTATCCATCACAAGCCATGTTTGATAATTGAAAATTATCGACAGGATAAATAAAAATGTTACGCAGCGATTATAACCGAAAGAAAAATGGCAGTGCTCTTACAGGCGTAAATTTTCTTAAGGGCAGTCCAAATTTCTATTTCAATAAAAAGTACTTCACTAAACCTCCGTGTATTATAAGCTTGAGTCTTCTGTAAACAATATTGAAATATCGGAAACCTATCAGAAATAGTTTTACCTGTTCACCATATATTATATTAGCATTAATATCACATTAGCAACCGTACACTAATACTAATAAATGTGATAATATTGAATTCTTATTCATAATAGCACATTAGTATAGCAGTACTTTTAATTGCTGTTTTACTAATGTGTACTAATAAAGTGCTATTATACTATGTCTAATACGAAAGCACTAATAGTTCTTACAGTATCAATAAAGTATTTTAAAGTGTTAACAAGTTAAAATGGTACTTTTTAAGTACTTCCTAAAGATATTCACTAAGTATTTTAAGTATTTAGCTAAAGATATTCACAAACATCTATGCCTATGGTGAGAGTATTCCAACCTACATCCTCCCCCCCCCCCCCCGAACTTCCTTCACTGTACCTCAAGCTGCAGTTTGCGACTGTTGGAATTCGTTCCACAGTCTTCGAACTACTGTGACTCACATGCAACCATATGGCTACCTCCTTATGACTTTAGCCGATCTGAGTTTAAACTCGTGAATTTCTTGCAGCCATATCCAAAAATTTTGCTATCACGAAATGTCTCCTTCTTAATGTAGATACAAAATGGAAAACTACTCCAAAACGGTCGCTTTTATGCCATGACTCATTTGCATATACTGCTGACATCACCTCTATTTGTATATCAAACCGAGACAGCGTCGCTTTTTACGTAATATACCTGACGTTCAGATGTCCCCCACTGCAATTTCTCAATTTTCCTCTTAATTTTCCTTAATTTATGGAAGCAGTGTATTTTGCCAATACAGAAACTCTGTATTTGTACATCATTTATAAGAAACAACATCGTGAATTCTTCTGTTTGTAACGTGGATTATGATTTGCGCTATGGGAGCAACTTGCCGGTAGTTTTTAATATGGTCATGTCCATTCTCGGTGAGATATGGTTCGGGAACAGCCTTCATTAAATTATTTTGTCCGAAAAATCTTTTGTTTTTCCCATTAATGATCAACACTATTGATGATCGATTACTGACAGGAGTATTCTTAAACAGTTGCATAGAATAAATGAGTTTATTCGTTCTTTACGTAGATCTGCATAAAGATTTCTAATATAATTCAATGGCCGATATAATATATCTTTCTTGCTTCTGCAAACTTTTAATGAGCAAAATTTTATTTTTCACTGAAATGGACTTCAATGGATAATGTAGTGCTTACTTTTGTGAATATCTGAAGATTTTTGAGAGATTAAAAAATATTATGAGAACGGAGATTTCTTTCTCAGATCAAGGAAGTTTAAACAAATATCTAGCATTATATATTAGTATCCAATAAATGCATAATTCATTCATTTAAAAGCATTCTTAAAATCTCCTTAAAGATTTCCTAGAGGCTCAAGCTTGGTAATTATGAATTTATTCGACCAAAATATATAATATTATTTTCATGAAGACGAACCCTTCTTATGTAAAATAATTCCAAAGTAATCTGTGGTTTATTAGAGAGAGAGAGAGAGAGAGAGAGATTACAGTATATTTATTTATTTTCTACGTTGGATAGAGATAGATTGAGAGAGAGAGAGAGAGAGATGGAGTATCACAGTACTTAATTTCACCATAGTGAATTATGATTATGAACTGTACCTCATGCTGTTTGATTGCGTACACTTCGTGACTTGTTCATTAATAGGTGATAATTGAATCAGTAGTCCAAGAAACTCTTTTGTTAACCATTCATTGCGTGTTATTCACTGTGATTAAGTATTGGGACACACTAAATTAAGCTTAATTCGGTGGTGAAGGATGATCAAACGCAAAGAGTTAAAACTGAAAGAATTGTCAAAAACAAACCTAATGTAATTGTTAAACGTGATTGATTTCAAGTGACTTTAAGGAACGTAGTTGTTTGTCGCAACAAACAGCTAATTTGGTTTGGAAAACGCATTATTGATATAACTGCGGAAAACCGTGAAGGTGTTTCTAAAGAATGAAAATTATACATTAAAACATCTCTCGTTACCACTGGAAAGTTTTTCTGATATTTAGCATTCTTACATTAAATGGGTGTACAAGAACACTTAAAAATATATACAACCAAAGTGCAATACAACCACGATGATGAAGATGAATATTATGAACACAAACAAGCATGTTAAAGGAGAAGAAATATTGACTGTGATAAAGTAGGAGACGCGGTATGAATATTAAGGTTTTGCAAAATTTTAACATTGGCAACAAACGAATGCAAAAGCTAGTAATAACAGATTTATTCCACTGAAAATCGAAGAACATAAATGACACTAGCAGAAATGAAACATATTTTAATTAGAGATGAAAGAGAAACTGTATTATCGCAGACTGCATCTACTTTATACTAAGTTAAACTTAGTATAAAGAGAAAGGCACCTAAATATACTGGATATAGCAGTTCTTTAAACAAACTTGAATAGAAGGGGAAACTGCGAATATTAAATAAATAAAGTAAAAGTTTAGGGAATTCTCATCCACTTCAATTACTCGTTTCCGAAGATTAAAAAGGTTGAGAATTTGGGAATCTATACAAGACGCATTCTGGAAGATCTCTATTAAATCCATATTTATAAATATTTCTTAAACAAAGCTGAATGTCATCAATAAGCATTAAACAAAGTAATTCACTACTACTTTTGCAGAATCGTGTATTACAACACAATCCTTACTCAAGTAACTCCAGTAGAGCTTTTCGAATGAAAATAAAATAAATGATTTCACATTACTGTATTCATGAAAGCATTGATACCATTAGGATTCATTGACATTCATATTCAATTATTTCACACTGCCGAAGAATTTCATTCCAAGAATTCGACAAAAAAATATTGAGATAGGAGTCAGAATTTGGAGGGTTAACATTCGATTACAAAAAAAAATAAAAAAAATAAAATAAATAAATAAATAAATAATAAAAAATTAATACTTCTATAATTATGATATATAATAAATAAAATGGTGTACTAGAGAACAAACCATTTTTTTAATCTTTTCATGAAAAAAAGAATCTTAAAAATAAATATTCCAAATTAATATATAAAAAGTAAAAAATAAATACTAAGTCTTCAGTAGAGAATTTCTTTATAAGAAATCAGATCATCATAGTATTAACAGTAGAAACATCATAACATATAATCATCATAACATATAACAGTAGAAACTGGAACAGTTCTTAAACTAGTAAATTACGAATAGAACATTCAGTTTTAATTATATTAGAGACGTTCTTTAATCGAAAAGACTTGGGATAATTCTCTCTCGGACGTAAGGAATTTCTAAGAGTTTTCACGTAAGGGTGGACTAGTCAGTCTCTATGAAGAGGAGTGTTTCTGGATGAAAATCGGGTTTTTCTTCCTGTCAAGGCAAGCGGGCAACAGAACTCATGCATGAGTAGACACGGAAAATCAGAAGTTCTTTCATTACCAAAATTAGGTTTACAAAAAAATATCGCTTGGCTTTAACAGACCGGTTAGGCTTATTCAATAAAAAGGGAATAGGATAATAATTATACTAAGTGTTTTTATGAAAGACAATAATTTAAAAATATTATGAAAACGAAACAGCAAATAAACAGAGAAATGTTCATATGCTTCACACATAACTCGAGTGCATTTAGCGTCCTGTTTCTAGGATCCTCATTACTGAAGATGCTTCGCAAATAAGAAATGACATATCCCATTCAAATATCATATCACTGAAAAAATATTTTACGCGGAAAGAGACAGAGAGAGAAAGAGAGAGAGGGATTTTTTTTTCATATGACTCCCACTTACTAAAGGTTGTAAACCTGTATTATACAACGATTAATCCTATTGGTTGGAAAGCGGGTAAACCAGTTTCAGACTCACATGTTGGTAAATATTATGTTTGTGATTTAAGAAATCACAATGTAAATGCATTTAAATCTTATTGTGAACCCCATCTATAATACAAAGCACACCTCCTGGAGAAGATGTATGATGCTATGTATTTAAGGCAAGGGGCCACTACCCAGACTGGTTTCGACCTCTATTGAGTTCTCGTCAGTGGGAGGCTCAGAAATACTAAGATTTATGTCATACAGAGCTTATGAGTATTTTACCAAAACAAGTTACCATAAGGTGCTTTGACCTTATTAAATAAAAATTTCAGGATGAGAGATAGATGTGGAAAGTTTTTTACCCACCCCATCCATAATGTATTGCAGTATACATCTCTTAGTGAGATGTGATTTACATTATGGAAAATACTAAGAATAGTGATCAGAGCTTTAGTCACTTTTACAATGAGTTGCCCTGGTGTTGCACCACCTTTAGACTTGAACTACGTGCAAGCGCAAACTTAACTGTTTGCTTACTTGGGATTAGGAGTAAAATAACCAAGTTTATAAAATTACTTAGTAACCCTAATATACATTACCCAAGTTAAAAAAAACTTATTTACATATAGGAAGTTCGATATATAAGAAGTTCAATAAACGACCACATACAACAAATTATAATAATTTCATTCATCCGAAACTCATCAGTTTCTAAGTTGTTGTGTTATAGTCCTTATAAGGACTGGCTTAAAGGGGAGAAGCAAGAATGCTTTTCATCATCCCCGTTATCTGTAGAAGACAGTGTAGGGATAAGGTCTGATTGAGCTATTAAAGCTCTGATCATGGCAGGAGGGTAAGAGCAATAGCCGAGCCTCAGTTAGAACTTCATTGGCTACAGCATTGCCATCCATTACCCTCCAAGGGTTGTTGTGTTGCATTTTAGATTGGCATAAATTAATACTAAGCCTATATCGATTAGTAAATTGTTTATCTGAGTTTTTCAAACGTATTTAAGGATTCAATTTTTAATCTATTCTTTCATTATTGAAAACCAAGAATGCCCTTACGTCTTAATGTAATGTACTAGTGAACAAATGGTTCTAAAACATCGAAGATTCAGAACTTTAACAAAAAGGTAATGCAAGATAGTGAAAGGTTGTCTATTATGTGGAATGTTGAACCAGCCAAACAGAAAAAAGCAATCGGAAGGGCACTCACATTTAACAGACATAACACACACTGACATAACACATAACACACACTGTTATAGATGGGATCCACAGCATTAACTGCAGATAATACAGAACAAATGCCTGAGGATGATCCTGGACGCCCCATGGTTCATTAGAAACTCTCAGATTCACAGCCTAGTCAACATTCCGTACATCTCATCCCTCCTCCATCATCTAGCATAAAAGTTCTTCACCAAACAAGCAATCATCCAAACCCGCAGATCAAGCAAGCTTCAGACTACAATGAAGCAGAATGCTACAAATACAAAAGACTGAAGTCAATCCTATCTCAGCTGAACACAGCTAATCTCATTGCCCTTCCAGGGCGAGCTTAAAGCCAAATAACTCTCACTCAAAGAACTTCCCTCTCAGACAAAGGAGAATATGAAAAGCCTGTATGCTTCATCCATCAAATAATAACGTTCTATGTGCGAACTTCCACCAGGGCCTGCTTTATAAACTCATAGAATTCAACATACTAATTACGCTAATAAAAATAATAGATGCATACTTCAAAGACAGATTTATGCAAGTTAAAATAAATGAAATTGCATCAACTAGACGCAAAATCCTGGCTAGTGTGCTTCAGGGCTCTCTTTCCCCCTTCCACCCCCAGTTTATTCTTGTTCTAGATAGCTGACATCCCCCAAAACCCTAGTACAACCATCACTGCATTATATGCAGATGACACCGCTCTACTAGCAAGATCTCTCAGCCCCCGACTGGCAATCAATAGACTCCAAAGTAGTATTCATATACTAGAAAAGTGACTTATGGACTGGAGGATTCAAGTAAATCCCCAAAAAAGTTCAGTTATAATGTTTTCCAAAAAGAAGGTCAAGAGCAAGAAGGACATACACATATTAGGAGTCAAGATTCCATGGCAGACTTAAGTTTAATCCTCGGCGTGCTGCTTGACAAAAAACTTCAATTCAGCAATCACATAAAACACATAGGCTCGAAGACTTCTAAAGCAATCGAGCACCTCTACCCCCATGATCAACAGCATAAGCAAACTGTTGATCATGGGGGGTAGAGGATAACAAACTACTTATATATACGATGGTAATACGCCCAATCATCACTTACGCATCTCCTGCGTGGAGCCATACCTCGAATACAAATATTCAAAAACTGCAGAGGATACAGAATAAATGCCCGAGGATGATTCTGGATGGCCAATGGTTCATAAGATACTCCCATATTCACAACAAAGTCAACATTCCTTTTATCGCCTCCCTTTTCCATGATCTAGCAGAAAAGTTCTTCATCAAGGCAAGTAATCATCCAAACCAGCTGATCAAACAAGCTTTGGACAACAATGAAGCGGAATACTACAAATATAAAAGACCCAAATCAATCTTATGCTCAACTGAACGCAGCTAATATCGTTGAGCTAATCTCATTAGCTGAACGCAGCTAATCTCATTAGCTGAACGCAGCTAATCTCATTAGCTGAACGCAGCTAATCTCATTGAGCTCTGAACTCGCCCTCACAGGGCGAGCTTAGAGCTCAATAACATTCCACTCAAAGACCCTCTCTCACAGACAAAGGGAAACATGAAAAGAATTTCTGCTTCACCCATCAAACCAGTAATTTTCTGCGTGTTCTGCGTACGATACTCTAGTAGTCTACAATGCCTACAATTTCTCAAAATTTGAAGCGCACAACATCCTTTATTGTATTACTTGTAATGTATATCAGATTTTATTTCATAAGTGGACTATGTTGTTTGTTTTATATTTCGTACGGATTATCGGTCACAATTTTATAATATTCAAACTTTAACTCTGTTGAAATTTTATTCTAATTTAATTATAGATGCAGTATTGGCGTAACAGTAATTAAAGAGATTTCTATATATAAGTTTATGTAAATTATTAATAATTTTATCCATAATAGAACAGAATGACAAAGTAGACTTCTATTTGATACAGTTGAGTTCTAATCTATACACGGTGGCCGATATTATTTCTCAATTGCGCACCCCATTTATGATTTAATAATCCATCCAATTCACTCAAGGGAATGCAATAATTCATTACTTCGACATCTCTTAAGAAAGTATAGTTGAATGCACAGTAATTAGAAATATCTCTTCACTTTTGTTTTCTGAATAAGTTGAAGCTAATAGCTTGTTTATAGCGATGATGGAGATAAGAAACTTATTGCCATTAGGTTTTCAACTTGTGGTTGAAACCAGAAAACACGCTGAGGCTCAGACTTCGCATTAATGATACTAATGGCATCTACATCAAAGCTATTTTGGTATTTTTTATATAAAATAGAACGAAAAAATGAATTATCTTCCAAAGTCTGTTATAAAAGGTGAGATGTGCTGCATGTTTTGCACTGTACTTGATGTTAAGATACCACACTAAGTTGAACTGACAGATTTCCAATGGGATGGTAGTTGGGTCTTTCTGTCAGTGACTTTGCTACCCGTCTCAATATGCTGCAATCCATCGCTGTTTATGTCATTCGTAGATGGAAAGTTGATTGTGTTACCACAACAAGAAAACGCCTTGCGAGGCCACAGACACTCACTGACTGAGCCCTGTCTCGGAATGTTCGAGAATCCTACAAGTCATGAACTGCGGTATTCGCAGTTCGCGGTCCGCAAAGAATGGAAGAATATTCCTGTTGCCATGTATCAGAAATTGGTTGAAAGCATGCCCCCAAATGGTAGTTGTCATTCAGGTCAAGGATGGTCACATTCGGTACTAGAAATGTAATTAAAACCTATTACCACAACTAGGTGTAAATACTTTTGTCAACACAGTGTATATACACATATCTTCCGAACAAAATCTACCTTTCTGACAGGCTGGATATAATTAGAAAGGTGCTAAGAGACATCCGGGATTCTACCTCTGCAAAGCCAGTTTGAAATATCAAAATCCAATTAAAGAATAAATTATTGATGCGTTTCAAACGACATCAGAAGCATGACTTACCTGTTACTATGGAAACATTACATAGTACCATTACATTTACGTATAAGATTTTAAACGTAAAATCTTTTACGACAGACAATCAATAGATTTATGTATTAAACTCCTACAGACTTTTAAATATATAAAGAGATTCTTAGAAATGGCTATAATGCAAGAAAAATGATAAAATATTTAAATCCAATAGTTTCAAGCTGTCGTTTTCATTTTTAAATTACAGAAAACTCATCTTTAAATGAAGGTTTTTCCTCTATGAAAATCCATCAGGAGGGGCTCTCTTTAATTCGAACCAAAATTTTAGGTATAAACTTCTCACGCTTTAAGGACGATTTGGTAACAGACAGAAGATTGGAATGTGAAGACTGTTTTCCCAGCTTATTGTGCTTTGTACAAAAAAATAAATAAATAAATAAAATAAATAAAAATAAAAAGCAAAATTGTCAAAAACTAATGACATTTCCTTCATAAAACTTTGGAATCCAGAAATATCATACGATCACTTGTACAGTTAAAGAGAGGTTTGAATTACGCAAATCAAACCTGATTGTTTGAGGTTTGGTACGTACTCAACAGCGTTTACGTGGAAACGCTGATAATGCTTTTTTTTTAAAAAATCTGCACAGTATAGTACGGTTAGGTGTATTGTCTGGATAGCTTGTTTGTCTCGCTGGATAGAAAATTAGATTTTCTGCAAGGGAAAAAACCTTCCACCTTCTACTAGATCGGCGAACTCAACTAGTCTGGTTGGTTGAATGATTACTTTGCAACGAAAAGCGCCATGTTTAATCGTTGCATCCCCCCCCCCCTCAGTTGATATTATATTAAAAGGCGAGTTAGCCGGTCTATGGAGGTAGCAGGGTTTCCCCTCCTTGAAACTAGGATTTTTTTAACCAACAAACCCAACCAAAAATTAAAAGCAATTAACATAATCGCATTTATCTCATTGCTTTAGTTGCTTCTGTGTCGTAATTTCAGACCAATGCTGTCTACTTCCGTTTACGTCCCATTGCATTGTTAGTAATAATCATGCTCTCAATTTATTTTGGCCAATTCTATTTTGTTACTTGATAGACAAGAGCATTTATGAAACTATGCATTATGTTCTACAGGTGACAATAAAATATATTTTATTTCGTTTAAAGTATTAAAGAAATTATTTAATTTATTAAATCAGATATATGATTATTTTTTAAATTAATAACAAGTTTTGAAATTCTGAAAATATATTCTTACACCTTTAATTATTTCATATAATTTGCCTTAAATAATCTTCTTTAAATAGTTTTTGGTTTGTTTTCATTATTGCAAACTGTTATGTAATATTGCTATCCTTACATTGTGGAATGTTCTTTAGTGTAAGGATTATTGAGATCTCAGTTCAAATTATTCATGAAAAAAACATGATTAGGGCGAACTAATCTAAGAGTACTTTCTTCAGTGTTAAATTTCATCCCAAAATATTACATTACACTGTAATATATTACATTTTTAGTAGATTCTTTGTCTTTAACACTTGATTTGGATCAAATTTAAGCTTGAAAGAAAAAATGAGAGTACTCATTTTATCCTGCGGTTCAAACCAAGTAGTACCTGCAGCTACTAGCTGTCACCCATATGGAGTCAAATGTAATAGGATAATGTTAATGTTCTAGAGCCCAGTCTAGTTGACAGAGTGGTTAGCATATCCGCTCTCCAGTTAAAAAGGCTACTGGTTCGAATTCTGTGTTTGTCTTTTACATTCATTCATGCAAATATATATGCTCTCTGCCAATATGGAGTGATTCACCGTGGGAGAAGTAGAAATACCCATTAGTATGAATTATGATTATGAAATAGTGGATCACTTAGATCAATCTCTAATGATTGAATAACGAAGACTTTTCAACAGTTAATGTGTTAAGTACGTGCTGATTTAGCCTTTGTAAACGAATGTAATTTAGCAACGACAGTCAATTATTCCATTTATAACTAATCTAAAAATCAAGGTAAAGAGTTTCATCGACTGTAAATGAAGGTAGACGCAATCAGATAATCGAGAAATTGAATTCAATTTCCCGAGTAAACAAACTCGACGTTTATTTCTCTGCTTTTCATGAAAGGTGAGGAATTTCAAATTTCATCTCAACCGAATGCACATATTAAGGTAATCTTTCTAGAAGTGATAGTGGGCTAATTAATAGTTTGCAGTTAGTCGGATAAAACTAACTACACATGCAGTTAGTCGTGAAATTAAAAGTGAAATTACTAAGACGAGGGAGATTTGTGCGTAATGTGTGGCAAACGCATGTTAGGAATTCAAATCTAATCTCATATTTTTTAAAATAATCCATGTTTGAGTTAACGTATAACTCGACTCAAAGAAAGCTTTCATTCTCGAAATTCGGTCGGAATTTGTTCATAATAATCTGTTCTTTCACAAGTGTGTGTGTGCTTGGCAACTGGGATTAAACCCCTTAGGAAATATCATTATCACACTGGGAATTTAAAAATTTTTTTTTTTCCTTCAAGAAGGTCGTTAACACATTGCAGTTTTGAGAAATAGATTAACGGAAAGGAAATCAATTTTTGCAGTTTGAACCTATTTTCTTATCGGGAAGAAGGAAACTTTTATGAGCATGCATGGAATTATGCGAAGTAAGAATATATCTGAAATAAATGAATAAATAGGCAACAAAAAAGAAAAGTATATATCCACCTTTAGCTTAACTTGAACTTTAACTTAAAGCGAAAAAGTATAAAAAAAAATCTTATATTTCATTTTTACTGCTTTTAAAATCAGGAAAAGAACACTTCCAATCCAAATGAATCTGAATCAGTAAAAAGAAAAAGCAGCATATACGTTTAAAAAAAAAAAAACGCTCTGTATTGGTTATAAAAATTTGGTTACATGAATTAAGCCTATACTTCGATAGCGGGATGATAAACCCGAGTTTTCGGGAAACAAAACCATGCTATCTCCGTATGAAATCGACTATATACAATTTAATTTGAACAAACATACAGAAATATTCGTGTAGTCATGACAAGAAATGAAGTCAGAACCTTTCCAATCGGAGTGCGCCCTATACAGGTGTTCTTCAAACTTCTTAGATATTCATCGAAGTGCATCACAAATATTCTTTTCAAAGTAGCTACGAAGGTGTTGCCTTCTATTCTGAGGAAGAGTCCTTTGAATTCAGTGTTGGCAAAGTTTCCATCTTTGAATGCAACTCTCCGTGCGAACTGGAAAATATGGAAAAAGAATTCTTCATTATTCAACTGGATCTTCAAATGGGATTTTTTCTTACAGAAATACACCCACCTTAGAAACTTAACCTACCTTAAGAAACTATTTGTCTTTTGGCTGTCAACTCATCAGTTCGGCTGTGTACGACTTGTAATACTGAGACGAATATGTTCTAGATGGACATGCCGGATTTCAACTCGCCGGAAAGCTGTATAGGAACAATTGCCGTATCTTCCAGCAAGAGGAGGTAGAATAACTTGAAATACAATAAATAAATAAATAAAATAAAATAAATAAACCAAATCACTTTACAATGATATTGATACACTAAAATTTATTATAAATAGTATACTGACGTTGCTAAATTAATATCTAAAACTATTATCAGAAGAGAATGAAAATTACATAAACAGAGTAAATATGCTAGCATTGAGAATAATTTTAAAATAACCACTTTCCTGATGATTTTGTACCACACTTTGGGACCATTCACTCATTCGTTTCAGTCGCATTGCCTTTAACGATATAACACTGTTTTAGTCCTCTTCTAAAAATTCACTTGTGGAATCGTAAAAATATTTTTAGGAAACTCAGTATTCTTCCTTCCTCTTCAGGGAAAAACTTTGCGACTTATTCTTCTTCTAACAGAGATGATTATTTCATTAAAGTTGCAGCTTACAGAACGATCATATAAATGGATAATCTGTGGATATCATGCAAGATGAATTTTTAATTTTTGAATGCCGCGTGGGAAGCTGTTGAGGAAAACTGCGCATGAACTTTGTTATTCTCAGATACTATCAGGATAATCCATTCTTTAATAAAAACTGTGCTTCCCGTCTGTGCTCTCTTCACCTCCCTTAATATCAAATCAGTAGTCTGAAAGTATCCATTGAAAGTATCGCTGTAATTATTTCAAGTTTGTCATCCTCGATAACCATATTTCATATAAATATGATACCATACAGTTTCTTTTGAAAATAAATAAAAAAACTTCCTGAATGTGCAAAGTCTTTTTTTTGTAACTTCAATCGCGTGATTGTGAGTGTAACTTCTTTTCCGATCACCCAACAGACAAACAGAGTCATTTTGTAATGCAAATGTTCGTACACATCCTTCATCAGTACAACACACGGTACAAGTACTTGTGGATGAAAGTGATACTACACAATTTCCCCAGCGTGTGATATTATATTGTATACTTCTGCTAAATGTTTGTATGTTATGATTAACTGGACTCGAGGTTAAGACTAATCGGATAGAGCAGAATAGTGATTAAAGAAATTAAAATTAGTTCTATCACTTCTCGTCAATTCTTTCGATTATCATTTATTTTCTGTTTTTTTTTTTTTTTTTTTTTTTTTTTGCACTTATTTCTAATTATCTTGTTTTAATTTTTTTGGTATAGTTAGGCTGTTGTGAAATTTTAATTGTGTTTCCTATCTTGTTTTGCGTTTTGTTGTTCGTCTCTTGGCGCCACAGACTGTTTTGGAAACGGCATCATTTATTTTTCACACCATTATCACTCTCAAATTTTTTTCAAATCCCGGAAGGGCTCACTCTTGTGATTACGGTTCCTGAGGCTGGACAAGACTTCTTTCTGTCTTTTCTTCACCCCCCCCCCCAACCCTAATGCTATTACAGCATTCGAAGGCTAGTGATGAATCTTCCCTATTTTATTTTTCTTCATCTCTTGTAGCGGGAGTCTGCTTTCTTTCCAAGTATTTGCCTTAATTAGTAGGCTAACCAAACACAAAATACAATGGCGAGCCACTTCTGTATATATTTTGCCAATAAGATCTTATGAACAAAGGCTTAAGTTATTGTGATATGGTGCTGGAAGATGGGACATCCAGGTTGGAAGGAACTAAAATGGTTACTGGGAAAGAGCAGAGAAGAACTTCCAATGAAGTTCCTCTCAGCTAGAATAATGGAGCTGGATCAAAGCCTTTGGGAAGCTCAACTTCTGATAGAGTTAATCTGAGAAGAAGACGCATCCACTTTACGTATTTACATAAAATAGGAACATGTATCAAAGAAAATTTAAACTAATAAAGAAAGAAATGAGAACTGAAGTTAAGATTTTAGGAATTAATGAACTGAGATGGATAGGAATGACTCATAGAGGTGATCACATGATGTGTTGTTCTGGACATGAGAACATTCGAAGAAATGAAGTAGCATTCATAGTAGATGAGAATACAAAAAATACATTTTCGGTTACAATGAAGACTCCGACACAAAAATTCTAATCAAAATAAAGGCATATTCAGAAGACGTTACATTCCAACAGACGTATGCACCCACTGCAGATTCAAGTAAAAATGAGGTCGAAGAATTTGACAGTAGATTGCAACAAGTAGTATACTTATATCTTATCGTAAGCTTTTCACGAACCATTGAGGTTCTTACGCTGTGGATTTCACAACTGCGACCGTCTCCAGCATAAGGTAGTTAGCCCTATTCCTCCCGGTGTGTGCTATGTCTGTAGATGGGTGTGTTGATGGGCCAATTTGTCTCTTCTGGGGGACGAAAAACTCGAGTTTCCGGGAGGAAAAACCCTCTACTTCCGTATGAGACCGGCTAACTCACCTTTCGTCGAAAGAGACGAGATACAAGTTCCTCACGTCTTGGACGGGAGTCGAACCCAGATCTTTCCATTCAAAGGGTTTCGTCTAAACCGACTGAGCGACGGAGGCTCACACCATTGATAAAACAGATTTTCTCTTGATTGGAATGCAAAAGCAGGAAAAAAAGAAGTACAAACAACTGGAAAATATGGTTTAGGACTGAGAAATGAGGAGTTCCAAAACATCACTACAGGATCTAGAATTTAAAGAAATCTTTAATTTATTTTCTTTTATATTTACACTAGTGTATAATGACTATGCGACTCTGCTGTAAACAACGATTTCGCATGTGCATTGTTAATCGTTCCGTCATTTTAGTGAACACATTCACTAAACGATGAAGCAAAAAATCTTACCAGTATAATAATAATATTCCTTTTGAACGTTTCCATTAATATTTCCATTATATATATTTCATATTTAATATATAAAACCTAATTTATTGATCAAAGATGGACCTTTCACAAGCCACTTCACTCCTCCAATAAGGCGTGTCATCGTCTCACATCTCGCGATGAAATTCATCTCCGATTTAAAAATAATCACAAATATCCATGCCGACTGCAAGATTCGAATCCAGATATATTGAAGACAGGGTATGCTAATACCTAGACAACCAGATCGAACAGAAGTACAGACGTGATTTCGAAATCCCAAATATTGGTGCTTTCTGTTCCATTTTTTATTATTTCTTATCCTTATGGTCCTATAAGGACTGACTTAAAGGGGCGAAGCAAGAATGCTTTTCATCTTCCCCGTTATCTGTAGAGGACAGTGTAGGGATAGGGTGTTATTCAGCTATTAAAGCTCTGATCATGGCTGGAGGGTAGGAGCAATGGTCGAGCATCAGTTGGAACTTCATTGGCTACAGCATTACCATCCAAGGTATTTTACTTGTTCATTCTTATTATATTTCTTTGACGTACATGTATGCTATATTATTTAGTATCTCCGACACTATTTAGGCTTCCTTCCAAATTTTCTTTTTTACAAATGTTTTCATTATATCTGGATAATGGCATTGACAAAATATTCGGAATTGCCTTTCTTCTAACGTTTTAAATAAAATATTTATCATTTGAATCAGTTTTCATAATTTGCAGAGTAATATGTGAGGTAATATTTGATTCCAGATTACATTATTCACTTCAATTATTAAGGAAAGCTTAATGCATAAATTACGATATTAGAACGCCATTTCTAAATTAAAATAAAATTCTATAAACATTTTATATGTATTTGCTGTTACTTTTATAATATATACCAATTTTTAATTTTTAATGATCAATTATAAATGTTTTTACAATACTCTCTAACACCTTTTCTTTATGAATAGGAATTAGTATTATCAATCTTATTTTAATTCTGGAATGGACTGAGGGGTGAGGCGGAGGATCAATCGACCGTGAGTTGCGGTGATAGATTCATTCAATCCAATACCCTTGGAGGATAATGGATGGCAATGCTGTAGCCAATGAAGTTCTGACTGAGGCTCGGCTATTGCTGTTCCCCTCCTGCCATGATCAGAGCTTTAATAGCTCAATAACACCTTATCCCTACACTGTCCTCTACAGATAACGGGGAAGATGAAAAGCATTCTTGCTTCGCCCCTTTAAGCCAGTCCTTATAAGGACTATAAGGAATGGACTGAAGGTTGGTTAATCGAACGTGAGATGCGGTGATTAATACCTTTGGAGGTTAATGGATGGCAATGCTGTAGCAAATGAAGTTCTAACTGAGGCTATTGTTGCTACCCATGATCAGAGCTTTAATAGTTCAGTAACATGTTATCCCTACACTGTCCTCTACAGATAACGGGGAATATGAAAAGCATTTTTGTTTCGCTCCTTTCATCTAGTCCTTTTAAGAATTTAAGGAATGCAGTTTGTTTCGAAACAGATTTCACACCTTGGATTTTTATTCGGGATTGAATGCATCTTGGAGGGTAATGATAAAATTTAAATGGAGTGAATTAGCACTAGGAAACGATGAAAATACCATTTAACGCTTCCGTTATATGTTACAGAGATATCCTTAGGGCGTACAAAATGTGACTTGTAACACGCACAAAATTAACAGAAACACGTTGACGAAAGACTAGCGTCCTATAGGTAGGGCGCCATCAATAGACACCAGTCGGCGGCCTACGATGTCAGCTGCTATCTTAAGTATTAGTGTTTGCCATATTTTGAAAAGTTTTATGTCACCATATTTATTTAAATCAGGCTGATTTTTAAGAGCATCAGCAGATTCTAAAAACAGTTTTATTTTCTAAATTTACTGTGATGGAGCATTTTGATCTTTTTACAATTGAATTCTGTGAGCTGTATCTAATGCATGGTCTGTTAAAGCCAGATTGTCAACACTCGTGACTGTAGATGTATTTTTTTATGTTCTTCCATTCGGATAGGAGCTGATATTCCTCTCTATCCACAGTAGGCCAACTTGCAGGAAAAAGAAACTCCATACCTGGAACAATGCCTGCAAGTTAGCCTACTGTGGATTGATTGAGAGGAACATCAGCTACCATCCGATTGCAAGAACATAAAAAAATACCTCTGCATTCATGACAATGGTGAATTTGGCCTTGTTTTGAATACAGCTCATAGAAGCACATAAACTGATATTTGAAAATCAGTACTCATCCGATCTCGACCCTTAGCAGTCACTAGAAGCTGAGGTTATGGCAATTTGTTGATTTTAAAGGCAAATATGGTAGAAAACTAAAGATTGTCAGACAAACGTGGGTCGCAATTTCGTATTCCTAAACCCTAAGTCATTTAAAAATCGATTTAAAATCGTCAAAATCGACTTAAATTTACTTTTCTGAATATATTGGGCTAGAACCCAGTTTTATGAAAGGAAAAACATCAGTTGCGAGTGCGGCCAGAAATTTAGCTGAAAAAGATCTAGAAATCTTTAACTATCTTATTATTTTTACGGGTATTTTGCCTGCTTTCGTTTAGGAGTGCACCTTTTTTAATGTCATTGGCTTTTTACTCAAGAATTCTTAGGGTTCCAAGATGTATTATAGAGACAAATATATGCAAAATAATAGAAGAAGAAAATTCTCACATATCTTTTTTTGATGTTGTTGGCTGTCGTCTTTCTGATATGTGCATACTTCTGCTGTTAGGCTCTTAAAAGGAAGGATTTTTTTTTTTTGGAAAACGTGGGGGGGGGGGGTGGCAACGTGGGAGAATTAATTTGAAAAAAAAAACCGGGTTTTTTTATATAGCATATATATATATATATATATATATATATATATATATATATATATATATATATATATATATATATATATATATATATATATATATATATATATATATATATATATATATATATATATATATATATATATAAACGGAGCGCTTTTTTGAAGGAGGGGAAGAGATAACAAAAAGGGGTCTGAAAACAGAATTTTTTTGCTATTTCTTTTTTTCTACCAAATTAATTCTCCTACGTTGCCTAACCATTCCACTTTTTTCAAAAACAAAAAAAGTCCTTCCTTTTAAAAGCCTAATAGCCGAAGTATGCACATCGCAGAAAGACGACAGCCAACAACAACCAAAATTATCCATATTATTCTGCATATATTTGTCTCTATAATACATCTGTAATGCCCTAAGAATTCTTGAGCAAAAAGCCAGTGACATATAAAAAAGGGGCACTCCTAAACGAAAACAGAATAAATAGCCGTAAGAATAATAGTTTTTAAGAGGAGTAACATCGGAATTTTCCCAGAAATAATACCTATATTTAACTGTCTTTTTTCTTGTGTCCGGTATTAGCAGTAAGATGCAAAAAATGCTGCCACAAGGCTACACAGCTGCCTCACCACCATTGTTTTTTGTATTATTTAGCGCTGTTAAAATTTGTAATTTGTAATCTCTCTCTCTCTCTCTCTCTCTGTTCCTTCATAAAGGTTTAAGGATTTTTGTAAAACCGGTTGATTTTCTAAATTTCTTTACTTTATCCAAATTGGTTTTTATAACGTAAGAAAGGCATGTATTAATTGTACTTTCAACTGGTATTCACAGAAGACACGTTGCGGCGTGAAACATTTTGTCACGACCACTTTTCCATGCGAAAAAAAAGCACAAGTTAAAACCAAACGTAATAAATTCCCTAATGATTAAGAGATGAATAAAATAATTGGTACGAATTTCTGCGTTCCTCAACCTACCAGTTGCAATACATTTGTGAAAATTTTAATTAACTCTGCTTATTCGAATTTATTGCTCCAGGAGTCAAAGTCTATTTTTTATTTTATTTTATTTTTAGGAGAGCACAAGACGCAGCAAAGAAATTCTCTCCTACTGTAATCTCTTGAACAATATAAAATGTGGAGATCTTACATTTCATGCGTTGTCATATTTTAAATTCGTTTTCGGTGATGTTAATATTTTACATTCTGCAGCTTGTTAAAATCGTCTGCAAACAATACAAAATCGTGTGGAAGATATCAAAAACAGAAATTCTACTCATTTGATACTGCATTCTTTTGCTTTTCAACATTTATGCTCTAGGTTTCGCAACCTTAAGTGTGAGGCCATTATTAAAAAAAAATAATAACTGTAGGAATATCTTTCTTTTTTCCTTTTTTTTCTTTTCTATTTTTGTAAGGTACATTTTAATGACATGCTAAAGAAATCAAGATTATTATTTCCAGCCAAATTATATAGAAATTTATTTTGCATCTAAAAATTTAAACGTTCAATGTTTTTTTTTTTTTTTTTTTTTTACCAAAAACACATTAGAATCACTTTGAAATCTGTTGTTTGATTTATACACTCCAATTACATGTGATGCTAGGTTACAGGAATGTGAAAATGAAGTGTGCGTAGGTTTTTATTTGTTGATAGAAAACGTATTACATTTATTAACAATTGATATCGTGATTCAAGTGTTCACTTTTCGTTTTTTTAGAGAGTTTAAACACAACAGTAACTGAAGTAACATACATCAGTTTTGGAATTATCATAAAATCTGACTTTAAATTTTTAATATAATTATATATTTTGTATAAAATATAAAGTAAAGATTATAATTATTTAAAATTATTGAGCTATTTAATATACTTTTTAAACTTTAGAGTATTTAATTATTATAAAAAAGACACCTATTTATTAATATTTTTAAATTGATTTATCTATATATCTGGGTAGTGATTATTATGATTCGGGAGAAGGATGAGACCCTTGGAGGGTAATGGATAGCAATGCTGTAGTCAACGAAGTTCTATCTGAGGCTCTGCTATTACTGTTACCCTCCTGCCATGATCAGAGCTTTAATAGCTCAAACCTTATCCCTACACTGTCCTCTACAGATAACGGGGAAGATGAAAAGCATTCTTGCTTCGCCCCTTTAAGCCAGTCCTTATAAGGATATAATTGCATTATTATGATTCAATGTTTGGAATCGACCGTGAGATGCGGTGATTTATACTCTTGTAGGGTAATGGATGGCAGTGCTGTAGCCAATGAAGTTCTAACTGAAGCTCGGCAATTGCTGTTACCCTCCTGCCATGATCAGAGCTTTAATAGCTCAATAAAACCTTATTGAGCTATTAAAGTACACTGTCCTCTACTGATAATGGGGAAGATGAAAAGTATTCTTGCTTCACCCATTTAAGCCAGTCCTTATAAGGATAAGGATTATTATGATTGCTACCCACGTGGTAGTGTCGGTAATTTCTTCTTCTGTGTTTTGTTATCTAAGCCTGCAACTCGCGAAAATGGGAATTCAGAAGTGAATTATTTCGATGCAGATGTCAACCACAACATTTAGGCTGTGCTCTGTAGAATAATCAAGTTAAATATCTTTAAATTCGTCAAGGTCTAAGTTAATTAACAACCAATTTAGTTTATTAAATAATCCAATAACCGACCTTCTTGAAATTAAATCATTCATTTGTAGTCGATGATTAGAAGAATGTATTTTAAGTGTGGTGTTTGTGGCATAGATGAAGACTGAAAGAACAAGTGGACACAAGAAATTTGAATACTACTTGGAAAAGCATACTCTTGGGGGATTTATAGAGAACGTGGAACTGATGTTCATCCATTCCGATGCGTGATTCTTCCACCAGTGCGCGATTCTAGTTTAAGGTGCGTGGGGTCGGAGCAAATGAAATGTGCCCTATTCAGAATCATTTTAGTGATGTCGATTTTATGAGAAGTTTGACGCGTCTCGTCATGGTGCAGTTACTGACCACTCTTGTTTTAAATTAGAACCGGATAGTACGCGAAGAATGCTACAATGAATGGCGTTTACGCAGAGCATAATAGACTTTCAAACTTTTTACTAACTCCGACCCTGTACAGAGTTCCTATCCCTTACATTGCTGGAATCTTTGAAGCAGTTGCAAGATATTAGAAAAAGTAAAACTTGGTGCCTACTTTCTTTCTGGTTGATAAACTCTCCTTGATGGTACCTTACGTCATAAAAAATAGTTGTTCCTCCTCTGTCTCTCTCTCCTGTTTACTAGGTTCTTTCTGATTGTCTTCTCTCATATTTTGGACATATAGGACGGACATTTCTGTTGAGATGACGCTGCAAGAACATCAGTTCAATGGATGAGCTTGCTCACACTTAATCATGCAGTATATCATGTTAGACAATTGTGGGTCATTTCTTGCTGATTTATCTCCTTTCAACGAGGAAAAAATCAAGTTGCTTATGAATAAAGAAAATTCTTATCATCTGGTAAAAGAAAGAAGAGGGGGAAGCTGAATCTAGTTGTGTTTCAAAATCATTTTACACCGCGAAATCACTCATTTAATGAAATGTGTTTCTAGTTGTTATTAGTTTTGCATATTACAGCCAAAACTAATAAGGTATTGCATTTTCTCTTTTTGGGATGAAAACCTATGCCACCTGTGTAAGACCTGCGTAGATCCAGATAAAGAGCCATTATATAGCTTATTTATAAAGTATTTTAACCTAATGGGCATCGTGGTTAACGACTAAGTTATTGCGAATCTCATACTTCTACAAAATTAATGTCTGACAATATGATACTCAGACAACAAAGATCATTTCATTCGTTCTTAATTTGTTCTCTTCAAAGTAATCATTACACTTCAGCCAAACATGTTATCATTCTTCAAAGAATACGCTTAAAATCTTTTGTAGTTATTTTCAAAATCTCTATAACTTTGTTTTGTTTGCTGTCTGTAATCAACTTCAGAATAAGGAATGCGTCTACACTCAGATCAATGTCTGGAGATTTAAAACAACTGATCAAATCATTCGGGGACTAGCCTGCTATTATTTTTTTTTTTCCTACGAAAACGAGTATTTACTATTTCTTTGTGTAAATACAACCTCTTTGGCTGATAACTGTAGTCAGGTGTCTATTTGAACGAACTGAATTTCTTGCCTTGCAACATTTATATCGATCCTGTGGGTTGTTGGAGGATCGTCGGTTGCACATCGCCACCGATGTGTTTCTCATATGTTTTAATAAACTTTTTTTCCTTAAGGTACCTGCAGCCAATACGATCTACCTAAAATAGATTTACGAGTACAAGTTTAATAAAAAAAAACCCAGAAAGCTTTTAGAGCATGGAAGGTTTGGAGAGCAATAGGTCAGGAGTGATGCCCAAACTTTGCTCGGAAAAAGACTCCATTTATTAAGTATCGAATATTAAGTAAATAAACAAAGTACTTTAGCAAGCGTAGAAAAACGGATCTTATTATTGGAAGAGTAGTAAAATAAAAAAATATAAATGAAGTAATTGATTAAACGAAAATCTCTTTAGGCTACCCTAAGCTAATATACTATAGGTTTACAACCTTCTGTTGTGGAAATACCCATAAAAATGCTATATATATCACCACGAAATCACGCAGCATTCTTCCAATTATCACTTGTGTTAGGCTTAATTGCTTCATACAGCCAACTAACTTGGCTTCCGTGAAAGCTCATTAATGCTATAATAGGGAGGTAAATCCTATTGGCAAAATCTACAAGTCTGTTGTTCTGGCAGGTTGTCTGTTAAAATAACCCCAAGTTTCTCTAAGAAAAGCAAACATTCCACAACGTATAAGACTGGCTAACTCACAAACAGGTGAAAAGCCCTGACGTTCTTCATGTTCTAGGTAGGATTCAAGTCCATGTCTTTCGAAACGAAGAACCTCGTCGATATAAAGTGATCCAATACAGTACCATGTGTAATTATCAACCTTTTATTATTTTACTTTAATCGAGAAATTACGACAGCAAACTAATTAAAAATGCCGTTTGTTGATGAATAACATGTCGGATAATATAACCTTCATCAGGTATATCGTCCGCTGTTCTGCACATGCTCAGTACTGCGACTTTGACCAATGCATATTTTCTGGTATCCTGCGCTTAGCCAACAATGTATTTTTCTTCAAGTTTGCTATTAACTGATCTTTGTTTTCGTAGTAACGTAATTTCCAATAAAGATAACCTTCTTAGCAATGTAACCCTCATCCTTAGCTATTCTGCGCCTGTATACTGATGTGTTACTTTAATATCATGGAATTTGATATTTTGCGCACACGTTGTGCGAGAAACATCTGATATTGAAAATTTCGTATTTTTCTTTTCTGCCATGCGCAGCAATGTGATACTTACAACACTTTATTTATGTTTGAAATTAAACCTTAGTATTGCAAGTTTAAAACGTAACGCCAAAAATATAGTAAGAAAATTTGTAGCGTTTCTAAACAATAACAAGGAACCAGTGATGAGTGGGGCATCAGATAATTCTCTGGAGAGATTGATAGTGTTATTTGGAGAGAATCATTCTAGTTATATGTGGATTAGAATGATGATCGATTTCTTTCTTTAGATTACAATGTCAAGAAAATGCAGACTCTTACATGGATTCTCTAATTCTAATGTGAATTGAATGTTGGCTGAGTGCGCATGGTGTCCGCTCTCAAACTAGCAATCTTCGTTTTGAATCCTGCCTGAGTATGAATGTTTGTGAATTGTCTTTAGGTAGGAAATGAAATTCATCGCTCGTTGTGATTCCACCGACCAGCTTATTGGAGCCCTGATAATTTTCGAAGTTTGGTCTCTGACACCAGCGTTAAAGGATCAGGTAAAACAATAAAAATAACAATATATATATACATAACAAATAGAGAAAAGTAGAAAAATTGTGCTAAATGCAGAATTGGTTGGTATATAACTTACTTGTACGTAATAATGAGTAACGACAAATTTTTGTCGTTATTTATTATTATTTGTCGATTTTCCGTGAAGTTAGTGTAGTTATTATAATGTTTAAATTGGTTCTGTATATTCTATTCCCAATTTGGCATTTATCTGCATCCTTCTTTTACTCCAGTTTTGAACAAATGGTTAAAATAAATCACCTCAAACCATACCAGAATCAGTGCATGACAAAGCACCAGAAGAATTTGAATAACCCAGAAATCAGATGATCTTTTGTCTGAATAATTTCTTTCAGTGGACGCTGAGAGATGTGATCCAGAAATAACACCTATCCCTGTCATCTTCACACTCTTTTATACTTCGCTTCCACCCCACAACGTTGTGTGGGTGGAAGTCCAATTAGAATGAATGTCAGCACTTTAGATCCACCGCCGACACTCGATCATGCATCAACAAAACTGTCGACATACCATGGGAAGGTGTGTGCAGAAATCCGTTTCTTTGCATTTTCAAACAATTTCGTTTTATCTGTCACAAGGACTGCTTAATAAATTGCCACTCAAAGATCTTCAACACTTTTCATCTGTAACCGGTTTTCTGTTTAGTCGTTTACTGTGTATCATGGTGGAAGAGTGTATCAATGAAAGAGTGCCCTAGAACTTTATTCTTTAATTTATATATATATATATATATATATATATATATTATTATATTATATTCAGTTGGGACTTAATGAGTAGCAAAGTCAATTTAGAATCAAATAACTTAGCACTAATCAAATTTTTTGTTGAACCAATCAAATTTTTTGTTGAGTTAAAAAGACAATAGTCTAACTTGTTAAGGTTTCTCTGTTTTGATATATCCAGGCTTTGGGGTCTGCTGAGTATCATGTGCAATTTTTGAGGGAGAAATTAATAATTAATAAAAGTTCCGTGCATCATTTTTGTGTTTTTTTTTTGGGGGGGGGGGAATTAAAAACCATTATAAAAAAAATATTCATAGAGAGAGGTTTTCGTCTTATTATTTTTAATGTGAAGAAGTTCACTGAAATGATACGAAAATGAATTCTTACCAAATATACTGCACGGTGTTCATATAGTTCATGCTGGAGAAAAACACAATAGAATTTTGAAAAATGAAACTTTACAAATTTTTTGAGTAAAAGATAACGTAATTATTTCATATATACATATATCGCTATATTGATGATATTTTCCTCATCTGGGCAGATGGTGTCAACAACCTCAGTTTATTTTTAGACCATCTAAACAAGTGCCATGAAAAAATCTCTTTTACCTTCGAAGTGGAATCCGATGACTGCCTTCCCATTTTAGACCTGAAACTTACCAGATGTAAGTTTCAGGTCTGAGAATATTAAAATCTCAATTTTTAGAAAGTCTGCTTATACTTATACCTTCATGCTTCCTCCCATCACCATCCCTCACAAAAATTTGGTATTATTTCCACCTTAGCTCACCGAGCCAAATCTTTACTTACAGAAGAAACAGAAATTAAAAATGAACTCATTTTTCATAAAAAAACGTTTATTAATAATGGTTTCTCCCCTAAGCAAATTGACACATTTCTTTCCCCCAGTCACTCAGCTACTTCTGAAGATCCCTCTTCCCCCAGAGCCTTCATCTTTTTTTCCTTACATCAGCTCTCTTTCATCAAAACTGGCAAAAATTATCAAAATGTTTAACTTCAAAACTTGCTTCACTACGCTCCCAAAACTTCGTTCAATACTTAGTGAACCTAAAGAGAAACATCTTCCAACTCAGTTTCCAGGAGGGTACAATATTTTATGTGATTGTGGAAAGCCATACTATGGCCAGACTGCTAAATCCATCCTTCTACGTTTGAAAGAACACCGTAGAGATATCTCCTATAACAGGACTAGAGCCAGCGCTCTCTCTAGCCACGTTCTCTTTTCATTTAACTCAGACGAAGGCCGCCAACACATTGTGAACTGGACTCAAACTTCTAACATCCATGTGTGCTATGATGAGCTCTAAAGAAAGATTGTCGAATCCAGAGAAATTTCTCTAGATTCTTCTCATATCAACAACAGCCTAAGTTTCAATCTCTCTGACGCACACGTTGCCTCTGTTCAGTAATGGCGCTCTCGCGATAACGCGTTGTATACGTTTGTTTGGAACTCAAGCTCGCATTTTGTTTTCAAACAAGCTACTGTCTTTTTTGTACTTGTTCTGTTATTACAATTTTAAGTCTCTGTAATTCTTTATAAATTATTTTTTTGATTGTGATACCTGAAGATGTTGATCGATATTCAACATCTTCAGGTATCACAATTATATATTTATATATATATATATATATATATATATATTATTTATTTATTTATTTATTTATTATTTTTTTAAATAGATTTAATGACTTAAAAACCGAGATTACTTATGAAGATTTAATAAGATTAATACAACTAGTTTCGGCTTATAATAGCCTTCATCAGGTATTCTTAAAGGAAGAGAATAGTAATAAACATTGAAGTATCTAAAAACTTGAAAATACAGGTAAAATATCGCCACACATAATTGATACATAAAAAACGTTGTATTTTCACCTGCTGAGAAAGGCAATTCCACGGTCATCCTCAACTCTGAAGATTACCACAACAAAATGCTTCCATTACTTGGAGATAGTTCGACATATTCAATTCTTCAGGAAGATCCTACAAGAGAATTACAAAACCGTACAAACAACTTGTTAAAGACTGCGAGTGAACTTCCTCATAATGTTCGCCTCTCTTTACGCTCTCTACATCCTCTTATCCCACGCATCTATGGAGTTCCCAAAATTCATAAAGAAAACATCCATCTTCGCCCAATTGTGGAAGGAATTGATTCACCTACATATAAACTTTCAAAATATCTAGCAAAGCACCTCAAGTGTTTCTCCAATAAATCTTCATCTTTCATCAAAAACACCACAGATTTTGTTTCACATATAAAAGATATTCCCATCAATGAAAATGACATTCTAGCAAGTTTTGACATTATCTCTTCTTTACTAACATTCCTACAGATGAGGTACTTACATTATTAAAGGACAAATTATCCAAAAAAATGTTTGCTTTATTAAAATATTGCATTCATTCTGGTTACTTCAAAAATCAGGACTCCGTTTACCATCAAAAACAAGGCCTGGCAATGGGCAATCCTTTGTTCCCAGTTCTAGCTAACATCTTCCTTGAAGATTTTGAAACGAAAGCCATATCTTCCTTCTCATTTAAACCGAAAGTTTGGAAAAGATATGTTGATGATATTTTCATTGTTTGGAATCACGGGCACACATCTCGCATAGCTTTTCTTAATTATCTTAACATACAACATCCTAATATAAAATTTACTGCTGATCTAGAAAATAATAACTACTTGCCTTTCCTGGATGTCATGCTTACACGTTGCTCTGAAAGATTAAAAATCTCTATATACAGAAAACCTACTCATACCAATAGATATCTGCATAATCTTTCTCATCATTTTCCGCCACAAAAACTTGGAACTATATCTACTTTAGGACACAGAGCACGCTCTCTCTTGAATGAACAAGATGAACTACAAAAAGAAATAAATCAACTCTCGCTTATCTTTAAACAAAATGGTTACTCTGAAAAAACGATTAAGAAATTTCTTCTGGATCCTCCTAGACAGTGCACCACAGGAACTAGTAATTTTAAAGGCAGAATCTCCATCCCATATATTAGCACAGTCTCTAACAAATTAGCAAAAGTCCTTAAAAATATAACATCAAGACGTTCTTCACCACTCTTCCAAAAATCCGTTCTCTAATCAGTCATCCAAAGCCTCCTCATCACAACCTAAAATATCCAGGTGTATATAAATTATGGTGCGATTGCAATATCCTTTACTTCGGACAAACTAATAAATCTGTTGAGCAACGTATAGAAGAGCATAAAAGAGACATCTCTTACAAAAGATCACATGCAACTGCGTTATCCAGTCATGTTCTTTTTTCAAATAATCCTAATGATGATCAACAAAGCCACTCCGTTTGCTGGGATAGATCAGAAAACATTTTTCGCTCTGATGATGAGTTTGAGAGAAAAATTATAGAATCAAGGGAAATCCTTCTGAATTCTGTCCACGTAAACAACAATTGAGTTATAACATCCCAGATAGCCATGCTGCAGTTATTCAATATTGGCGTTCACGTGAGTCTGCACGCATACTTGCAATAAACAATGGCACGTCTGTTAGAACAACTTGAAAAAATACAACGTTTTTTATGTATCAATTATGTGTGGAGATATTTTACCTGTATTTTCAAGTTTTTAGATACTTCAATGTTTATTACAATTCTCTTCCTTTGAGAATACCTGATGAAGGCTATTATAAGCCGAAACTAGTTGTATTAATCTTATTAAATCTTTATAAGTAATCTCGGTTTTTAAGTGATTAAATCTATTTTTAAAAATGTATCACAACAACCGAGTTGAAGCATATAATTATACACACACACACACACACACACACACACACACACACACACACACACACACACACACACACACATATATATATATATATATATATATATACAGGGTGGTTCAAATATTTCACGTACAAACTTTGAGGGGAGATAGAGAACATCATAATCAACCATATTCACCTTTCCCGATACATTCGTACAGCGGCTCGTCCATTGCCGTCAGTAGTAGTAGGGTCACTTCTGACCAGATCAAGATCAAGACAAGTTAAGGGATCGTGACATCATTGGTTGATAAGATGATCGACGTCATTGATCAATTTCAGATGATCAATGATGATCAAAAGATGATCAATTTCCCTGGGGACATATGAGTTATTGAAGTCAGGTCTTGTGTTTTGGTTCGCGTATGTAACACACACACACACACACACACACACACACACACACACACAATGTTTTCTTGTCAATAGATGAGTATGGGAATTTTTAATTTGGACTCGAGATGTTGGCAGCATTTAGACCTTTTCTGAATAATTAATTACAAGTTATCATTGGTGTCTTTCTCAAACACACACACACAAATACGTTTTCCTTTTCAGTAGTTGAATATGGGAATTCTAAGTTTAGCGTCGAGATGTTGGCAGCATTTATGAAATTGGTGGGACACTTTAAACGAAATAGGGGAAGGGTAAATGGGGAAAGCGACATCACTGTCGTGGATTTTTATTGTTGTGAGATGTAGATAAGTGAATGGTTTGCACATGGAGTTGTTGGCGATGGTTAGGGATAACATAGAATATGGAATGTTTGGAATTTCGTTTGGGGCCATAAATCTGTCAGGGACATCATATGGAGTGATTGGCTCACGTATGGCATTGTGCGTGATGGTTAGAGATAAAGAATCATGAAGTTATGAGTTTGGAATTTTCTGTGGAACATATGTCTCAGACAAGATATGGCGGCAGCATTTAGACATTTTCTAAATAATTAATTATAGACTATCATTGCTTCTCCCTCCCCCTCAAGTACACACACACACACACACATATTTTCTTGTCAATAGATGAGTATGGGAATTTTTAGTTTAGACTCCAGATGTTGGCAGCATTTAGACCTTTTCAGAATAATTAATTACAATCTATCATTGGTTCTCCCTCAAACACACACACACACACGCACGCACACACACACACGCGCGAGCTAGCGCGCGCACACACACACACACACACACACACGCATGCACGCACGCACGCACATTTT
The DNA here is from genome assembly GCF_054136105.1 of Typopeltis vanoorti. Taxonomy (NCBI): domain Eukaryota; kingdom Metazoa; phylum Arthropoda; class Arachnida; order Uropygi; family Thelyphonidae; genus Typopeltis; species Typopeltis vanoorti. Next base: position 99,823,799 of record NC_143559.1, on the reverse strand, counting down.
TCTTGTCAATAGTTGAGTATGGGAATTTTTAGTTTAGTGTCGAGATGTTGGCATCATTTAGACCTTTTCTGTTTATTTAATTAGAAAATGATGTTATCTTTTTATAAAAGTTTTTGGCTGTTGGAATTTTTAGTTTAGAGTCAAGAATGGACTAAGTCTTAAGAGATAAAAATGAGTTCCTTTTTGAATGGAAAACCAAACCGCATTTTTTTTTCAAATAAATAACTAATAAATAAAAATTAAGCGGATAAAAATCCTATGTTGTTATATAGCCAGTAAGTGAAACTCAAGATCGAGAACTACGATCTATATGAGTTTCAATGCCGAAAAACTATCGGCGAAGGCAATTCGAAGCAAAGGTGGAGCAAGCTCGAATTGCCTTCGCCGATAGTTTTTCGGCATTGAAACTCATATAGATCGTAGTTCTCGATCTTGAGTTTCACTTACTGGCTATATAACAACATAGGATTTTTATCCGCTTAATTTCTATTAAGTTGCCAGAAAACTAGCCGTTTGTCTTTTCATTTTAATAACTAATAAATAAATAAATAAACAGAGATTTTAATGGATTACAAGAACTTTGTATGCAGTCTAGAAAAATTCTAATGATAATTTAGTTCAACTTACAGTCTCTTAAGACTAGGTCTTCTGAATGCCAAGATAGCTGAATTGTAACCATATATCCACAGCACAACACACACAAAACACAAGGGTTGAAAGAATGAAAGTTCTGTAAAAAACCTGAAAAGATAGTTGACTTTTGTTCCCTTAGATTTTCTGTCCATTTGGTACTCTTCGTTAATTTCATTCGCACTGGGATCATGCTATGTTTCTTTCCCATGGTAGTGAGTGTAAATTCAACTTGTCTTTTTCATGACTAATATCCGCCAGCAACCGGAATATTTCTATGTCTCGATGTGGAGTTTTTGATATGATTCTCTATTTTTTTTTTCAAATTGATTAGTTATTTTTCTCTATTTTACTTTTAAAAATTTAGTTTAACTACATATTCTAACCAGAATTACTGAGCAAAATAAATAAATAAATAAATAAATTGTGTGTGAATTTATTCCCCTCCCCCGTAGATTTTTCATTTCTGTTATCTTAAAGATGTGTCTCATTTCCAGTGACAATTTTGTTGTACCTAGGTGAGAAATCGTGTGTTTGGTTTGGAACTCTTTCTTAGCGTTTCCCCATATTTCAAATGAATATTGCCTGTGTAGTATACTTTGTTAATTTCTATGTTACCTTTTATTTGACTGAAATATTATTTACAATATTGTATTTCTGATTCTAACATACAGAAATTAAATAAAGTAAAAAATACACTATTTTTTGTTTGTTTGTTTCTTAATCTTCTGATTTAACATTTGTGCTGATGTTAAAAGGGTGTGATTTGCCATGGTTGCGTACATGACACGTGATTTCTCCATGTAACATTTAAATATAAGTTTAACTATGCTTTTTATAGGAGAGGCACCAATTTACCATCAAATATGGGCAAACGCAAAGAATGGAAGGTGTCAACTCCCTTGTTTTATTCATTTCCGTTAGTCCACCCCCAAAAAACGTTTGTTTGCTCCGAAGTTTTCAGTATCAGTTGGAGGTGACATCACTAAAAGATAACCACAAATGGCGAGCTCGCTCATCTCCCTTGGGTGAGCAGACATCTTCTGGAGGAGAGGTGGGGAATTAGGTGGGTGAGGGGAAGCATTGTAGGGAAGACCACTGTCAACCTCTTGACTACCCTTTCATCATCATCACCTAATGGTATATATACATATATTTTTTTTTTTCCATCCCAACAATTTTGGACATATGAGTGAGAGAACTAGTCACATGCTCTAACATCAAAAACGCTCTTTGAGGATAAAAATACTTCACATAATAAGGATAAATAATACAGAATACCATTGAATCCACAGAGATAAGGTTTTCCCCATGATGTCACAAAGTAAGATAAACTCACATCAACATCATATCCACCAGCATGCGAAAACATGTCCGTGAATCAGCTGCGTGAAAGTTTCATTTTTGAAGAAACAGTCAGGGAAGGGTAGGGTAGGCTACACAGTACTATAAGGAAAAACAATTGAGTCAAGTGGCTTTGGACTTCAAGCAACCGTTCATCCACTGCAGCAGCTATTGTATTTTGTTGTGGGGTTTTGTGGCCAGTAAAGTAAAATTAATAGGTGAGCCACAAGAGTCTTTGAAATTTTCTTTGTGTAAAGTTCTAATTGTTTGGAATTTTGTAACAGAAAGTTAACATAAATATAAGATCAGAACTAATAATCACTGAAATAATAATAATTAACTATTTATTTGTGGTGCCAAATGAAGTAATGTAAGAAGAATGAAGGAAAAAGAATATGAAAAATCTACAGTGGGTGAAAAATACGAAGTTTCTGTTCTCATTATCATTATTGATGTTCAATTTCTTTTGAATAAGAATTCAACTTTATTTCCTAAAGAAATTTGTATTTCAAAGGGAATTATTCTAAGATATGCATCGACAAAATCACCTTGTAGTTGGAAAGAATTACCTGAAAGAGTTAAAATACGGAATTCTTGGTTAATAAAATATAATCATCAGCTGAAATGGGAAATTGGTTCACTATCTCTGGACAAACTGAAAGAATGGATAATAGAATCAACATGCAAATATCAAATATTGCTTTCCAAAGGAAGAGAAAAATCAAAAACATTACATTTTAATAGGCAGACCTGTTGTTGATTTAAATGGGTTGACCTAAACTTGAAAAAATGTCATGTGCTTTTAAAGACATTTGGAAACATAATGGATGATTCTGTGCTTATATCAATGCTCAAAAATATATTATTGGTTTAAAAAAAATAAAAATGTAACCCTTAATTTTACTACAGTAACAAATACCCATTATCACAAATGAATAAACTTTCAGATGTGTGTGTCACATGTCAAAAACCACGTGATGGCAATTCCGCAACCATGGAAACCTTTGAACAACAGAGCAAATTTAACAATAAGAAGATTCAGGAACAAAAAATAGAGCATATTTTTTACTTGATTTATTTTCTATATGTTAGATTCAGTAAATAGGATTTGTAAATAATATTTCACTCAAATAAAATGTGTAAATTTAAATGAATAAATGGATATCATTGATGTGTTATGCCAATTTAAGTAAGACCATATATATATATATATATTTTTTTTTGTCACAGTGAAATCACACACAATATATTTATTTAATTTATTTTGCTCAGCTAATCTGGTTAGAATATGTAGTTAAACGGAATTTTAAAAATAAAATAGAGAAAAACAATAAATCAGTTTGAAAAAAAAAATACAATGCAATTCTATTCTGTTAATAAAATTAACAGAATAGAATTGCTCTGACAAAAATGCAGGATTCTGAAGTATAATCTTTGGAATTAAGTTGAAAATTATAGTACTAAACCTAATATTCAGTTGAAATAAAAATAAGTATTTATTTATTTGTGTTGGAAAAAATACCTAATATAATAAATGTGTTAAATATATAAATATCCCTACTGTGAAATAAATGCCTGGGTGAGAGGACAACAGTCAATTGGGACTAATGGAAATGAGGCAAACAAGGGAGTTGACACCTTTCATTCTTTGCCTTTGCCCATATTTAATGTTAATTTGGTGCCTCTTCTGTAAAAATCATAGTTAAACTTGTTTGAAATGTCACATGGAGAAATCACATGAATGTCAACTACGCCCCCATGGCAAATCATATCCTTTGAACATCAGCGCAAATGTTAAATCAGAAGAGTAAGAAACAAACAAAAAAATAGCATTTTTTCACTTTATTTAATTTCTGTATGTTAGAATCAGAAATACAATATTGAAAATCATATTTCAGTCAAATAAAAGGTAACATAGAAATTATCAAAGTATACTACACAGGTAATATTAATTTGAAATATAAGAAAACGCTAACGAAGAGTTCCAACTCAAACACATGATTTCTCACCTAGTCACAACAAAATTGCAACCAGAAATGAGACACATCCTTAAGATAACAGAAATGAAAAATCTACAATGTTGGAAAATAAATTCACGCAATTTATTTATTTATTTATTTTGGTCAGTTATTCTGTTTAGAATATATAGTTAAACTGAATTTTTAAAAGTAAAATAGAGAAAAATAACCAATTAATTTTGAAAAAAAAAAAAGAGAACCATATCAAAACTTCTGCATTGAGAGATACGAATTTTACGCTCCCTGGTGGATATTAGTCATGAAAAAGACATGTTGAGTTTACACTCACCATCGTGGGAAAAAATAGCATGATCCCAGAGTGAATGAAATTAACAAAGAGTACCAAACAGTCAGAAAATCTAAGGGAACATAAGTCAACTAGCTTTTCAGGTTATTTACAGAACTTTCATTCTTTCAACCCTTGTGTTTTGCATGTGTTGTGCTGTGGATATATGGTTACAATTCAGCTATTTTGGAATATCTCTTGGCATTCAGAAGACCTATTCTTAAGAGACTGTAAGTTGAACTAAATTATCATTAGAATTTTTCTAGACTACATACAAAAGTTCTTGTAATCCATTAAAACTCTGTTTATTTATTTATTTATTAAAAAATTGCCGTTTGCTTTTTTATTCAAAAAAGCACTCATTTTTATCTCTAAACACTGATACCATTCTTGACTCTAAACTAAAAATTCCAATAGACAAAAACCTTTGTATTAACGATAATATTAATTTGTAATTAATTATTCAGAAAAGGTCTAAATGCTACCATCATCTCTACTCTAAACTAAAAATTCCCATACTCAACTATTGAGAAGAAACACGTGTGTGTGTTTGAGGGGGATACAATGATAGCTTGAAATTAATTCAGAAAAGGTCTAAATGATGCCAATATTTCGAGTATAAACTAAAAATTCCCATACTCATCTATTGACAAGAAAACGCGCACGTGTGTGTGTGTGTGTGTGTGCGCGCGTTTGAAGGGGGACAGCAATAATAGTATATAACTAATTATAACTAATAATATAACTTCTAATATAACTAATTATTCATAAAAGGTCTAAATACTGCTGACATCTCTTGACTGAGTTATGTTCCCCAGAAAATTACAAACTCATAGCATTGCAATTCGTTATCTCTAACCAACCCACAACGACTTATGCGAACCAAACACAACAGGATGTCACTGAAAGATGGGGGCCCTAGCTAAAAAATTCTAAAAATTCCATACGCTATCCTATTACAAACCATCACCCGCAATTCCATATGCAAAACATTTACTTAGTTACATCTGACAACAACACAAATCCACGACAATGACGTTGCTTCCCCATTCACCCTACACCTATTTGGTTTAAAGTGTCCCACCAATTACATAAATGCTGCCAATATCTCGACTCTAAAGTAAGAATTCCCATACTCAACTATTGACAAGGAAAACGTATTTGTGTGTGTGTGTGTGTGTGTGTTTGAGGGAGGCACCAATGATATGATAGCTTGTAATTAATTATTCAGAAAAGGCCTAAATGCTGCCAACATCTCGAGTCTAAAATTCCCATACTCATCTATTGACAAGAAAACATTGTGTGTGTGTCTGTTTGAGGGGGGGGGATACAGCAATGACACGAATCCTTATCCACTAATATATCTTCTTTTTCCATTCAAAACAACAGCATTTATTTACAAGTAACAAATTCCATCACTTATCTAGATCTGATAAAACACACACCCATGACACTAATGTCACTAGACCCATTCACCCTACCCCTATTTGGTTTAAACTTCCCCACTAATCAGAACACGATTCCTTATCTCTAAGCATCACCCATAATTCCATACACGAACCAAACCAGAAGACCTGACTTCAATAACTCATATGTCCCCAGAGAAATTCCAAACATTCCAATCGCATGCCGTCACACACACACACACAATGACGTCGATCACCTTATCAACCAATGACGTCACGAGCCCTTATCTTGTCTTGATCTTGATCTGGTCAGAAGTGACCCCACTACTACTGATGGTAATGGATGAGTTGCTGTACAGATGTATCGTGAAAGGTACCCAAACAGATGTGTGCCGCATCAACAAATATTTGTGCATTTGCATCAGAATTTGTGTGAATATTGATCATTCAGGGATTGCAGGCATGATAGTCGGTGGCCACGATCGATGGGAAATCCCGCCATGGAAGAGGAGGTGTTGCATGCAATACACAATGATCTAGAGACAAGCACATGTGCTGTTGCCTCTGCTATAGGAATATCTCGATCCAGTGTATTGTGCGTTTTGCACACTGAGTTCTTATATCCGTTTCATCTGCAATTGGTCCAGTTACTGATGGCCGAACATTATCATCGACGTGTGGAATTCGCGCAGTGGTTTCTGCAGAAAAGTGCCATAGAACAGGATTTTCCAACTTGTGTTTTGTTCACAGATGAAGCTTCATTTACCTGCGATGGGATCTTCAATCACCATAATGCTCATGTGTGGGCCCATGAAAACACACACACACACTGTGCGATGACATGCTGCACAACGCTTCGTGATTAATGTATGGGCAGATATCGCCGTTGACTGTTTATTTGTCCCATACCTGTTACCACTCCCTGACTGGACTCCCAGAAGTATCAGACCTTCCTGGAAGATGTTCTGCTGGATTTACTGAACAATGTTCCGATGACTGTGTATCGGCAGATGTGGTTCCAATCCAATGGGGCTCCATCCCATTTTGGCAATTCTGTGAGTCAAAATGGGCTGGATCCCCAAAGGACCCAATGGATTGGGCTTGGTGGACGAGTGGCATGGCCCCACACTCACTTGATTTATCGAGCATTGATTTCTTTCTGTGGGGGGACCTTAAAGCCATCGTGTACGAAACGCCTGTTGCCTCTGACATGGACCTCGTGGCAAGAATCGTCATCGCCGCCGCTAATATCCGAGAAATTCCAGGTATTTTCGAAAATATACGGCAATCAATGCGTAATCGGTGTCAGCCATGTATCACTGCTAATGGTCGTAATTTTGAGCACCTGAGACTGTATTGTGTATCTAACTACTAGTGAATTGTTCAGTTACACCTAATAAATTTGTTTACACTACTTACTGCAATGTGTTATTTCTGTATCTTTGTGACCTTGTTAGTACCTTCCGGTGGCGTTTCAGGTAATGATCTTCAATATGAACATGGTTGATTTTGATGTTCTCTACCTTCCCTCAAAGTTTATGCGTGGAAATTTGAACCACCCTGTATTCATATATGTAGAAAGTTTTTTACCTTGGGTATAATAGATGTTAAAGACATCAAGCTATTTTAAACCTGATTTTACTCCATTTCCCAAGTAAGCAAACAGACAAGTAAGTCAAGTGTGCGCCTGCACGTAGTACAAGTCTAGCTGACCCACAAAGTAGTGCAAGTCTAGGCATCTCGTGGTAAACGTGGAATATGCTCTAATCACTATTCTTAATATTTACTCTTAATGCAAAGCCTTGAGGAGATGTATGATGCTATGCACTAAAGGCAATGGGCCTCTATCCAGACCCGTTTCGACCTTTGAATAAGTGAAACTGGCTCTAAAAATAAGACGATCCCGAAAGATCGCCCAACTCCGCGTTGTTCCACACAATGACAGGCTGACCCCGCCACCGAGAAGAACTTCTCAGCATTGGCTCTACCCACTGGCAGGCTCACCCCACTACCATAATATCAGCAGTGGCCCCACTCAGAGACAGGCAAAAACCTATTCCCAAGCAGAGCCTCTCAGAGCCATCCCCCACCCCCCACCGGTTTCGACCTTTATTGAGGTCTCATCAGTGGGAGTCAGGCTTAGAAATACCAAGGTTAAGTAATACAGAGCTAATAAGTATTTTACCAAAACAAGTTACCATAAGGTGCTTTGACCTTATTAAATAAAAATCTCAGGATGAGAGATAGATGTAGAAAGTTTTTACCTTGGGTATAATGTATGTTAAAAATGCCAACCTGTTTCAAACCTGGTTTTACTCCATTTCCCAAGTAAGTCAGCAAACAGACAAATAAGTCAAGTTTGTGCCTGCACGTAGTGCAAGTCTAGGTGAACCGCAAAGTTGTCCAAGTCTAGGCAACTCGTGGTAAAGGTGGAATAAGCTCTGATCACTATTCTTAATATTTACCCTTAATGCAAAGCCCATCTCCTTGAGGAGATGTATGATGCTTTGTATTAAAGGCAAGGGGGCCACTACCCAGACCGGTTTCGACCTTAATCGAGGTCTCATCAGTGGGAGCCAGGCTTAGAAATACGAGTTGCCTAGACTTGCACTACGTATATATATATATATATATATATATATATATATATAATGGTATATTTATTAAGAAAAATATCTACTGTGAGATACTACTCGCATCTCACGGTCGATTCATTCCCAATCCTTCTTCCCCCTCCCTTCTTGAGTCCTTATAAGGACTGGCTTAAAGGGGCGAAGCAAGAACGTTTTTCATCGTCCCCGTTATCTGTAGAGGACAGTGTAGGGATAAGGTGTTATTGCGCTATTAACGCTCTGATCATGGCAGCAGGGTAACAGCAATAGCCTAGCCTCAGTTAGAACTTCATTGGCTACAGCATTTTCATCCAGCAAATTCAATTGGCCCTTCTTGAGTGAAGATAATATAATTATTTCATATTGATATATATATATATATATATATATCCTTATCCTTATAAGGACTGACTTAAAGGGGCGAAGCAATATTGCTTTTCATATTCCCCGTTGTCTGTAGAGGACAGTGTAAGGAGAAGGTGTTATTGAGCTATAAAGCTCTGATCTTGGCAAGAGGGTAACAGCAATAGCCGAGTCTCAGTTAGAACTTCATTGGCTACAGCATTTCCATCCAGCAAATTCAATTGGCCCTTCTTGAGTGAAGATAATATAATTATTTCATATTGATATATATATATATATATATATATCAATATTTCATATTGATATATATATATATATATATATATCAATATGAAACGATACATCAGTTAGAACTTCATTGGCTATATATATATATATATGGTATATTAAGAAAAGTATGTAATTTATTTCATAATTTTGGGTATTGATAATTTTGTTCATAAAATAAATCCTATAATTTCATTTAACGAAGTATTTTTAAAAGGATATAATATTAAACTGAGAAAAAGTGCTGTTTAAATATTGACTTTATAGGACAGACATTTACTGTTATAATTTTACATTCATTTCTAGAGCAGGGCTCCTGAAATTCGGCACCGTCTCGTTGTCTTTGTTAAATTATGATAATGAGAATAACGGATGGACGCCTTTATTATACGGTAGATTTCGAGACAATGTAAGCACTAAAATTGCTCAACATTAATTTAGCTACTCCCCATTTTGAGGTCGTGGATCATTTCCGAATTTGTTTTGATATTTTGTAAGTCCATATATTTTGTGGTCAAGCAGAACTCATCTTTTCATGTGGAATAATTATTTGCTGTTACTAATGCAGCGCCATTTCGTGGTGGAGGGAGAAAATACATGCTGTATCATAATTATTTACTGACGCAAAAAACCGGTTATTCAAAATAATTTGTTCTCAGATCTACTCTAGCAGATTTGGCGGCAGACTGTGTTTTGTATTATTATTGCAAACAAAAAATAAATCAAATATTAATAAGAAAAAAATAGCAACTCGTGCACACTTAAATGAATAATCTGTTGCTATCAATGAAATCCTGGATCCTGTTTTGTGACTCCACCAACAGAGGTCAGCTCACCCTTGAGTTGTTTGTAGTTACGAAAAGCACAAGTAAAAATTTTGTGGTACTTGCTTCGATAGCAGTGACTACAGCGAACTAGAATATCAAAGTTTATTGCAATCTCTCTCTCTCTCTCTCACACACACACACACACACACACATACACACACACACACACACACACACGACGATAACGGTGTTATAAATGCATCAGTTATTCGATTTTTTTTTAATAGAGGAAGCAACCAAATAATGAAGGAAGGCATCAAGAGGACCCACAAAAGATTCTTCGTTTTGAATGGCATACTCTACGTATTCCACAGATTGCCTTATGTTAATATTTTCACTGCACGCTCCACTTCTTATGATGTAACCTGAAAGTTACATCATTAAAGAAGAAAAGCGATTGACGAAGTTTTTAACAATAAAACAGCAACTCCATAAAATGGTGCTCGTTGATAACCAGAACTTGTTTGTTTGTCGGTGTCATCGGTTGAACCTAATAGAATGCCGAGAAGTGATAAATTAGTTTTTAATGTAAATATCGGGAGAAAATTCAAAGCGGTTTATGTTTCGCAAGTTTAAAAAAGCTGCAAAGTTTTCATCTACAGGGATTTTTGGCATTATTACCAAACACACAATAGCGTGAGCGGTTGGCCCAGAATAACAATATTAAAGGTTTGTCGAAATAAGACAACAAAACGACAATTTGAAAAAAAAACACGCTGCTAGAAAACATTAGTTGAATTTCGACACCCAAAAGAGAGCAAAGAAATTTTATTGAAACGAGCAAAACTCATCACTGGCTCAAAGAGCATCTCAGCTGAGCCCGTCAGCAACACAATCATCACTCACGTCATTTAACGGAGGGTGGGGTGTCCAAGGTATCTTTTTACTCTACAATAGAATGCCAAAAGTCTCTCTATGAAATTTCCTATAAACTTCAGGTAGTATTATACTCGTACACAGAGAGAGAGAGAGAGAGAGAGAGAGAGAGAGAGAGAGAGAGAGAGAGAGAGAGAGAGAGGGAGGGAGAGAGAGAACTAACCTATTAGTTCTCTCTATCAGAGCAGAGGAATATGATACCTCATAATTGTGTATTCTAATCTTATTAATTTTTTTAAACAAATTGTTTATGTTTTTAAGAGCTGAAAAAATCCAGGTGTGCAAAATATTTTACACTAGCGGTAAACTCGCTTTGTTGCCAGTGGTCTCTCCCCACCTCCACCTACGTATCAACTAGCACTTTCTCAACACACACACCATTATAATTTATTACCGAAAATTTCATGTTCATTTCCTATTTGAAAGATAAATTTAAAAAAAAAAAAGAAAAAACATATCCATATGTCCAAGTCAGTTGCCAGTTGTCCAAATGGATGCACGGGAATGCCGAGCCGGATGCATTAAATTGCCTATAGATCCTAATCAGTGGGTTCAATCCGTCAAATTTTATTTAATTCAAAAGTTTTATATAATTCCAATAATTTAAATAATTTTATATACTGTTTTCTGTTTCTTAATTATACTATGTTCCAGGGATATAAATAGACGAAAGTATACAAAGTAGTCAATTTATAAGTGTAAAAAATATAAATTGACTTTCATTAATAATTCATAAAGGTTAAAATGTAATATTTCAAAACAAGTTGTTTTAATGGTTATTCTGAAAGCAATACACCTCTTTAAATATTCAATATCATAAATTTAATAAGAGGACACGGTAGGTAATTTGTCGAAGCTTTTCAGGACTTCCAGGGTAACAAATGGCAATGCTGTAGCCAATGAAGTTTTAACTGAGGCTCGGCTATTGCCGTTACCCAGCCATGACTAGAGCTTTTTAGCTCAACAACACTCCATCCACACAGATTTTCTTCATTCAGATGACGGGATAAAGAGTCAAGGACTCAGTCCATCGCCCAGTTCTTTTAAGAACTAATTTGTCGAAAGACAAGGTTTGTGCTATGTAAACAGTTATACAGTATACAGTTATATATAATATAAGCATTTTAAAATTTTCATTTCAATATTCTTCATTTTTTACATTTTTTATTTATCAACACGTGGATCAAATCCCGTTCTATTTTTTTCAATCCTTCTTTGTGATTTGTATTGAAGGCAATGAGTTTCAATAAAAATAAATATTCTTCATTTTTTATTTATCAACACGTGGATCAAATCCCGTTCTATTTTTTTCAATCCTTCTTTGTAATTTGTATTGAAGGCAATGAGTTTCGATAAAAATAAATACAGTAGTAATTGAATCACAGAAAAGAGAGCATGCATTGCATGTTGAATATTAAATCGTGTTCGTTAAAACTCTTCGAATAGTTTCGACTTTTTCAATAAAGATCATTCTAAAATTTTATTGATATTATTTCCCGATGAATACGTTCATCGCATTTCCCGTTAAGTTAAGACGTGATATTTTTTCTATTATTTTGTAAGTTGCAGTTAATATTTTATCTTTTAAAGTTTTGACTTCAATGTTTTGTGCGTGACTCTAACGATATCCAATAATAGCGATTGGATTCATTGTATCTAGAAGAACCTATAATTTGATTTCGTTAAATCCTGCTTAGATGAAAGAAAACTAAAACAGATATTGAAGTTCATAAATGCCTGTTTTATTCATAGAATTACTGCCTCTCAGCTTAGAGATGCCCGGCAGAGATAAAGGACATCGGACTGAATTGATTACCAGTTCTTTTCTTTCACTTTGATTTATGAATTGCTATTCAGATGTTCGGAAGGGCAAACAATGTTCAAAGTATTTAAGTATAACCAGACAATATTTTTTGGTTGAGTATCAAATATTAATATATCTATCCTCTACACTGATTTGATGTAGATTTTTTCACAAATTTGCTCATTTACAGGGAATAGAGAGGCTATTTTATTATTATTATTATTATTATTATTATTATTATTATTAAGTAAATAAACATACATAAACAGTAGCAACAACACAAATAGTGAAAGCTAAATCCCACTCTCTTCATAAAAGCTAACCGAAGCTTCGAAGTAGGTGGGATTAACTTGCCTCACTCATCTACAAGTAATCCTTATAAGCAGATGCAGAAATTTGTATGAATAATCACTCTTTCTCAAACTTTAAAAATAAAAATATATATATATAAATAAAAATTAATGAGAAATAATAATTATAATTATTACCTTATTAATTGTTATTATTACAAATGAGAAATAATAAAATGTTAAAATTTTTTTCAAAAAAAAAGTTTAATTAATTATTAAAAACATCTGTAATAATCATCATTATGAATATTATAATAATATACGTTATAAACATTTATTGTTATTATTATTATTTAAAAAAAACTTTATGTACGAGAAAGTATTTGTTATGATAATTGTGTTCATATAATGTATGTAATTTATCTGAAAAAAAAAATGTAATTTTTATATTTTTCTTAATTTCTATAATTTTATAATGTAATTATTATATGTATGCAAGACATAATAAAAGTGTTATTATTATTATTAAAAAATTATCATTATTATTATTATTATTATTATTATTGCAATCAGAAGCCTTACAAATTACAGTAGCCTAAAAACGGACCATGGACATAGTATGATCGAGAAATACGCACCCTACACAACTTACAGAACTTAATGAAATGCAATATATTATTTTAGGTGTTTCAGATTTTAGAATCTGAAAAACCTAAAATAATATATTGGTATTCCTAATTATTGTACGTGCTCGTGTGTGTGTGTGTGTGTGTGTGTGTGTGTGTGTGTGTGTGTGTGTGTGTGTGTGTGTGTGTGTGTGTGTGTGTGTGTGTGTGTGTGTGTGTGTGTGTGTGTGTGTGTGTGTGTGTGTGCGTGCGTGTGTGTATTTCTTATCCTACGGCTGGGGTACATAACAAATCTAGCAAGCGATTTACCAAGTAATTTTATAAACTTTGTTATTTTACTCCTAATCCCAAGTAAGCAAACAGTTAAGTTTTCGCCTGAACGTAGTTCAAGTCTAAAGGTGGTGCAACACCAGGGCAACTCATTGTAAAGGTGGGTAAATCTCTGATCACTGTTCTTAGTATTTTCCATAATGTAAAGCACATCTCACTAAGAGATGTATACTGCAAATACATTATGGGTGGGGTCACTACCCAGACCGGTTTCAACCTCTTTTGAGGTCTCCTCAGTGAGTAGCTAGACCCTGGGTCTAGCTACTCACTGAGGAGACCAAGCCTAACTGTTTGCTTACTTGGAATTAGGAGTAAAATAACCAAGTTTATAAAGTTACTTGGTAACCCTAATATACATTACCCAAAATTAAAAAAAAAATTATTTACATATATATATATGTATTTCCACAACTCATAAGCCCTTGGGTAGGGTTCGAATTAGTGGAATATAACCAGCCTTTAGACTGAGGAGGCAAATCAAGCTTTGATGAATATTATATATATATATATATATATATAATTTCAAAAGATATACTCTTTTATAAGATTTTTGCTTGGAAAGATCCTGTTTCGTATCGGTCTTAAATTCAAAGAACTCATTTTGAACTGAATGCGAGTCATCTAATCGCATATGTAAGTCAATAAGCGCCCCACACAAACACACACACACATACATACACACCGAAAATATGAAAGATCGGACTTTCCGGGAAAAAAAAAAAAAACAGTCTGGACGCAGATAAGAATATGCACTGCCACAGGAAGAGAAGATTGATAGCCTTGTCATAATATGATCTATGTTTGTGAATGACACGTTTCCTGGTATAAATAGGCTGAAGCGAGCATCGAAATAACATACAAAACATTTCTGTTACGAAATGAAGCAATGAATGATTATTTTAACCATATGCTATGCTCATTTTAAAATCTGTTTAAAATCTGGCACACATCCATCTTGTTTATTTGTATTAGAATGCCAAAAGGAAGGAGTTCGGCAGTTTACTGTGCTAGTGAGAATTGAAGGGATGAATTTTTTTTTTTTTTTTGCAAATAAAACTCTGTGGAATGTTCTACTAATTTTGAACAAAACATTGGACAAGCACGTAATCAGATGGTCCAGCAATGTAGATGATCGACTAGAGCAGTATATATCGACAGAGCATCGCATCAGGACAAAGTTCAAAGACCGCAAACCCTATCATCGCGAATGTTAGAGCCCAGCTAAGAATAGAATTGTTACATACGATACAACTGTCACATAAGCCAAATTTCTCCCAATTCATAACTTCAATTACAGACTGGGATTGATGACTAATTTCTAAGAGATCCTGTGAGGATCTCTTAGAAATTAGTTTAAATAAAAGTAATTATACACCACATTACTTGTTTAAAGTATACCAGACTTTTCGAAAAGGAGGATTTTTTTGGTATTTCTGCAAGTTCGTATGCGCTGTGGAATTAGATCTCAAGTGTCAAATGTAAAAATACAACGTTTGTCTCAATATTATAAGTAATAAATTTACTTTTATATTTTGCAAGGTATAATACAGTATCACAGTTATTGTTCTTAAAGGTGATCATTATTGTGAAATATTTCCTGAGCAGTTGCATTTCGAAACGTAGCATTTCTTCCGTTTAAAATGGCTAATGAAAATTAACGTAGACAGTCTCTTAGGTGATATTAATCTCATTTATCTTGATATTAAGATCATCTGATATAATTTTATAAATTGTTGTTTCGTTTATAAATTGTTCCACAGGCATATGTTTGCGGAGCACAAACATATGCCTGGGGAAGGAGTGTCCTAGGTTCGATTCCAGTCGGTGACAGGAGCTGAAGGATCTTCCTCAGCTATAACCAAGTTAGCCGGTCTTGGGCTTGTATAAAATGTTGCATGTTGGTAAATTTGGAATCTTATGTTCAATTATCCCTAAATATATTGTCATTTTAAAAATCAAGATATACTCCTAAATATTATCAAGAATTATATTTCTATTTTAGCAACGATTATTATTATATTTCGGCTGAAATTGGAAATTTATTAAGAATGAAGCAGTAGTCCAAGGGATAACACAATAGTGATTCAACACAAATATAATAGCGATACAGCAATAATAGAAGATAATAAAATATTAATACTACAAACGTAATACAAGTAATGTACAAGTGATAACATAAAGAGTTTTAGGGCAAAAATGTAAGAATAGGAAAAGAAATTAGACCAGAAGGAACAAAGGCGGTAACCAAGGGATGATCATAGCTATACTGGTTACTAGGGAAAATATAAATGTAGGCATTCAGTGATTTAAAATGCAATGAGTGTACAGGATCGTTTTACACTATAGCAGACGTAACATACAGCGCACAGTATGACACTTAACATATAACAATTTTGGTGATCCTTAATAATATGTTTAGAATAAAAGCCATCATTATTTATTCCCATGAGGTATTCTCACAGTCTTTTTTCTAAATGCATCGGAAGCTACAAACTAAAAAAAATAATAATAATATTTCGTCGTTTGTCTTAAAAACTACAGTACGAATAGATTTCTGTCAGAGCGCAAATCATAATCAATATTAAATACAGAAAAATGTATAATCTTATTTCTTATAAATAGTGTAGAAACATGAAGAAAGAATATCAATAATAGCAAAATATTAAGTTTATGACAACTATAAAGTAGTAGAATATACGAATAAATCAGTATCTTCTTATATCTCTAATTATTATGTTTTGAATTGTTATAGAAGACAGCAAAAGTTAGAAAAAAACCATCCTAATAGTTAATGCCATATTGCAGCGAAGAATGTTTACCTAGGAAGAGCAGAAGCATCTTCTGAAAAAAAATTAACATAATATATATTTTCTCAATTACGAACCTCAACTTGTTTGTTAAATGAGATATGGGATTCCACTTCTGGTTTGGTGGCTCAAATATCTTATCAGTTTTGTTTTTAGTAAAACAAAAATGATAAAATAATGTGAGGAAGGTTGCTTCAAAGAATAGAGCTTGATGGAGTGTGAAAGAACGACCAGAAACTGCTATTATTTAATTTTACTTACCAAATTCGTCCTCCGAGATTCTTTTTCTCAAGGCTGAAACCTTCCTAAAGGGACAAGCTGTTTAAAGACGTACAGAATATACAAGTGAATACGTTGCGGCATCTGCGCCATTACCATTAGTCGAATAATAAAAAGAACTTTGTACACAGTTCGGCAGATCTCACTGAAGAAGAGGACTTCTCAGTATACCCCTGTAAGTGCTTTTATTTCCCCCCAAAAAAACTAAATATTCAGGGTGTTTTCTATCCCTCTGTCCGTTTGTGCTGGTATAATAATGTTATATTTCATACTTCCGATTCCTGGTTTTTTCTAAAACGTCTGTATTAGTTTAACAATCTTATAGGGTGGTTTTACGTGGATCTCTCTCTCTCTCTCTCTCTCTCTCTCTCTCTCTCTCTCTCTCTCTTAGTCTTATCACTACACGGTATTGATCTTTGTGAATTCACAGCCGCAGTCTCTGATTATAGGAAATGTAAAAACTTCAGTCTTACCTACATATTATTATTATTATTATTAAATCATAATTTTATAATAATATCATATATTATTATAAAAGTATTATATTATTATTATAAAATATAAAACATTGTGTATATATAAATAGGCTGTATAATAATAAGCTATGATATTGATATTGAAAAAAAAAATTATGTAAATTTACATTTAAAAAATCACTGTAAAAAAAGAAAGAAAGAAAGAAGAAGAAGAAGAAAATATATATGTAATAAAATATAAAATAAAATCCAGCATGTAATCCTTATAGCCCTTATAAGGACTGGCTTAAAGGGGCGAAGCAATATTGCTTTTCATATTCCCTTTGTCTGTAGAGGATAGTGTAAGAAGGTGTTATTGAGCTATTATTAAAGCTCTGATCATGGCAGGAGGGTAACAGCAATAGCAGAACCTCAGTTAGAACTTCATTGGCTACAGCATTGCCATGCATTACCCTCCAAGGGTACCAATTTTAGTCGCCTCGTACGACATGCATTAGCTACATTGGTGCTATTCTTATCCCGGCAACCACACGGGGGAAGCATGTAATCATACCATCCACCTCGTTTAACTGTGAACTATATTTGCAAACGATCACTGTGATTGTTATTATTATTCTGTTATATGAATAATTCACATTGTGCAAATTATAAAGATATTAAGAGTGAAATGTATAACATAAGAAATTATAGTACTCTTTAAAAATATATACTCGTATGTCATTTCCCTGAGAAGTATCAAAAAGTAAATGTAAAGTTATGAAAAAAATTATTGTACCGGATTGTACAGATGTTTAGTATAGAATTATAAATTTGTAAAATTGTTTCATTGTTCATAAGTTTACAATGTAGATACATATAACTTATGTGCAAGTAAAGTTAAAAAATAAAGTTAAAAAATAATAAAGTTAAAGACTTGGGAAAAATGGATGGATGTAATTTATCTGGGACGTAATAAAATGTTCAAAACATTATATGTAATATGTAATATATATGTATGTGTAATGTAAATGGATATGGATATATACAGAATGTACCTGTATACAAAAAAATATAATTTAAAAAAATATGTTAGCAGTACGTGTAAATACCTGTATACAGATTAGTGTGTAAGTATATATTGTAAATATTATATAGTGAATAATAATAAATTATTATTACAAAAATATTATTAGTAGTAGTACTAATACAACGTTTGCGGCTTTTCATAAAGACTGACCGAATACAAATCCTTCTGTTACACTACTTTAGAAGCGGCATCAAATCAAGCATCATCTGGAAGGAAAAGGTATCGAGGTTCATTTTTAAGAAATCACTTCCCTCCATTTGGGTGGATAGTGAAATATTCCTCTCTCCCACGAAGGATTCAATTGCTTGTCTATCAAGGTCTCAAGGACTTAAACATTAAGTCCTTTCTCTTTCTTCTGGTATGGAATAGGTGAAAACTTCCTCTCAAAAACATGCTCAGACAAAAAAGCAAAGAAGAAATACATACGAATGTTCTTGGAGAAACAAAGGCAAAAGAAAGGTTTTTATACGAAGTTTAAAATAGTTCGTACCGAAGTCCACGGTGTTGTTAGAAGAGCGAATGATCGATAAAGCTAAACTTTAATAAACCAACTCCCTCTGCTGTAAACTTCCCTCAGAAAACATCGAAACGTACGATTCCACACGATGAAGGTAATCACCACGGAGTTGCTGGAAGTGAGAAGAACAAAAATAAGTCGATTGGCACAAAGGCCAAGGACAAAAGGGGAAGTTTATGTTTGACGGTGCGGAAAATAAACTGAAAACAAGCAGCGAATAAATAACAAAAAATGGGAAACATGAAATTTTTTTTTTTATCATTTAAATTATACATATTTGGTCATAAAATACTTAAAAAAGAGAGTTTTTGTGGTTATGAGACCATAGGTACTTTATTAAAACATATATTAGTATAATCCCGCGGATTATATTAATATATGTTTTAATAAAGTACCTGTGGTCTCATAACCACAAAGAGTCTCGTTTTTATGTTTTTATCGTTATTTATTTGAGATTTATGTCTGCTTCATGTTGAAGCATCTTCAGGCAATAACATGGGTAAGCGAAATGAAATCCGAGCCCATGTTTCTATTTTATTTCTATGATCTCTCTCTCTCTCTCTCTCTCTCTCTCTCTCTCTCTCTCTCTCTCTCTCTCTCTCTCTCTCGATCCCTCGATCTCTGAGAGTGAGATCGG
The DNA here is from genome assembly GCF_054136105.1 of Typopeltis vanoorti. Lineage (NCBI taxonomy): Eukaryota > Metazoa > Arthropoda > Arachnida > Uropygi > Thelyphonidae > Typopeltis > Typopeltis vanoorti. The sequence goes on along the minus strand of NC_143559.1, from coordinate 99,804,338 downwards.
GTGTCAAACCTTGAGTTTCTAACAAACATTAGATATTCAAATTCATCTCCTGTCTCAAGTCATGAATTTCTCCAAGGCACTTCCCACGCACTACTCAGCAACAGAAAATCCTAGTGAGTGGTTTCATTTTAATGCATCGAACCGCCTCTCGAGGTTAAAAACATTTACTGTTTCGTAAATCATACGACAGAATCGATGAATTCACTCGACAATCTCTTATCAGGCGATATGAGATTGGCAATGCAGCTGACATAGCAGCTATCTACCACACTTCTTTCATGGCTTTTTGTTCAGTTTCCATCCTGAGAAACTTGAGAAAATTCCGGTTTCTTCATCTTCTTCTGCTTTCAACTTCACTTTCTTCCAATTAGTTGAGATAGAATAAACGTCTATTAACGAACTTCACTGAAAATAATTAGAAGTATCAACTGGAAGGAAATTGCAGTAGTGATATTTCGGGAAGCCTCTTGATTCGTCTATTCGTCTAAATCCACAAATAATTTGAGGATAAAAATACGCAGTCGCTAAGCAGCCACGTGCGGCAGTAATTCTGATAGACTGAGATTAGTGCAAGAAAATCAAGTCAGCGAAGATGTAGCTAGAATGATCTAATCAGCAGATCGATGCGAAGGTCAGATGAAAGATTGACAGCATCGTTAAGGACAGGAGATATTTGCGTTTATACTGACTGCCCGTACTGTCTAGAGACTGCGACGGAGTGGATCTCGATAGCCGTACGTCGAAAGCTGTCCCTGTTGGAATATAACAGCTGACGACCATTCCGGCTACCGCATCTGGCCAATAAAAGTCAATCACTGTGATTGAGGTGGGAGGGAAAAAACGGCAATACTGGATATCAGAAAATAAAAAAAAGGTCGAACAGAGTGGATAAATGATGATTTATTATTTCATGCCGACAGAAGGAGATTCCGGATACCCCACAAACTATGTGTATATCAATAATGCCTGGCCGTGACGGGCGAATGAAGATCTCGGGACCCTGACGTGCCCTATAGAATAAAACAACATAGTACGCTGTTCTCATACGGCGGATAGCGTTATAGCTCCTGTAAACTCGAGTTTTTCATCCCATGAAACAGACAAACCGACCATAAAAACACAACAAATTAATAAATATAATACACTGTCCTCACTGACCTCATAGTCTTAGCAGCATCGGACGTAACTGCAACCAGCTCAACTCCCAACCAAACCTGAACATTGTTTTCACTCATTTCATTCGTTCATGTTTATCATTTGTATTGCACGTAATGGAAACTTTCAAGAGGATAACGAAGTCGAAGGGCAAGGATCTTCAAGAATTGAATAAAGAAAACTAATTGACTTTTTAATAAACTTTTTAATAAACTTGTACTCATTGGATCCGAATCCTACGGGCCATTTCTGGAATGCGTGGAATAAAAACTTCGTGAGAGAAATACACAACAGAAATATGATGGAACTGCACGAATTCGTTATGTTCCTCCCCTTGTGTAAGATATCTGTGGTATATTTCGTAAATCCCATGGATTCGATGTTATTCTGAATACGCCTGGTAGCCTCATGCATTATTAAATGAGCATTTTCAATAAAATGGTCACGGTGCACGTTATGAACTCCGCGTAATTGGGGTCGCTAATCTACGATTATTCGACAGCAACAAGTGAATGCACGAACAATCGAGTTTGTTTATATCAATTTATATTTATTATAGCAAACAGTTCGGTAGTGTTTCATTTAATCCATGCATGACATTCTTACTTCACTTTATTTCAGTTAATTTAAATTATTTATTTATTTACTTTATTAAACTAAATAACTTGTTTAATTTTTCACATTATTTATTTATGTACATTGAATTAGCAGCCTTGATTTCCCACTCAGAAATTTGATGTTTCTTTAAAAAAAAAAAAAAAAAAAAAAAAAAGAATAAATATCGTATTGGTATATTCCAATCATTTAAGTACATCATCCCTTCCAAGAAAGGTTGGAAAGCTGTTAAATTATTATTGGAGGGTATCTTACGTTACATAATGTATTTAGTTTATTTCTTCCCTAGAAACAAAATATGGAATTTTAATCCAATCTGCCTCAAGTATCTAATAAGTACAGTGATAGTCTGACAGAGGGGGTGATTTGTTACCTTCAGACATTTACAAACATTAATGAGCGAGAAGAAGTTGAATCCACAGGCTGTTAGTTGGAGAGCAGAGAAGATATCCGCTGGGAAATTTATATAATAAAATTTAGAAATACAGTTTGACTTTGATACATCGAAATTATAAATATTGTTTTTGTACCAAAGGTGGATAAAAGGGAGAGTGTTTTAGTAAATAAAGTTATAAAATAAGTTAAATAAACTAGCATAATGTGTATGTAAGTTGTAGATCACTGTAATAGTTAATTCCCATTCGGAGTGGGAGTCTTACTATGTCAAAAACAAAGAGTGTTACTGGGACAAGATAGCAGCGCTGGTATCACTGATTTTAAAGATGAGTGGTTAACTTATCTTAATTATAACGAAATTGAAATTTTCAATCATGAGCAACAAAATTAGAAGATTGCTTCCAGGCACACTTTTCATATCATATGAGAAGCCACATGAATATGTAGCATGTGAGCATTGTAATTATAATTCTGGAGAAATTATATTACCGCAGATGCTCTTTTTCCATCAAAACTAAAATTTATACGTTGCTTAAAGTACATCGATTTAGTTCCATCTTAAACGAATTAATTATTTTTCCTCCGATTTCAACTTAGTTCTAGCGAAATTAGCAGCGGTGCGAAGAATTAATTAAAAACAACCATCTGAACCAAAATGTTATCGACAATAGTAAGAATGAGGATATATTTGCGATACATAATAAAACAGCAACTGTCCCGCAGCACTTTAAACTGATTTATGAATTATTAAAAAAAAGACCGAAGCACAGTGGAGTTTGCTGATTTTGTTGAAAACTTTCAAGAGAAAACTGAACGATAGTTCATGAAGATAAATCAACATATCAAGAAAGTCCTTGCTATTGCCAAGCAACGTAGCTTCAGGATTTGAGAGGTTTTGCACCTTAAATATCTTAACGAAACAGTAAGGCAATAAAAGTCTTCATCTCTAGAAGACTTCCATTATTTCTCTCAAAATAATTATTAAGCTAATTATCCCCTTTGTGTTGTTATTTTTAATTTCTCAATGTTAACTTAAAGTGAGGGAATTACTGGTGGCCATTTTGTGAAGCAGTTCGTTGCTGGTATCACTGATGTACAATTGTGGCGAATATAAAAGTAAATGCTGCACTAAAGTTAACTCTGGATTTCATCGACTAAATGCTATGACTGATTATATAAAAACATGTCGGGCGGCATTCGAAGGACGTTTACTTTTGTTTTAAAGCTTACTATATTTACTCCTAGTGGATTTGTTGCATTAAGTTTCAGAAACAACTATACCCTTGAACCAGAACCTTATGACCACCTACCTAGTGGTGTATTGCGTCTTTTAGCCAAGATAACCACTTATATCCTTTTTGGTATTGTCAACTCCGCTAGACCATGGAAAACGTCATGAAATATTCTAGTTGGGTCAAATACGGCATTACGGCACTGCGTCGCGCGGTTGCTAGGTAAGCAACTGAACAACGGACGCTGCATTCCACCTGATCCCACTAATGTTCGATGCGATTCAAATCGGAAGAATTATGATGCTGGGAAAGCCTAGGAAATGTTATATATGCGCCACAAACCGTGCTTGCACGGTGCGAGACTTCTGACACGGGCTTTATCTTGCTGGAAGAGTCCAACTCCATCGGCCACATTGTGACCATGTCGGGTCAATACCTGATTCGAAACAATCTTCAGGTAAGTATTAGTAGCCAACGTGTATTCAGTACGATGAGAAGACTCAGTGATACATATAAAGGGTGTCCCAAAATTCACACAAGATTTAAATTTAGCGCCATTTGTGCGGTAAAGTGTTGCCAACGAGAAAAAAAAAGACAGCGTGACAGCTGACAGTTCAGGGTTATTAAAAATGGAGTACGACACGAAAAAACAACGCATTTTCATTGTTGAGCAATATTTTAAAAATAATGAAGCTTTGGCAGCTACAGTTCGCAATTTTCGTATAAAATGTGGTCGGAATAGTGATTTAACTTCATCAACTGTGAATGAAAAGATTAATTAAAAAATTCAAGCAAACTGGATCAATTACTGATCTTATACACTCTGGCCGTCCTTCAACAAGTCGTTCAACAGAAAACATCGAAGCAGTTCGTGAGAGTGTTGCTGAAAGTCCAGGAACATCAATTCGGCACCGTGGTCTTGAATTGGGCATTTCGAGAAGCTCTCTACAGCGTATTCTCACGAAAGATTTGCATCTTTATGCTTACAAAGTTCAATTGACTTAAGAACTGAAGCCTACTGACTACACACAGCGAATGGACGTTGAATGGATTATGGAACAACAACAAGTGGATGCTTATTTTTCGAATAAAATCATCTTCAGCAATGAGGCGCATTTTCATCTTGATGGCTTCGTTAATCGACAAAATTGTCGCATTTGGGGTTTAGAAAATCCACGAGTGATTGTTGAGAAACAAATGCATTCACAACTTGTCACTGTTTGGTGCGGATTTCGGGCTGTAACCATCATCAGTCCATTCTTCTTCGAAAATGCGGCTGGTAAGGCAATAACAGTTAATGGTGCTCGCTATCGCGACATGATTATCCAGTTTTTTGTGCCTAAATTGCAAGATATGGATGTGGGCGACGTGTGGTTTCAACAAGACGGTACCACATGCCATACAGCCCGAGAAACAATTCAATTACTGCATGAGTCATTTCCTGGTCATGTAATTTCCCGTTTTGGTGATCAGAATTGGCCGCCCAGATCATGTGACTTAACACCGTTGGACTTTTTTCTTTGGAGATTTTTCAAGTTTAAGGTTTATGCCAACAAGCCCACGACCACCCACGCCTTGAAGGAGGAAATTAAGCGCTGTATCAACGAAATTCAGCCACATTTATGCAAAACGGTCATGGAAAATTTCGACAAAAGAGTGCGTATGTGCCAGCAAAGCCGTGGAGGCCATTTACCCGATATGCTATTCCATGCATAACCCTATACTGTATACTTTATGAATCAATAAGAAATTACAATTTTTAATTAAAAACCTGTGTGTTTTCTATCAAAATTACTTCTTACGTGAATTTTGGACACCCTGTATATGAGAACATTCCCCATACTAAAATGTCCCCATCAGGGGTCTGTAAACGGCGAAATAAGGTTGAGCAGGCATAACATTTTGGCTGATGAGTGTTTATTTCAATATAGGATTTAAGGTTATGAATTGATTCAATTGATTATTGCCAAATCATCAGAGTTCACGCACATAATTTGTGTAAATTATGCAGGTTATCTGATTGGACTGCATATTTTTCAGGTCGAAAAAGTCCTGCATTTTTAGATGAGAACACTAACTGATATTTAGCCTAGAAAATCCTTACGTATTGGAAAAATATTGACTATATTAACAGTGACAGTTGTTACATTTAAATCCATTATTTAAAATGGAATGTATCCACATAATAAAAGTATTTATTTGTTATACAGTGAATATCGTAAAACAGGCTAATGTCATTTCATCATCTTTCCATTCCAGGCAATAATAGAATCTACACTTGCCATAGATATACAAATGAATGCAAGTTTCTGCTTATGGTGCGACATATTATTAGAAAATTATGATCACATTAAGGTAACTGACAAGAAGAATAGACAAATTCATTAAAACTTCTTTCATTCAACGAATAATTTTGTAATCTGAACATCTCTCGCTAGATAGACAATGACCCTTTGCTTCTGATGCGCACATTGCTCTATCCTATTCATTTCGGAGAGACTGCGAGATGCCATTGTGCATGCTATATCTAAAGACAACGATACATTGCGAGGTATATTAAGAGCTTCCGCTTAAGTTAATTTTTTACGAGACTGAAAATTACCTAAGAAGATGCAGAATTTACTTTTATATGAAGAAATATCTTTTGGTAGGCTTGACGTAAAAGTATGAAATATAAGTCAGCATTGAGTGAAATGCGAACGTCGGTAATACTTAAAAATTTAGATAAATCCAAAAAAAAAAAAGTACCACCAATTTTCCATTAAAAAGAATTGTAGTTGCTTGGTGAATTTCAACGGTCTCAAAAACTTGAAGTCGTGAAAGTAACGGGAAGTTGTTTTCCACTAGATTGAACACACATAAAATTGTATTCTTGTGTTAAACATTTTAACTGAGTTTAAGCGAATGACTAAAGTGTGGATTCAAATAAGAATAATATTTCTTGTGGTATTACTTACACTGAATTCACTAAACGTAGGTAGCAAATAGCGTCTCTTTCAGCTTATGAACGAAAGATAAGAAAATTACTATCTATTCACTCCTTCGATTCTAAAACTATTTCATACTTATTAATAAAAACAACAAGTAAATATTGTTCTGTTTTGTCCTATAATAAATTTTGAAGTGAAATGGGTTTATTCGTCAAAATGTTTAAATCAAGTTCTGTAGAGTTATCAGTTACATAACTACAAAATGTTTTAGTCACCATTTGGTTGTATGTAGTCAACATCGCGCTGTTATTTATACTGATTTTTAATAACAGTTTTCTGATTTGATAATTACAAAGTTAACTATAATTATTAGCAGCATATTAAATAAAGCGCTTTTTAATATGCTGTGTTGTATTCAAAATATAGATGTGTGGCCAACTTCAATTTACAGTTAAATGCAAAATAATAAATGGTTTATAATAGATTTAGTTTAATCCTTTATCCCAGTGAGAGCAAACAAAGTTTGCGCCTGAAAATATCTTCAGGACTAAATATAGTGTTGTACTATCTTATCCAGTAAGTAGTGCAACACCAAGGCAACTCGTGGCAAAGGTGGAGCAAGCTACCAGGCACTTCTAACCCAGTATCTCCCATAATGCAAAACACATTTCCTATGTGGATATGTATACTGTTATGCATTAAAGGGATTGGCCATCACTTACTGGATAAGATAGTACAACACTATATTTAGTCCTGAAGATATTTTCAGGCGCAAACTTTGTTTGCTCTCACTGGGATAAAGGATTAAACTAAATCTATTATAGTCTAACCTAGTGATAAATAAATTTTCAACATCTTTCTCTAAATCCAGAGTAATTTTTAAAAAAGGTGATAAACCTTTTGGCAACTCCCATAGGCACAGATGACTTGCTACTGCTTCTGCCTGGTATCTCCAGCTCTGGGCCTGGCTCCCACTGAAGAGACCTCAATAAAGGTCGAAACTAGTCTGGGTAGATGGCCAATCCCTTTAATGCATAACAGTAAGTATACATATCCACATAGGAAATGTGTTTTGCATTACATTATGGGAGATACTGGGTTAGAAGTGCCTGGTAGCTTGCTCCACCTTTGCCACGAGTTGCCTTGGTGTTGCACTACTTACTGGATAAGATAGTACAACACTATATTTAGTCCTGAAGATATTTTCAGGCGCAAACTTTGTTTGCTCTCACTGGGATAAAGGATTAAACTAAATCTATTATATTATAGTCTAACCTAGTGATAAATATTATAGTCTAACCTACTGATAAATAAATTTTCAATAAATGGTTTAGTTTCTTATCCTAGAACTATTCTATAACGAAAAGGCTGTTCGCTGTTCATTTAGGTTTGTGCAACAAATTCCTTGATTTTAGTTCGCTGCAACAATGAATTAGAATCAAGTTGCAAGTTGTACTTGCAAATAAAAAAAAATCATCCCTTTAAATGCACGCTAGCATTAATACAGCTAATAAGATGGCTCCCCAATAGTTTTAGGACACATTCTTCAAAAAAGAAAAAATAATACAACATTTCCCTTTAAATTAGATATCTTACAGAGAATAGTAAATAAATTAATTTTATTCTAAATAAAATTTTCAAGCAATAGATCAGTGTTATAATAAGCATTTTACTAATATATTTTTAATATCAATATTCCACAGTAGAGAACGCTACCTTTCTGATGAGGCATAACATATTATATGATATTATATATTTAAAACAAAAATTTACATTTAGATAAATTAAAATTTATATAACTATATACTATATTTTATTTATTCAAAATTTTATTTAGAAAATTATTCTTTAATAAGGTAAGCTTTTCTTGAGAGAGATAGAATTTAATACACTTATTTATTTATATATTTAAATATATACATATTTAGGAAATATTTACGAAATTTATATATTATATTAATGCTGTATTTTTGTATTGATATTGACATCTAAAATATTAACTCTTTTCGTATAAGTTCACCTTTTTTATTTTATAATAAATATATTAATGCTGTATTTTCGTATTGATATTGACATCTAAAATATTAATGCTATATTTTCGTATAAGTTCACCTTTTATTGAAGTCCATTTCTGTTAATTATAGGCTAAATAATATATATTTTTTTTACTAACGTGGTGTCTTTCGGACAAGTTACACAAAATGTATAAGATGAAAGATGCAATGTGGGTTTTAAATGATGGTGATTTGGGAGTATTTTGCCATGCTTAAATCACATACATTTAAATGCATGTGATTGTTTTTAGGTAGAAGATGAATTTTACTGTCCGGTGTGAGACTACCACCTAGCTTATTGGAGGTCTAAAGCGACTTGAAAAAGTTCCATTTTTGGTATTTAAAGCAAAGTTTCCAGATTTTGTAAAATAAATAAATGAAATACGAAATTATATAACATAAATGTAATAATGCAGTATAAGTTCACAAGCTTTTATGGGTGGGATTTGGATAGCAAAATATTAATATTTTGTCTTTATTAGGGTGGTGTCACGACAACAAGATAGAAAGAAATATAGTATCAATTATTCTTGAGTTTATTATTGCATTAAAAATAGTTTACAGAAATCTATAAGAAAGAAAATTGAAAAGAAGAATCGTTACTGTCGTAATCCAAAAGATCTTTAAGAGCAGTCCAGGAGGTTTATAAAAACCCTTGGTTTTCTTCAAGTAATTTATCGAAATTCCGTTCTCTCTACTTGGTGTGCTGCTCCAATCCCGACATATTTACGGCAATGACAACTTGGACTGGGGATAGTAAACTGTTTCTTCTAGACTTTAATAATATAATATAAGTAAATTGCGTGCTTAATATTGATTGTTATAATAATGAATGAATACAGGGTGGCTCATAAGTCACGAAGAGTTTAAAATGTAAATAACTCATAATTAATAAAAATGTGCAGGTTCTGTATTTTACTATAACAAAAGAGAATAAAATGAGTAATAAATAAAAAACGTTATTAAATGTTGAAATCCCTCCTTCACTTATGGGCCATGCTGTATATCTGTTCTCTTTCTTTCGCTTTAAGAGAACTTAGATATCGACTCAGAATACGGCAATCTTGTCTAGTCTTTAATGTAGACTAGAAAAGACTACGAAATATATATTTTCTGCCTTTTGCAAAAATTCTGTAAGAAAATTTTGTTAAAAATGGGGATATATCCCAGCAGATTTTTCTGATAGAAATTAAATCCTAAATATAAGAAATTATTCTAGTTATCTAAATTATACTAAACATGAAGACACGACAAAAATAAGTAAAAATTATCTTTTACGTTCAAGTTTATTCAAGAAACTTAAATTACAAAAATATTCAAATATTATAGACTAGGTAATTAATTGTAACTTGTGCAGTTCTTTAGCAGCAAGAAATCTAATGAGAACTCTGTCAGTATTTGCATTAATGGTGTTTCATTATCCACACAGAAGTGTTAATATGACGCAGTCATTCTCATTCCCTTGCGAATGAGGGACCACTCTAGTCACCGCGCGTGCTACCAACGCCGTTTTCACTTATAGTTTCACTTATATAGTATTGTGTTACGAAATTTGGTTAAACCCTCCTTAGCTAGCGGGCTGCATTGTAGGCGAGAGACGGCTTTCGAACCATAGTTATCGACTCTCCTGTGCTAGGAAATCAAAAGGGGTCATCCTGCACTCATACGTCATGTATTTTATGTAATCACATACATCGAAATTTACAGTATCGACATGATCAGTACTCTAGATCAGCGCTTCCCAAACTGCGGGCCGCGGCCCCCTTGGGGGCCGTAGGTTTTGTTGAGGAGGCCGTGAAATAATGAAAACAAATTTAACATGTTTTAAGACTAAGTAGATTTTTTTTTTTAAAAGAAACGTATTTAACTTTTATTATTTATTATTTCTTTTTTGTTATTTTTATATTTTAATGGAAAAATTCACACATTGATGTTGGTTCACAAACTTTGTTTCCTGCATATTTCGGCGCTTAATGAATAATTGTAAATATTGCTTATTCATATGTTTCATTTCAAATCAGTGGTGAATTCTATTTACTTCAAATGATCTCCAGGGAAGCTCCAGATCTTCCTGTCAGGGACTGTTGATATTGACTTTATATACATATCAAAACTCGTTTTATATTATCATTGTCATCCGAGCTAGTTTTCTGTTATCAATAAAAGTTTCGCATATACTTCACATATGAAAAAAAGCTTAAACAAGTTCATGTGGGGAGATGCTTGCAGTGGTAAACAACAAGCCCTCCCTAACAGCCACTATACTGCAAAGGCAATAAAAACAAGTACTTTTATTATGCCAGTGAATAAGGTATGAGGAGTCTGTGTAATATATTTCTCAACAAATAGTGCAATTAGAGACAACTGGGATAAAAACACACTAATTAATGAATCACATGTCCCCTCATACAGAAACTATGCTGTATATATAGACTGAAACAAAACCATATGTTGCCTGGCAAACACACTATCTAACTAAAAACTATTGTTATTAATTATATGTGTGTGAGTTCGATTTCCCAAGGCAGCAATAAAATTCAACCGAATGTGTTAAAATTCGTAAAAGTGTTAAAACTTAAGTAATATATATATATATATATATATATATTACTTAGTTTTAATAACCTGCCTTTGCTGTCTGTTTCGCGTTAGGCTTAAATATCTTAAAGGGAGAAAAGTGACAAAAGAGAAAAATGTTCCTGGTCCGAGGATTCCCTTATTCAGGTAATATTCACTAATTTCATGTTATCAGTCTGTGGTGTGCCAGTATCGGTAAGTGGTGATATTATTTGATCTATTCTACGTTAAAAAATTTAACCCTGAAAACATTACACAATATGTTAAAAATGTTAATGACCTTTTAATAGCTTGAAAATACTGTATAATAGAAGTTCCAATATTATTACTGTATGCAACTAAAATTTACGTTGTATTGTTATTTTAATAAAAATTTTTAATAAAATCATTTTTCGAGGATACTTTATATTTAAGAATACAATAAATAACTCTGAAAAAAATAATTCTGATTCGGGTTATGTGAGGCTTAACTGTCACTATAAATGGATTCAGAACCCAGGAATTGTCCTCACTGCATTTTTGAAAATATTGCAAAAGGATGGATTGCAAGTCATGCAAGTGTTCTAAAATTACGTTAGATACTTCTTCATTTACTAATTATGTAGAATTTATTTCAGTCAAAAATTCATGCAAGGTGGGAAAACAATCAAAATTATTCTGTTCAACTGTAGAAATCCAGAATTGAAACTTCCTATCAAAAGATGCAATTTTATCTCTTGTATTAAAAATTGTAATATTCTTTCCTTGTAATGATAAGTTAATTTCATTGCACTTTGTAAAAATATCTGCCAGATACGCAAGACTCATCAACCATGAAGAATTTCTTAATAATTCAATAAAATTTTATCTTAAATTATGTGACATCAAGAAGACCATTGACTCACTACGAAGCTGTTCCTCTGGATAGCCATCCCACTTCAGTATGTAATAAAAGTGTGTTGTGCACTACCCATTTCAACGCACAAAATTTTAAATAATCTGGATTGAAGTGGTCGAGATTTTACATAGTTGATCATTTTTACGGCTCCATCCAAAATAGTTTTTAAATATGTAGGAATTCTTTTTGTTACTGGTGCTAGTCTATGCAAAACACAATGACTTTTGGTGGCTCTTGTAGCTAGTTGCAGGATATGTGTTACAACTCCCTTCATCTTTCCTACCTTTGCTTGAGCACCATCTGTACAAATATCAATACACTTCTCCCAACCGATTTCCTGTTTTGTAATATAATTATTAATACAGTTAAATATATCTTCTCCGGTAGTTTTTTCTTGTAGATGTTCGCACATTTCTTCAATACTTTTATCAAATATGTAACGAACAAACACTAGTAATACAGCGAGTCCTGTGACATCTGTAGATTCATCCATTTGGAATGAATATTCACTGCAGTCTAAGTCGATGAATTAGCTCTTTTTCTATGGCAGCAGAAAGATATTTGATGCGGCGTGAAACAGTATCATTTGATAATTGTACTGCATCTATTTAGCAACCTGCTCGTTTAACATGCATGATACAGTGTCTTTCACACAAGGCTTAATGAGCGTTTCACCAATTGTATGAGCTTCACCATGAAGTGCAATGCGGTTACTCACGCGAAAAGACGCCTCTGTTGCATTTTCAGTTGAAGCAATTGTAACCATTTGAAGTTTATATTTTTCTAGCGAGTCACGTCGTCTCTTTAAAAAATGTATATCTTTTCCTTTGTGATCAGTGTGTTTCGTTTCGAAGTGCCTACGAAATTTATCTGGAACCAAAGAACTGTTTACTATTATTTTATTACATAAAACATCAGGAGCATGTGTATTGCCAATACACGTAAATCCATAATTTAAATAACTTTTATGGTACTTCTGTTTTGGTCTGTTCTTAGATGACTCTTGTTCTTTAATATTAGCTTTTGAAGAAACCGCCGTTTGCAATTCCATATCTTCTCCAATCATACGAGTAGATGTGTCAGCAGAAGTATTTGCTCCTCCTTGTGTTAAAGTTCCTGTCTTTAAACAAGAATCCATGGGTATTTTTTCAATAATATTCAAATTCCAATATTTATCACAGCTATAATAAAAACAAATAGAATTGTGTTGTAAAGGTAACTTTAGTATGAAAAACAATAAGATTATAAATAAGAAATGTCGAATAATATAAAAGTAAATGAAAAATGCAAAATAATAAAAAAAGACTGCAACAACACACAAAAGTAAATATGAATTGTAACAATACTTGTTAGAAAAGTACTAAACCGTATCAAATAATGTAAAAGCAATTGTAATAAGAATGATTTGATAAAATGTTCAGTAACAAAAATTAAACAGTTCGAAATAACTCAGATATTAATTATAAAATTAGTTAAAAGAGTAAGAAGAATTCTTTTTTTAAAAGTCGCCTCGCCTACTCCCTATATACGGGAATAAAAAGAAGTTAGCTGATTTTTTTTTCCGAGGGCCCGGTCCCAACAAATTTACTCATAAATACCTTTCCATTTTTTTAACATTCATATATTAACATAAGTATTAATAATTAATTCTGGCATAATCATAAAGAGTATTAGTACGCTTATGTATACGGTGTGGCATGTTGACAAATAGAAATTACATTTAAATTGGTTATCAATCACTGGACTAATGAAATCTTGTAGCATGTCGTAGTTCCTTCAGGCAACCATCATTAAATTAATTTGTGCTGATTTTCATTGACATATCCCATTCTGATCACCAAATATATTTATAATATTATTATAAGTACTTACGAGTAAATACAGACTGTTTCTCCTGTGTACTGGTAGTATTACCCTCCTTTTGTACATCCTGGAAATCTTTGTAGCCTTGAGGTGGATGACTCACTATCTGTTCCATCACAAACACCTTCAATAAGAGATTTCTTAATACCAAAATTAAACAAAGTGCCTTGTCTATTATTCATATTAATTTTAACTCTGTATTCCTATTACTTTTGAAAAAATCACGGCACTCCGGTTTCAGAACAAGCACTTACACACTGCAATACGAACTTACGAAGAAAGTATTCAGTAGTAATAGATTTGAGAACCGGATACAAACTACCTTGATCTTCAATTTCAGTGGAAAAATTTTCTTTATACTTCCTTGCTGATTGGTCACCGATATTTGCAACGCAGGTGTTATTTCATTCAGTTTTGAGAACACGCTGGCAATTTTTAAGATCGGTCATAAACAGCGGGATTCTCTTTCCTGATTGTTGAAAGATTTCGATGTGTGAAAATTAACGATAATTCATGAATACTTCCATGTTTAAAAATATGCTGCTTGGTCACTGACATTTGCTACGCAGATGTCATTTCCTTCAGTTTTGAGAACAGAAGATATGACACCAATTGTTGTAATGGGCTTACAGGCAATTTTTATGACCCGTCATAAACAGCAGCATTCCCTCTCCCAAATGTTGAAAGGTTTCGATGTGTGAAATTTAACGATACACAGATCTGGGGCTGAACTTTTCGACATATTCACGAATATTATTCTCCTCAGAATATTTTTACTATAAAATATTTATTCATGAAAAATGCTTAGAAAACTAAAATGACAAATTCCAGAACTTCTCGCGGAACACCTATTCACCTTCCGCGGAACACAGTTTGAGAAACCCTGTTCTAGACAACTACCGGGTGATGATATTTGGATCAACTAAATGGCCTACGAACTTCAAATTAGTTCTTCGATAACTCACAGAGATAGCGCAGATTTATAACTGATTGCATCCTACAGGGAAAAGGATGAAACAAGAAGAATCATTTTACGATTTTTATTTATTTTCTTTCCACTCACCGAGTTTTCTTTGTTTGTAAATTGCAAATAGTAAAAGCTGTTAGTGTTCTGTTTTGAATAGGAACACACGTGCGGCTTATATTTCTTTGAAATATACACTGAACGTTTCTAATATTTTTTTCGATTTTTTTTCTATATTTTCATTCATACTTTGCATTCATACATTTTTATCAGTAAAGCATAAGTTATCAATCTTACGTTGCTATTGAAGATATACGAAAATGTATGTACTATAAATTAAGTCAAGGGGATAATAAATCTCTCATTATTTTAATACCTCTTGACTCTTTAAAGTATATACTGTGCTTAATAAATACAAATAAATTCACCTAAGCGAATGCATTTTCTACTGTTTAGTTGAAACAGCACATTCCAAAAGTACTCATATAATACGTGAACATTATTGGGCACACTTCACTTTGGAAACGAGACAGGAATTTTTAATATTATTAAAATAATTTTAATAATATTAAAAATTATTTTAATATTGTTAAAATTATTAATAATATTAAAATTAGAAGTGTTAAATCATCTTAAGGAAAATTTACTATCATGATTGTATATTTATGTTGGACCGTGAAATGCGGTGATTAATACCCTTGGAGGGTAATGGATGGCAGTGCTGTAGCCAATGAAGTTCTAACTGAGGCTCGGCTATTGCTGCTACCCTCCTGCCATGATCAGAGCTTTAATAGCTCAATAACACTTTATCCCTACACTGTCCTCTACAGACGGGGAAGATGAAAGCATTCTTGCTTCGTCCCTTTAAGCCAGTCCTTATAAGGACTATAAGGACTATATTTATGTTATGGTTTGAATTCATCGAAATGCAGTTCATTAGGAGTGGATATCTCAATAGTAAATTTACTTTTACGGTAAGAGTTTTTAATTTTTGAAGAGTGGTTCGGTTGTTCGCTTTGACTGATGGCCGTCGAAAAGAAGGGCTTAAAATAATAGACCGCTAATTGCTAGTCAGGTTTACTTGTATTTGTCTGTTATTTGTTATCGATTCGATTTTTTACCTAACTTTCGTGAAAATTAGTTAAAAAAAATTTTCACGAAAAATTTTTTACCTAATTTTCAAGAAAAGTTACAAACGTAAAGTGCATTTAGCACCGTAGTTGGGCTAAGGATTTATATATATTATTAATATTTATTTTTTGTATATTTTTTTATTCATTTTTAACTGGCGGGGAACCCTACTCCAGAAAACAAACATAGGACTTTCCGAACTACTTCAAGCCTACAATAAGCGGGAAGGCGATCTCTCACACCGGACGATGAAAGTCATTTCCCACTTAAAGACAATCACCAACATCCAAGGTGGATGGATCCGAACTCGAAGCTTGTTGGTTGTAGAGCAGATAAGCTAGTCACTCGGCCAACCAGATAGAAAAAATAATGATCTAAGGTTTATTTTTTTGAGTTGCAGGTTTAAAAATAAAGTTTCCGGGAGAAAACCTTAATCGCCTGGACCAGACATCGACTAACTCAGTAGTGAATTTAGTCGGATCTGTCAATTGGGCTTTCTTCGGGCGGTTGTGTAGCGCTATGGAAGTAAATGCCATTTCTACAGAGTTACGTAGGTGATCTGAAACGTTCTCTGCTTCAAAAATAAGTGGCATCACTATTGGCAAGATTTCATTTTCTAAGTTGGTACATTTGTCATCAGCATCGATGTGAATTGCAAGTCATTCTATGAAGCAGTTTATTTTATATAGTTGTATATTATACAGTTATTTTATACACCCTTGAAATGGATAAAATTGAGTATCGTACGGTTATAAACTTCTTTGTAAAAGAAGGTTTAATGCCAAAAGAAATTCATTCGAAGTTCATAAAAGTTTATGGGCACTCTTCTCCTTCGTTTTCGACAATTAAGAAATGGACTGCCGTGTTTAAACGCGGGCCGTACCAGCCTTGAAGGACGTCCAAAAAGTGTAACAACACCAGAAATCATTGATCAAGTGCACGAAATGATATTGGATGACCGGCAAGTCAAAGTGCATGAAATTGCTGAGACTTTAGGCATTTTAAAAGAACGTGTAAAATACATTTTGCATGAAGAATTGCAAATGAAAAAGCTTTGCTCAAGACGGGTGCCCGTGTTGCTCAAAAACGCAGTCGCATGAAAATCTCTGAATAGTGCTTGGAGAGTTTTAACAAGAATAAAACTGATTTTGTGCGTCGATTTATTGCTATGGATGAGACTTAGATTCACCAGAAAACACCAGAATCCAAACAGCAGTCAAAACAATAGACAGAAGCTGGTTCTTCATCGCAAAAAAAGACAAGCTAGTACACTAATGTACAAATTAAAGAGTAGTTGTCCTAGTACAGAGCTCCGAGGCACTCCACTAGTCACCCTAATTCTCCTTGATTCTACTCTACCATATATTAGCCTCCGATGCCTGTCTATCAGTCATCCCTATCCATGGTGCCAACCTCATATCCATTCCCATTTGTTTTAACTTATGTAATAGTTTTCGATGCGTGTTTTGTCAAATGCCTTTGCAAAGTCCAGCAGTATCATAGTGTTGTTATTTCCTTTATCCAATTCTTTTGTAATCTTATTATAAAATGTGAATAAATTACTGAGGCAGGGTCTACCTTTAAAATGCCATGCTTTCATCCTTTATAAGTATCATATCCTTATTCAGCCCTTCCTGAATTTTACTTTTAACCGACTATTCCAATACTTTAACCACCACTCCTCCAGAGATATAATTGGTCTGGAATTTTCTACCTCTGTATTGGAGCCATTTTTATGTAATGTAACTAACTTACCCTGTTTCCACTCCCTTGGAATCTTCCCTGATTTTTCCTTCCCCAGAGCCACTGCCATTTCACTTGCACATTCTCGTGTCACATTAGCAGACATACTATCCAGGCCTACTGCTGGATTCACATTGAAAATTTTCAATCTACTGATTACCTCCAATTCATCTCACATCAATATCTGTCACCTCATTAACTGTCAGTTCACCACCTGGATGATATGCTCTTCCAAAGTGATCACTTAGTAATTGATTAAACTAAAAGGTGAACTATTTCTTCTATTTCTGAAACTTTTCTGCCATCAGCACTGAGTAAAGATATCATCTTTCCATAATCATTCTTTCCCTTACTTGCTAACTAAGCTTATCATAATCGCCAGCTTTGAAATTCACATAAACCCTTTCTTGACTGAAAATTCCACATCGTGAGCAACCTCTAACCTTTGGGGAAGGGCTAAAATATAATAATTATTAGTAGTAGTATTATGTGACACCTCCAGGGGATTCAAAGACTCATCGAGGGAGAGTGTGCCAACAGCATCGAACGATTGATCCCCTTCCAATACATATCTGTTGTTATAAGATTCAGAAAGATCAAATGAAGGATATAACAGCCGATATGAACTTCAGATAGATACGAGTTTCGAACAAGATTTATGTTGGAAACTAAAAAGCACAGTTAAGATTATACTAAGACAAGGTAGTCAGAAGGTTCATCAATTACTGCTTGAAATAAGTAATACGCTGTGCAAACTTTAATCAACACTACTACAGTTAAGTAAAGTTAGTTAATGTACTACTAAATAATATACTAACCGTTAGATATCGTCTCGAAAAAAAAAATAAAAGGTAATCTTATATTAGCATCCCCCCCCCACACACACACTATAATCTTTAGAATCTATTTTTAATTAAATATCGGATAGAACCTAAGATTTGATCTTACAATCACGTGGAGAGACCCTAAAATAACTTAAAATATATATTATAGTTATCTCCTTGAATTTTAATTACATCATTAGAAATTTATTTAGAACTGTTAATTAAGCATATAGTTTATTTCGACTACTCTATCATTCCTTTCATTTCTTAATGGTTCGAAATTCACTTGCTTCTCCTTTAATCCGAGCACCTCTGTGGTACAGTCGAAACATATTTCTCTCCCATTCCATATTTTCTCTTTTTTATTTCATACAGCATCCTTAGATTTCTGAACTTCCCAATAAATCCATAGGTTCACTTAACTCCATAGCAAGCATTGAATATCTAATAGATAAATTAGTACCCTATGGGAATTCTGGTGCGCTAAAATCTACGCATGTAGGTTCACGTCGCATATTTTAATTTTAAATACATATTAACCCAAGTTTCAAATACTTCTACCAAGATTAAATACATAGTAACCGAAAAAAATGTTGATCTGCAAGAGATTAATGACCTCTTAAGCCTTTGAAACTTGAACACGAGCTACGTTCGTCAGCTGTACGCTGTTCTCATCACAGTTGCCCTGCCGTGTTTGTTTTGAACTAGCGGATTCTTCTGGCAGATTTCCATATTTCTGGCAAAATCGAAAGGTTTTCTTTTTGATTGAAGGTTTTCTTTTTATCACTTTTGATAAAAAGTGATTTTTAATCAGATTAAAAATCACTTTTAATCTGATTTCTTCGAATATTTGAGTTACACCATTGATCGAACATATCATTTGATAATCAGCGCATGTCTGCTGATGTAACTTTCATCAGGTACATCTTTTTCTGTTCTGCACATGCGTGTTAGTGCATCCTTTTATACGGCTTGATTTCCGGTATCTTGCACTTAGCCACTAATGTACCTTTCGCTACGTGATGCTGTTTACTGTTATTTGTTTGCCTAATAATGTAAATGTAAATTGCCTAATAATAGTAAACGATATGCCATAAATAAACCACAACCACAACAGAAGTATCTCTTCCGGCTTAGCACATCATTTCTGTACATCTAACCACACGATAGAATGGCAAAACAGCTCCATGCCATATCTGGATGAACGACAACAGACATCGTTTATTCAAGAAAGCCACAATAGTGTTGGTGGAAAAAACCTCAACAGAAATCAGGGTGCAATCCTAAACAGTTCTTAGAAAACTCTGATCCTCTCTCTAAATCAATCTGAAATACAGCTAGCCAGTAATCACATTACACGTTTACAAAAAACACGCATGCGTGATAATCAATAAGAACAATAAGTCCTCTCTGTCACGCGAAAGTGTAACCTTAGCTACTAGTTGGTTTACAACGTTTTTTATATTCTTTTCAATTTGCATTTACTAGTTTTCATGTCTCCGTAAACACCTTGAAAAAGCCAGACAGTTTGCTGGCGAAACTGGTAGGCTCTAATGTAGTTTTGTTTTTCGTAAATGGTCAGTAATTAATAAATAAGTTTGTATTTGAATTATATAAACGACCAAATATGTTTAGTTTAAACAGTTTAATGATATGTTTTTGTGCCCAGCGATGTCGTTTTAATCAAGATATTATGCATGAAATTAAGTTTCATATATGTTTGATTGGTATATTGAAAGTTATATTTTTTTGCCTGCTTTGCCACTACCAAACTGAGAGAGGACAACGAAAATATTGTTGACTCCCAGAACTTCGCAAATAGGAATTCTTACAGACTCTCTTCAATAGGCGGTCACTTTCGCGAGTACAGATTATTATTTAATAATTTATTATTAATATAATTATTATTTTTAATTATTATAAATATGTTTGTTATCATTTAATCTAACCGAGAAGTTTAAATGAATTTTGTGACATAATTGAAACTAATAGTATCTTAGAAACTAATTTCACAGAGCTGAATGAAGCCTTCTATAAAGAATTTTATTTTTATTAATATCAATCATTGATCTTATTATTATTATTTTATTTTTGCCAGATCTCATAAAGATGGAATAGCTCTCCCCCCCCCCAAAAAAAAATCAGTAATTTTCTGTAGATAACAATGCCGCAAATATGCTTGTTTTTTGTTATAGTTCTATGCTATGCCGAAATAAGTACTGGGATCGTATTATATTTCATAGAAATCTAAATTGCGCACCTCAGCTGTGTATGGACTCTTCTTTTATTATTCATCCTCTCCATTCTTCTAGACATATTTTCCACATACTTTGATAATATGATTCAGTTATTTTAAACCATTCTTCCTTCCATGCGACCATCGATGTATGACCGTTTTAGACGACCTGGTCTATTTGACATCTAAATTTCTCGTTCGCACCAGGTGTTCTTTTGGTTTGAAATGGAACATTGTCTAGATCCTTGAAGTTTTTCCACATTTCTCAGTTTTTCCTGTGACGTCGTACCCCATTGCGATTCTTGAAAAAGACATTCGTGTCTTCTGTAAAGACGACACAGTACAAGAAGCATCACATTACATTACTCAAACGTTCATACCAGAATCAACTCCACACCATGACTTCTCTCCAACAGCAGAGTCTATAAGTTCCCCCCTCCCTCTTAAGCTGGGATGAAGCACTTGAGCATAAGATGGTGTCCAGACATCCATCACACAGCAATACTCCCTCATCTGATCGGGAAAACTGTGATTCGTCCATCTCTATCACGAACTTTAACACTCCATAGAAACGTCGCAATGTTTTTAACAAACAGTGCAGTCTGCGTAGTTGAATGTCATGTTTGATGTTGGCCGTGTGCAGGTGACCTCCCTAAAGAACCAAAGTTGCGCAGTTTATTACGTATTGTACTGCTATTGACCTATGGAAATAGGCAACCGGAAGTTCAAGGTGGTACATGGGTGGACGATTTCCACATCACGTTGCCGAATTTCCGTACCACCCTTCGGAGTACAGTGGTCTCTTGGTGTTAGTTTCCCATTTCTTTCTTTACGTTCACTTTTCATTCTGATGACGACGTTGCCTATAATTGATTTTGGGCAATGCAACTGTTTACAAATATCTGGAACAAACAGACAACATTTAAGCCATCACATGACGACATTTATTTCGAAGTTCATTAGTTCTTCACTTAAAATTAAAAGTATGCATATGTATAGTCGACTTTAGGTGGTGTCGAATTACAACAGAATCAATTCAGCCTATGAAGTCACTGCGTAGTGTCTGTTATTAGCGTGAGTTCTTCTGGTCAGTGTGCCTGTTTTGTGAGATAAAAAAACTGAGTTTCTGGGAAGAAAATCCATTTCACCTCCGTATGAGAACGACTAAACCACCTTCAGTTGAAATGCTCTTCGAAAAGTTCTTTGCGTCCTAGATGGAAGTCAGACCCAGTTATTTCGAGCCGAACGGCATAATCATTGCCGACTGAAGTCACTACTGCTATTTTACAACACTAAGGGGGGGGGGGGCTTCGTTTAATTATTATTGAGATATATAGAGCACGTATAACAACAGGGATATACATAGCAAATGCTTCATTGTAAAATAAGGAAGGTACAAACATTTATTTTAACAAAGTGTATGGCGAAATCTATTTTTTTAAACTTTTTTTAATTATTACTGTATGAGTCATCAATTTGCTTTAAGTGTTTTCAACTTAAAGTCAGTTCTCAATAAGCTTTCTTTTTCCTCCCCTATTTTTATCTAGTATACTTTCGTTAAAATCTTTCTGAGATTCATCGTCATTTGCATAAAACTGAACTAACTTCAGAGAAAATTTCCAACTCAATTATGAAGGAAATCCCGAGGAATTATTAAAAATAAACATCATCTTATTCTGTTTTTAAAAATTATTTCTTTCTTAACTGGATTATTGAATTTTCTTTACCGGTTGTAATGACGCGCGTGCAAATCCCTTTTGGTTTATTTTTCTGGGAGCTCTTTTAAAACGCTCGCTTAATATCCGAGAATCGTATCAAAGGCAAATGCTATCGTATCAATTTGTGCTACTTTAACTTCAAAGCATTTCCCTCCGTCTATCGTAGGTCGCTTCTTTTGGAATAAACTCAAAGCACATTAAGCTTTCCTTAAAAGAAGTGTATAGAATTTTCTTCGAGATTTTGTCAAATGCATTTCACAAAGACATGTCGTGAAACATAAACTTTATTTTAATTTTTGTTTCAACTTTGTTTTGAGTAAAGCAAGTGAGAAAATCAACAATCGAAATGACTAAAAATAGAAATTGCGATTTGTTTGTACATTAATTTGTTCAGATTAGATAGTTTACTAGAATTCAGATAATTCATGCGGTTGCTATGGTTACTGAGTTAGAAATGCCTGCCATTTTTGCTGGTGTTCGTTTGGTTTCACAATGTACTCGATGATTGCCTCAGAAAAGCGATTTACGTAAAAAAAAAAAATAATAATAATAATAATATAGCGGATAACACAGCCGAAGAAAAAACCTTTAATTAGGAGATTTTTTATACTTTAAATATGAAACAATAAACAGACATTTATTGTTTCATATTCCATAACTAAAATGTGATGGAATAGGAAATAATTGTGTTCAATGATAAAATACAGTAAATATAATACAGTAAATACGACATAAATGAATTAAATGCTAATTATATGAATGAAAGAGATTAAATGGTTGTTGGCGGAATGAAAAATATGTATCATCGATATTAAATAGTATTCTTTTTAATAGGTTTTTAATGATGATAATGCGATGATATTAGAAGTTATTCCTATCTCCCATGTCGCTCATTTGCGTGCATTCTCTGGCGCGTTCGTCTGTCTCGAGGGAGGTAAACCTCTCCATCACTCTGTGAGACCTTATATCCTGATAACTCACGCTATTCAGTTGAGAATCCGGTATGAATATTAATGATGTGCGAAATTTGAACTATTTTTCCATCCACGCAGTGGGCAGTATCTCTGTCGTTTGCATTGTAGAGATGTTCCATGGATTTTACAATGCACTGACAGGTTGGTGTGTTAGCCTCCCTCTGCGTTTGTTCTTACGCATTTATTGCCAAATATAGAAAAAAAATATCGAGTGAGAAAGACCACGCATCGTAGAGATTATTTTCATTTTATACGATTCTATAGGTAACTTATGGTTATAATTTACATATACTTCGTTATTTATATTTAAATATAATTTCTTATAGTGCATTTGGTGTTTTCCATCAGTCATAAAAGCAAATAATGAAACAAAGTGCATTAGTTTATGGCTATATATTATATAATTCATATTTTTAGGTAAGTAAATAATGGTCAACACATAAAATTATTTGTAAATGAAGTGTTATTGTCGAGTATATGTCACTTGGTTACAAGAACATCTTCAGGATAAAATATAAAGGAGACATGATAACACAACACTTAAAATGACAATTTATCTTCAACACATGTTTCTTTAAAACTTTAATTACATATGATTTATATCCATTCCTTCTACCCAGCCTACGCTATGTAGAAGGAATGGATGCGAGTTTTTGGATGTGTGGAGTGAGTTTAAAGGAAAACTGGATTTGTATAAGAGGAACGGCCTACACTTGGATGCGTTTGGTATCAGGAGTCTAGAAAAACTAATAACTGTTATGAGACCTAGCATAGAGAGTTACGAAAACTAAATTATAAAGGGAGGAATGGTGTGAATGTGAGTGTAAGAGGAACAATGTTTATAACTGTGTTAATGACGGATATAGGCTTTGTCATGGGAATGTTCACGAGGCGAGAACGGTTTGGGGTTTGTGTACGTCCGATTCGGACCCCCATTAAATGTATGCAAAGATGTCGAGAAGAATTGAGATGAGTCAAATTGTCCAACTGTGTTAGGCAAACTGCAGAAAAGAAAATACAAAAGAACAAACAGGTAGATTGTTATGTCTGCACACGAATGCTAGGAATATCAGAAACAAAGGGAAGAGTTTGTTGCCTTAGTCAATATGTTGTGACCACAGATTGTAGGTATTAGTGAGACCTGGATATCAGAATCACACCTATTAACTGGCATCGAGTGTGAAACGTTCATTATTTTTAGGAAGAATAGATAGGATAGGAGAGGAGGGGATGTGCTGCTAATGATATCGGTTGACTTGAATCCAGTTAGAGTTGAGACCTATGATTGTAGTACTACTACTAACAATATTTCATGTGGCAGTGAGTTTGAAGCCATCTGGTGTGAGGTGGAATCGAACAAGATCAATTACATAGTGGGGTGTTGTTAAAGACCTGGTGGATTGGTTGCTAGTGATGAAGAAATGCATCACCAAATATAAACGATGAGCACGAAAAAAAGAGTAATCATAAGGGGAGACTTTAATTATCCAAATATTGATTGCGTAGCAGTAGAATCTCATGAGAAGAATGAAAATGCATTTATTGAGCTGTTGCGGGACAATTTCCTGAAGCAGCACGTGACAGAAGGAACTCGAGGTCAAAAAGTGTTAGATTTGATTATAGTGTCAGAGTGAGTTTCAGTTAAAGACGTGACTATTCTGCCTCCGATTGGTGACAATGATCATGCGGTACTCACTTGGAAGTGAGTAAGTTTATGAATGTTCCATTCAGAAAAGGTTAAATGATGAACTACAGAGCAGGAAATTATGACTAACTGAGAAGTATACTGGATTCAATGGAATGGGGTCGATTGCTGGATGGAAAGAATATCGACAATGCATGGGAAGCATTTAAGCAATACTTAAATGATACGATATCAGAATGTGTCCCGAAACTTCGAAGAATAAATAGAGAATGCCTCCTATTCTTATGAAACAATAACACCAATAAGGAAGGTTGATCATAAAAGTCATAATCATCTTTCATTATTCATTTTGAACCACGTGTGAAAACGTTCACAAACGTCTTCACAACAGAAGACACAGAAATAAGACAGCGTGTTGACGCATTTTTGGACATTCGACAGAATTCTTTCACATGTCAAAGGGTAATATAAAGATTTTAGAATATTGTCTTCTGACAACTCAAAATCTAGATAATTCAGTGCCATTCTGTGGCGGAATGTGAAACATCAATAAGAACTTTTGCACATTATCTTTAGATTTTGAAACTTAATTTGGAATTACAAACATTTTTAATCAAGGAGAGATTCTTTTTGAAAACATCTTCACAGTCGTTTTTAAGTAGAAAATAATGGATTACCAGAAATAAAGGATTAATTTAGTGGGCTGTCACCATTAAATAATTTTAGGTATTCAAACCAATTGCTCTTACTTAAATAAATATTTTGCATGCTTGGTCGATATGATTTACTTAGTCCTTCTAAGCAGTTTGTTCGCAAATGCAAATCTATTATCTTGTAGTTTTAGCACGAACCTATTTTATTTATTGCTGTTGTTCAAAAATTCGTAAAATTCTAATGAAAAATGTGCTGCATTCAATACAATCTTTGATATTAATTGCGACTCCACCAAGAGAAAAGTTCTCACGTAATTCCTTACGTCGTTTGTAGGCATGAAAAGAAAAAAAATTGTATGACTAATTTCCACTATAATTCCTTATATGGTGAAATAAACGATTAAACAATGTTCTGATTGTAAATAATTGTTGCGAGATATTAATGCAACAATTATTTGGTTCTTTGATGGAGGAAGTAAACAACTAATGGAGTAAGGGAATTCCAAAAACGATTCGTTCATTTTTTATGCAATATTCTACGAAATTATTTTTTGTAAATATTTCGATTCTGCTCTACGTCCTTAGTGACCTGCAGGTATATATGAAAGAAGCAAAGTGACCACATAAAATTGCCCGCATTGATAACCAGAGCTTGTTTATTTGTCGGTTCCATCAGTTGAGCTAAGCAGGAATGCCGAGAAATGATAAATTAATTTTTAATTCAAATGTCGGGAGAATATTCAAAGTTATTTCTGTTTCTAAGGTTTAAGGAAGTCGAAAATTTTTGATGTATGAATTTATTGGGATTTTATAAGACAGAGGCTAAAATCCTTTGATTTTGTCCTCCCATTTCAGGGTTCATGAGAGTTCAATTCTGTCCTGGCCGCAACACAACCCTTCCAGGAAAGATTCAACCATGACATTTTGAGCAGGCTCATCCAATTTCAAAGACACAACCCAAATGTGTTGCCTTAGCAACTAGCATTTTTTTATTTCTTCTATTTTCTTTAGAGAAACCAGATTTTTCTTTAGCAAAAATAAAATACTTTCTCTGAGTCAAGACTTGTAATTTACAATCAATTATTTTTACAAAAATTTAATTTACAAAAATTGCTGAATAACTTTGAGAACTGTGATATTTTTTTCAGGTAATCTTTATATATTTTCGATTTCTTTGCTTTAACATTTATTTCTTTTCATATTCTTCACAATTCCTTACAGAATATTGATACACCCCTCCCATAAATATTTAGCCCTGTTGAAATAAGCTGCGGTTTCTGAAATAAAACTAATCCAGGTTCTAGCTCCAGGATTGGTTGTTTAATCAGTTTCTCTTTACTACTTAATTCGGTAATGAAATTCCTGTACTGCTTTGAAAAATTGACAAAGATTAATTTTGGATTCTAGGCCAAAGACTTCTTGTTGAGGAGTCAGGCTGGCAAGAAATAAATATTACTGCTAACTGGTGATATACTCTGCTGTTAAATAATTAACAGTACTTAACATGCACTCGTGAGTAACAATATCATCGCCATCCAGCCTGTTTCCAGTCAATCAGATCGTACGGTTAGATGGAAACAGGCTATCAGTTGGCGGAATTCTTCTATGAAATTTGTTCTCGTGGATGTCAGCGGATCATCTCGTCCCTCCTCTAGCACACCTTTACGGCTAAATCTTAACAAAGGAGTGTTTCCCACTAGGAATTTCCTGGTGTGAAGGCAATATGGTGAAAATATGGCCGCATGGATCTGAGCTCATCGCGCAAGACACTGCGCCGTATCATAAGGCTCCCACTGCACAAGAAAGGTTCATATCCAAGCATTCCGCGTGATTTGAACCGAGAATTTGTGGAATCATATGGAAAGCAGCATTCTTCCGAAAAGCCAATACTTCGCTCGTTCGCTGATTTCCAGACATTATTCTGTCAAATTGGTCTAAAAATACCCCAGGATACGTTCCATGGTTTGGTGAAGTCTGTGTTAAGATGCAAGCGGTTATCTCGCCAAAAAGGAGATACAACAAGCTATTGGGTAGGTGGAAATAT
Source organism: Typopeltis vanoorti (assembly GCF_054136105.1). NCBI lineage: Eukaryota > Metazoa > Arthropoda > Arachnida > Uropygi > Thelyphonidae > Typopeltis > Typopeltis vanoorti. The sequence continues at coordinate 99,776,707 of NC_143559.1, read as the reverse complement.
GTGTCGTTTTGGCTCATGAGTCTTTGTGTGGGGGGTGGGGGTGGAGAGAGAGAGAGAGAGAGAGAGAGAGAAAGCCAGGATGTGTTAGACATCAGTAATTAGTACACGTAAATAATCTCTTAAACTGCAGTATATGCGAGAAACAGATCAAATGAAAAACGAAAGTTTAAATTGATCCTCCGATAGATCCTTCCGATAGAGTGCGCTGTTCATAAAGTATAAAAGTCATTGCCTAAGAGGATTATTGCCTAATAAGGTTATTCGAGTTTGCTCGCGATAAGTGTGTGCATTTTATCAATAATTATTTAATTTTCTTCGGGAATTTGGACTGAATGATCGCTAATTAATTAGACGACACTAATTTAATTGCTAATAATTAATAATACGTGATATGGTGGCTACATAAGCACAAATGAGTTTTCATTATTTAACTGGCCAAAATAACTCAACGCTCAGTGACACATTTTGACAGTATCCGAGCATAATTATGTCCGGAAAATGCTCGCATCAACCATATGCATATCTGTCAACTCTAGTTTCATAACTATGATCACAGGTATTATCGCTTCTCTTAGTTTATGATGTGCGCCGTTATTAAAATCGATGTTTGTTGTTAACAACAATTTATTCCACTTAGCAAACTGTAGAGTTTCCAACAAGAAGGAAAATTATACTTCATATACGTAACACATAAGACTGGGGGATCTTTCTAATGTTAGACAACCTCAGTCATTGTTTATAAGATTTTTTTTGTTGTTATTCATTGTCTAGTTAACTGAATGTGTATCTCGAAGATGATAATTTATATTTTTATTTGTATTCAAGAGGAAAAATCAGCGTATGTCGTGCGTTATTAAATAATAAGAGTATACAAAAGTCAGCTATCTGTAGCCTTCCATGTTTTCCTAGAAAAAGGCTAGTTAGAGACAGTTAGCTAAACAGCAAAATCAAACTGCAAGTTTCAAGACATGATAAACACCAAAGACGGTGTACAGAATAATTAAATTAGGCATCAAGCATGTAAGGTAATTTAGTTAATTAACAGATAATTAAAGCTGATTTATTTATTTCCATTATCGCGCAGATGGCAACAGAAGCATACATTGCCAATTTGCGACTTGGTAGATGTCAGTAGTACATGTTATTACCATAGAAACATATATCCGTTGTTACATCACATGAGATGTAAAAATTCCTTGCCCAATGCATAGTGACCACGATTTCTGTGCTCTCCTGAAATTACTCTCTTCCTATATCGTCTTTAAATTCTTTCCCTCTCGTTTGCAGTTGACCGTTCATCATGGGAGGAAGTCTATATTCAAACTATTACAAAAGAGAGAGAGAGAGAGAGAGAGAAGAAAACAAATCAGTTGTCAACCCATCTATCTATTTTCTTCACTTCACATCTCTTGAAAATACTGGAAAAACTTCTCCTGAACATAAATATTTTACTTTTTAGCCACTTAAATTAATTCTTAATTCACTGATACGAATTCTGATAATTTGGCCTCACAACATATCTAGCCCACCGTAACCAGCATCGACCATAAGCGATGTTAAGGTGTGCAGACACTTAATATTGTCGCTGATGACATATTCAAGGTTAGTCATCTCTGGAATGGAAGCCCCACTTAGTAAGCTATCATCTTACAGAAAGAACTGGTTTGGAATCATGTCAAGATATGAGGAAAGTTTATAAGGACTTTTCAAATAAAAGTGAGTTAGTCGGTATCTTACTGACGTAGTATACACTGGAAACTCGGGATTTTCCTGCAGAAGAACAAATGAAATGACTTGAAAATATACATTATTAACGGATACAGGATGCTGGACACATTAGTTTAGTTGTTTCGCGTAAAGTGGGATAAACTAGAGTAAAGCAAACCATTTGTTTGCAATCGTTCACCACATATCACGGTAAACAACTTCCCCTCATATCGTACCATCTCTTATTCCTTTTTTTTGTCTCAACTACGTTTGTCCTGTTAAACATCTTTCCTAACATTATGTTTCGCAAGAACTACAATCTTTAGCTGTTTAAGAAAAACATATATGATTCATTTTTCTTCTTAACCCCTTCCCATACCTCGTGATGTGCTATAGATTTCAAACTCTTTTCTGTGTGGCGTTTAACATATATAAAAATAGCCACGTGAATTTTTGACAGAAGATTAAAAAATGTGTTATACACAAGAATAAGATTTTGCAAACTGCGAATGTCAGTGGGTGTGAGAATAAAGGCTATTACTACCCATCCATTAGCTTAATCGGTTGTTCCGGAATAATTATATTATAGATTTATCGAAAAAAAGCAACAAAGAATCATCTGTCAAAACACGTGCCCACAAACTATCAATTTAAGTCCAAGACCCAAGAGAAACAAATAGATCTAACAAATAGTATCCCATCTCAATTTCAGCAACACAATACGCCTCTAATGTTGATTAAATCAGGGGGTGCTCCCTTATTATTTCTTCACTCTTCAACAGAATTCCAAAAGTTGTTCTATGGAATTCCCTACTAGATTGTAAATCTGAAACAGAAACAAACTCCAAGTCTCTTTCTTCACATATATTATAATACGAGTATAAAGCTTTAAGAGTTTATGCGATGAATGCCGTTGTTGGTCACTTGCCAGGTGCGTGGCTAATTACATTTGTAATACTACTTCGTAACACGCAAAAAAATCGGGATGCACGGCAGGCATATGCTGTACTCCATAATCTCCACCGTAATTGCAAAAAAGGCGCTGTTCTGATATCGTCATTTCATATTTTATTTCCCACTTACTCAGTGGAAGCAAAATGTAGTTTTATAGGTTTCGAAATCTCTTTTTTGGGACTCTATTGAACACAAACTTCTTAATCTCGAATATTATGCATTCTTAAACAATTCTTTCTTTTTTTTTTTTTTTGAAAGTAGAAATTGCGTGTAAGGGTTGAAAGGAAGGCAGATTGTGATCGCAAGACTAATATTCGTTCTATTGGAACATTTTCACGTTTCCAAGGATATTTAAATGCTCAGTGAGTATTAAAACATCATTGGAAATGGTGGTCTGTTAATTTTCACGTGAAATTTAACAGTAATAGGAAGAACGATTTGTTTAATCGCGAATCACACTATAAATTATGCGAATTGATATTCTAAGAAAGAAAACTCCAGTATTTTGATAATATTGTAATTTTTTATTTAAAAATAATAGAAATCCGCATAATTTACAGAATATAAATTTATAGTGCTATTTATATTCTCTTTGAAGAATAAGAATAGGCGGACAAAGATTGATATTCATTCCTTACATGTTTGACGTTGTAATTAAGAAACTTTTTTGGATATAATTCTCATACATCACATTTTCTATGAAGAAATCCTGCTTTAGACTGTATACATATATATATTAATATAACATTTTTTTGGGGAGATGGACTGAGTCAGGAACTCAGTCCATCTTCAGGGATTTATTCCATAATCCCTTCGACTGATTAACGTGTGGATGAGGTGTTATTGAGCTAAAAGCTCTGATCATGACTGGGGAACGGCAACAGCCAAGCCTCAGAATTGCCATACGTTACCCTGGGTCATTATGTATCCTCATATTGATTGTCTGCGCAAACACACCTTAACTTCATTAATATAAACGAAGTAAATACTAGTCATAAGGACTGGCTTAAAGGGGCGAAGCAAGAATGCTTTTCATATTCCCCGTTATCTGTAGAGGACAGTGTAGGGATAAGGTGTTATTGAGCAATTAAAGCTCTGATCATGACAGCAGGGTAACAGCAATAGCCGAGCCTCAGTCAGAACTTCATTGACTACAGCATTGCCATCCATTACCGTCCAAGGGTATTGGATTGAATGAATCAATCATCGCATCTCACGGTCGATTGTTCTCTTCCTTTCCAAAGTAAATACTACAACAACAACAACAACAACAACAACAACAACGTTACTAGCTTGCTGGGTGAAGCATAAAGTGCTTTTTATTTTCCCCTTTATCTGTGTTGAGAAGCTTGATGGGGGAGGTTGTGAGACTTATGCTCGCACTTTGTGAACTATGGAGTTAGCTCTGTTCTGCTGAAAGCAGGATTGCCTTGGGTCTTTTGTGTTTTTGATAGTCATGTTCACTATAACTGGACCAGCCGAAAGTGATGGTGAAATGCATTAATTAAATAAATTTAATGCCTGACAAATGATTAACTATAATGGCTGAGTTGTCAGTAAACGGATTCGGTAGCGTTGAATTCAGCTGAATTTATTGAGCTATTGCATGACAACAACTTCTTTAAGGAGAATATGACTGAAACAACTCAAGGTCAACGAATAATTGAAATGATAATAGTATCAGATGGGGTATCAGAGGAGACGTGATTGATCTACCTCAGGTTGGTAGATGCACGCCCCTTGAGTTTGAAAATATATATGGCAGAATAAAATGGAAGAAATTCTTGGGAAAAAAGGAAATATGGAAATAATACCCTAGGCATTTAATACGTCAGATTGAAAATTATAAGGCTCAGGTCAAAATAGTGACAACTATTGTGCCAAAAACTAACTGTGGCTATGAAATGAAACTGGCTCTGCAAGCGTAAACAATCTAAAAGAATTCTATCTTCATGTTGCAAGTAACAAAAAAGTGGATGTGAAAGAATAACTCCCTGCAATTAGGATGGTGTGGAGGTTGTGGATGCAGAAAAGATCGCTCAATTAAGAAGTGTCATTTTGATATATGATTTCAATCTAGAGTATGCCATATTCCCTCCTCACAGCCACCTCTTCCCCGAAAGAAGTAATTCAGGTACATAAGGAGGATGTACTAGAGGTTTGCTTAAATGGAATACCGATTGGACAATAGCGATTGATGAAATATATGAGCACTGCTTCTCAACTTTCTGTATAATTTGAATCTCAGCAAAAAGAAATATATGATAATCATATTGTACCAGGACAGTTGATTGAAAGAATGTATGATAATGCAGAATTCTTTATATGGACTATTACAACTGGAGATGAGTTGTCCCATCGGATAAGAAGGTAGCATGGTTTTATTTCCTCAGAAACAGTTTTTTCATCTCGCGCGTACAGACAAATGGACCATAAGGACACGCAATTTCCAAGGAAAATACTGTTGTTGGTGGTGATGGACGGTAGATGGCGTTGATGGATGTAGGAGTGTCGTTGTGTTTATTTGGAGAATTATGTAGTAAAGAAATGGTGAGATGTGAGTGTAGAACAGTAGAGTGCCCTCCTGCCATGAGTCTTGGACTTTTTGCAGGTGTCCCGTAATAATAATAATAATAATAATAATAATAATAATAATAATAATAATAATAATAATAATAATAATAATAATAATAATAATACACAAGGGTGGTACAAATATTGATGTGTCTAATAATCGACAAATCAGGATCTCTGGAGTGGCGATATATGCAACTACTTCTCCCAAATCGTGGAATAGGCCTATTGGGGATACCACGTTAAAAAAAGCGCACCTGGTACTCTACCTCTGAGGTGGTGCGGAAAAGAGTACACATTTTTTCTATTTCCTTTTTCTATCAATTCTCATTAAAAGAAAGAAGCCAACAATATTCAGAAATGCTTTTCCGTGTGTGTGTTTTCTTTTTTTTTTATGCGTAATCAAAATAGTTAACTATTTACCTTGCTCCAATTAACAGCTGAGAACCTTCCTTTACAAGTGAATAACTTCAGGGTTCCTACGATTTCTAAATCTCAGAATAATGAGAGTACGGCTTGAAAAAAACTTTGCATTTTCAAACTGCAAAATGTATCCTCTTTAGAAAGAACATGTGATTGTTATACATTCATGAGCCTACATTGCGATATTGTTTAGTCTTTTGACGAAACTACCTTAACGTTGCGTGTAATGATGGAGTATTTTGCAGTGCAAAATTCTCCATCATTACACTCAACATTAAGTACTTTCGTTTGTTAGAAGTTTTAAACGATGCTACATATGCAAGGTCAATGAAAAAACGTACCCAGTTATAAGATAAGTAAAGTGGAAAGTTACTTGATGTTTCAAATTTCTTTTAATATTTTAAAATTATATTCACGCACCATTTATTCTTTTATATAAAAAATTTGAAATTTCTTTTCGGTATTAAAACTTACCTAAAAATATAAAAATATTAAAACTTGCCTAAAAATATATAAAAATGTATATCCTATGCGCAACCTCTAGTATACTTTTGACTGGCTGTAAGTATTCCTAATAATAACTTTCGACTAGTTATTGTTACAAATATCTCGTCCATTAGATCAGTTTTTGAAATTACACAAGTAATTATTTTGAAACATGGTATTATGTTTATTATGTAATTGTCAACGTAGGCCATATCGAGTGGTAGTACTACTGTAGATAGTGATGTAAATATAAATGCCACACGTGATAATTCAAAATGTGGAGAGATTTTTACGGAGAATTGCAAACTGCGACTGGGAATATTATAATTCTCCAACATAATTGTATACTGATTAGTCACTATTTAAATAAATGCATCATGAAATCCCAATACGTTGAAGTTACTGCCGATTCTAATGCAAACTGTGAACGCCGTCGTGACTATATATTTCCTAATCATGTATCACTGAATTAATATACTGACGTATAAAAATATCAAGGTTTAATTCAATGATAATTACTAGTTAAAATGAAGAGTAAATATTCGAATAAAAATTCAATCTTTTTAAATAGAGAATGCATATAAAACAACAGAAATAACGCGTTAATCGAATTTTAGAGGCGCACAAATCGAATTTGGGTATCGAAAACAAACGCACTAATCGAAAACGCACTATTCGAAGGCTATATATATATATATATATATATATATATATATACAGGGTGTTCGGGATAAATTTGACAGTTTCGTAAGGAAAAAGAAAATCTTCTTTGTATCTATTAAATTTAATGAATTGACAAAAAAACATTACAGGCAGAGTTAATTACAATACTATCAACAAGATTTACTCAAAATAACCACCATTAGCATCGATCACAGCTTCAATTCTGCTTCGGAACCTCGAACAAGCTGATGCTACAGTCTCCCTGGGAAGGGCCGCAAAAACTGTTTTAATTTTATCCATTAACTGGGCTTTTGTATTACTGGAAGTGCGATTGGTGTCTTTTTCAACTGCGCCCCATACAAAATAATCCATGGGGTTAAGGTCTGGGGAGTTTGGAGGCCAAACATTTGGACTGGTGAAGTCGTAGAAATTTTCAGACAACCATTTTTGACTTTTCCCAGAGGTGTGGCAAGGGGCCGAATCCTGCTGCCATACATACGGCCTACCATTGGCTACCCTAGTTATCCAGGGCTTGACTACAGTTAGCAACTCCACGAACAAAGCCCGAATTCCAATGCCAGGGTTCTTCAACACCTGTTCCTGCAGATTTGCGAGGAATTCTGCTGTACGAACGCAATCAGATCGTCTGCTAGGGATCTTTCTTCTTGCTACATCCTCGTAGTCACCATTGCAAGTCTCTAGTTCATGCCTGATTGTTTTTACTGTATTCAGGGAGCATTGGGCAGCAGTCGTAATATCCTTATTTTGATGGCGGGCACGAATCATCATGATACAAGTTATTCTCTTCCATGATTCAGGTGGGTTCCAGCTATCCATCCTTTCTGACATCTTGTATATGAATGAAGAAGGGTCCAAACTTTTAAATGAAGAGAAGTGTGTGTTAATACATGTAACTTACGGAAAAATATAATTAATTATAAATATGTCAAATTTATCCCGAACACCCTGTATATATATATATATATATATTGTTCCCCATCCCTATTTTCCTCTAACCATAATAACAACAGTGAATAAACTGAATTTAAAAATAACCAAGAAACGTTCAAAATCTTGTCATCAGAACAACGCTAGACAACATACTTTTGGAATAGCAAAAGAGAACCTAACCTGGGGAATTATAAGCGGGTTTAGGAATTATTAAACAAAAGGCAACTCAAGTACAGTGAAGTTTGCTGTTATTGATGCAAATCTTCAGTAAAACTCTAAACTAGTTCTTGAAAATGCGTCAACAAGAGGGAATATTACATCATTTCCAAGCAAAGTAATTTTATGTCGTTAATTTTTTTTTCTAGCGTGAATAATTTATCATAGATTAAGGCAACGAAAGTGTTCAAATTCCTAATAGATTATGTAAGCATATTTATCGTATTTTTCATCCAGTAGTTATTACGTTAATTAATCAATTTTTGTTGCTATATTTTATATATATATATATATATATATATATTTCAACAGTCAGGTGACTGCCAGTCGTTATTTTCTGAACTAGTTCATTGCGTTATTACAAAAGACACATATTCTATTGTGGCGAATGAAAGAGAGTAAATACTGAGCTAAAGTCACCTCTGAATTTGCAAAAATATTTTGTTAACTGCTTCGTAACGGGAGTTAATTGAAGAATAGGAAGATTTCTTTTAAAGCATATTAGGTTCAATAATATGTTTAAAAATCATACTATATTTGTTGCGTTTCTTTCTGAATTAGCTACGTTCATTATCCATAACATTTTGATCATATACAATAGCGAATAAATTAATCCAAAGGAGCTGAATTTTCATCAAGTGTTTTTTGTTTTGTTTCCGTTCACAATAATTTTGGTTGCGTTTCTGTTTACTATTTTCAGTTTTTATTTTAGCTCGTGATTTTAGTTGTGTTGCGTATTTTAACTGCTTTAACTATCTCTATGATAACTATTAATAGTGTTTGTGCGTTTTTATTGGTATCAACATGTTGACATTCGTAGTGTTTTATTCATTTTGTGTAACTATAAAATGAATACATCTCCAAGAAAGTGTTCAAAAATATGTACTCTTTCTCAGCAGACATCCATGACTCAAACACAAATTGCCAATGAGTGTGGTGTTGGCGTGGTTACTGTTAATGCGATTTTAAAAAGCTGTAGGGAGATAAGTACCTTTTTTTTCCTGACAGAAAAGGAAAGTGTGGACGAAAAAGAAAAACTACACTTACTCAAGATCGTTTACTAGTTAGGAAAAGCAAAATGAATTGACGATTGTCTACTGTAAACTTAAATAGAGACTTGGCATCTAGTAATATTAATGTTTTATTGACACAACAGTCCATCGAAGATTGTTGGGTGCAGGGAGGACTGCAAACAGACCAAAATCGAAATAACTGTTGACGAAGACTATGCAGAGAAAGAGGATCGAGTAAGCAAAAGTGTACAAATATTGGACTGTTGAGAAGTGGAAGAAGATCATATTCGCAGATGACAGCCATTTCTTGGTCCAAGGAGAGCACCCTATGTTCGCAAATCAGCAGCTGAGAAGACTTCTCCCGCCACCTTCAACAAGCTCTTAAACAGTCAGCTAAAATGTTTTGGGTTGTTTTACACATGATGGTGACGTCACAGGACTTTTCTATTGACTCTTTAATGAAAAGTGACCATTACATAAAAATATTGGGGAAAAGAGTCTCCCACAGATCCAAAAAGAAAAAGAACTCATATTCCAACAGGATCTCATTCCATGCCGCACTTCACAAAAAAAGTGAAAGAGTTCTTCATAATATTAAAGTGCTTGAAATAGGAATATTTAGAAGTACTTAAATATTTCTTAAATTACGAATAGTGAATAAAAGTACTTTATTCACTTAAGGCCTCCATTAAGCAAGGCGTGCAGTTCCACACCGGAAGAGTAATTCACCTCCCAGCTAAAAAAATATTTACAAACATCCGTCATACGGTGGGAGGATTCGAGTCGACAGCCTGTTTGTTGTTGAGTGGTCACCACAATAGACTCAGGTTTATATGTCTGCAAATGTTAAACAGATCATCTTTACTCCTTAAAAAAACCAACAAAGTGAATGTGAGAATTCATATGCGGATTTTAATTGGTAAATTTGGTTTTTTTTGGCTTAAGTTATAAGATGTACTTTAGATATACCAACACTACTTAATGAAATCGAAATGCAATTTTCAGAAAAAATCAGCAAAATGTGGAAATATATGGTCAAATATGATCATATGCAGTTGGTTATGAACAATTTGCTATGACATGTCAGTTTCACTGTCAATCACGTCATGTTCATATGCTTCTGGTACCAATATGCAGAACAATTTTGCGTTGGTTTCCTGTGCATGCGCAAATGAAACAAAATTTTCATCGAAAGAGACTAAGGGGTTTATAAAAATGTATGTTTATTTAGAAAGTAGAGAACACTTATAAATTACTATGTTAATTTATAATTAAATAAATAAATTATAAATAATGGGTAGAAAGATTGGTTGCTTAAATAAATTGAATAATTTAGATAAACCATTTATAAAATGATTTATACTTAGTATTGATTAGTTCAAGTTATTAGAGTAGAGAAGTTAGGTGGATGTCGTTAATCGACCGTGAGATGCGGTGATTAATAACCTTGGAGGGTAATGGATGGCAATGCTGTAGCCAATGAAGTACTAACTGAGGCTTGACTATTGCTCTTACCCTCCTGCCATGATCAGAGCTTTAATAGCTCAATAACACCTTATCCGTACACTGTCCTCTACAGATAACGGGGAAGATGAAAAGGATTCTTGCTTCGCCCCTTTAAGCCAGTCCTTATAAGGACTAAGTTTCTAGTACCGATAGGCTTATTGACATCTTGATGGCCTAAGGAAGAGTCCTTTTTTGGACTTCCAGAGTAACGGATTGCAATGCTGTAGCCAATAAAGTTTTAACTGAGGCTCTGCTATTGCCGAGCCTCAGTTAAAACTTTAAAGTAATGGCATGTTAGTTAAAACTAACATGCCGTTACTCAGCCATGACTAGAGCTTTTAGCTCAATGACACCCCATCCACACAGATTTTCTTCATTAAGATGACGGGATAAAGAGTCAAGGACTCAGTCCATCTCCCAGTCCTTTTTATTTTTATTTTATTTTATTATTTTCTAGTACCAATACAATTCTGCGCTGATTCCGTGTGCATGCGCAAATGAAACAAGATTTTCATCGAAAGAGACTAAGCGGTTTATAAAAATTTATGTTTATTTAGAAAGTAGAGAAAATTTATAACTTACTATGGTAATTTATAATTAAACAATAAATAAATTATAAATAATGGGTAGAAAGATTGGTTGCTTAAATAAAATTGAATAATTGAAATAAACCATTTATACTTAGTATTGATTCGTTCAAGTTATTTGATAATGGACGGGATAAGAATAGCCTCATTGTAGTCCATGCATGTTGTACGAGGCGACTAAAATGGGTACTCAGGGAGGGTAAAGGATGGCAGTGCTGTAGCCATCCTTATTTAGATGGCTACAGTTATTGCTGTTATCCTCCTGCCATGATCAGAGCTTATAGCTGTGTATTACCTTATCCATACATTTTCTTTACAGATAACGGGGAATACGAAAAGCACTTTTGCTTCACCCATGTAGCAAAAAAAAAAAAAAAAAGATGTGGATATTGGAATTTGGAGTAGTAGCAGATTGCATGCCCAGGGTAATGAATGGCAATGCCGTAGCCAATGAAATTTTAACCTGAGGCTTTGCTATTGCCGTTACCCAGCTATGACCAGAGCTTATAGATAATAAATAAATAAATATGGATATGTTATAGTTTGGATATAGCAAGTATATCAGCCACGATGCACAGCAATATACCTGTTAAACGCTAATTATCTGGTTTACCACTGGATCATATAACATTGTTAATTTTCTGTTTATTTCGAAATACATTTTTAAGCAGTGTAGGAATGCATCCTCCTGGAAATTTAGCAGAAAACCTCATAGACAATGTTATTAATATTATACAGACTAGGTTTCCATCCGATTCTAGACACAGGTAGAAAAATTATCGTAATATATAAAAATTCTTTGCTGGAATAGTGTGTTGTATTTTTGAAAGATAATCCATTCTCTTTTTTTCCTGTCGCTATTAGTTGAGGTCTTGAAGAGAGTATACATTTGTCAAGGGGGTTGCTCTCGTAAGATTCGTGTCAAAAGCCTCAGTCAATTTTACATGAAATTACGACATGGAATTTTAATTAAAATGCATTCTCTGCTGATAATTATACAAACATAGTTTTGTTCCTAAATTCATATTTAGTAGAGATTGTTGATTTAGAGATTTAAGAGAGATTGCTGCTACTTCAAAAGTAATATATTTTATTGTAAACACACCAGAATAACACTTCGAAATACTAACTCTAATAAGATAAAACCAGTAATCATGTTTTCAAAGGATCCTATGAAATTTCATTTCCTAAAACTTGTAATGTGAGACTTTAATCTCCAAGGTGTCTTTGGTTAGCAATAACAACGTCGCATAAACTGGAAGATTAAAGTTAGAAAGATATATTGATGCAATATCAAACAGTTCTAAATAAAATATTGTTAGCAGACAGTGATGTTTCCTTTATTATTATTATTATTATTATTATTATTATTATTATTTTATTATAAAATTTTTATTAAAAAAAGTGCTGGTTAGAGTCTTTCAAATAAATAAATAAATGAGAAGGCGCTTTGGCAGCAAATTGCTGCGCCATCACGCTATTTCCACGCTCCCAATTTTTAAGTTTTAAACTAGACCTTTTACTGGTGGATTAAACTTCAATGTGTATCAATGAATTCCGTTCGTCAAGTCGAACTTATTGATGTATAAACCGTAAGATCTGTTAAATAATAAGTAAGTTATAAGTTTTCAAAGTTTGAAGCAAACGGTGGTCAACCACGCGACAAGAGACAAGAGGTCGAATGCAATTCTGACCATTTATACGGTAACGGCAAGAGTCTGATTTAAACCAAATTGTTCAGAATAAAAAATAAAAAAAAACTTGATGGAATAAATTTTGTAACAAATTTACAAAATGTATTCATTGTTGTCGCTCTTATCTGCCTGGCATAATATGTCAAAAGTACATCAACTTCATTTTAGCGTCTCCAAGGAGCTTTCTGTTTTTATACTCTGTAAAATATTAGTGATTCTTGTTGTCCATGGGATTCCTAATAGTCTCTTCTACGCCCATCATTCAAATGAATCAATTATTTTTCTGCCGTTGTTCTTAATAATCTGACTTTCACATGCACACATCACTACTAGAAATACCATTGCTTTGACAATTCAATCTTTCGTGGCCTTGCATCTCTCTCTCTTTCATAATTTTTGTCAGGTTTAACGGAGCGTTTTTCCCCACGACTATCCTTCTTTTAAAATCATCGTCACATCAGTATGCAGATAAACAGTCTCTGTACTGATTCTGATTTTCTGCCAACACTATGATGCCGATACGCAACGATACATTGATTAACTGCATATGAACAATCACATGGTTTGATATTAATTTTCACGTAAATGTTAAAATGGTTAGGTTACAATATTATAAACTGTACTAAACGAAAAATAATTGAGTAGAAAATTATATTTAAACGTTTACATTTTGAGAAACGCTGAATCCTATCGCATCCTTATCGTGTCTTCTCATTCTCGTTTTTCTTTTTCCTAGAAAAAAGATGGAATGAAAGCCAGCAGTTTGCTAATAATAACTTGCTCACTTATTCTGCTATATCTGTTTCACATAAATACTGTAACTAAGGTTACTTTTTAAAAAATTTCAGTTATTAGTAGAAATATTTAAATAAGGCGTTCACAGCTTCGTTTATCATTGGACCATTCTTCTTTGAGGAATATGTCTAAGATTTAATGATTCTGTGCAAAAAAAAAAAAAATCTACACGTCTACACGTAAAATAAATTGCAATTGTGTACAGACATGAGTTGACAATAAATAATACTTTCCACCAACATAAATATAATAACAAATAGAAATAATTCAACCTGAAAAAAGAAATGATATCTGAGTTCTAACATCATCTGATATGCGAAAGAAGATGTATTGCTTACTGGAAAATTACAATTCCGCGATAAATGCAAAAGTAGCATAAAGGTTAATATGATTAAAGAAAAAACGTTTAATGTAGAACTACTATAAGAAGAAAGAATTAAAACAACTCTATCAACGAAGAATAGCAGAGTAGTTTCGCAGAAACAGTTTTAATGAAAATACACAATTGAAACAAGCTGGAAAATAATATTAATGCTATTAAACAAGAGGCATACGAGGCCTTAGGAGAGGGAGAGAGAGAGAGAGAGAGAGAGAGAGAGAGAGAGAGAGAGAGAGAGAGAGAGAGAGAGAGAGAGAGAGAAAATGAAACTAGTAGCAAAATCTTGGAAATGAAAGGAGAATTCTGGGTCAGCTATTAAAAACAGGGTCGACCTCGGCTATTACGGCTTGCAGAAGCAAACTTGGATATTAAATGATGATTGGTGATGACCAGTAGATGCGTTCGTGGTACTTGTGTATTGTGAGAGAATTAAGTAGTAGGGGAGAAGGTGAAATATTGGTAGAGGTGCGGAGTAGAGTAGCCCTTCCGCGATAGGTCCTTGCACTATTTGGAGATGTCACGTAATAATTATTTATTATTATTATTATTATTATTATTATTATTATTATTATTATTACGTGACACCTCCAGGGAGTCCAAGGACTCATCGCGGGAGGGCACTCTACTCTGCCTCGCTAAATACATCTCATCCTCTCCGCTGATCAATAATAATAATAATATTACTATTAATGATGATTATATAGAAACCACATAGATGAATTGCTTATATTAGAAGATTATCCTTAATCGATAGCTTTAACTGGTCACTTGTAAGATGAAAATTTAGAAATGATATAAAAACAAATAAAACGTTAAAAAATATAAGATTATTATAATTTAAATACTTGTAATTTATTTATAATTAAGTTAAATTAGAAATACATAAATAGAACTGACGAATAGTCTCAAAGATTATTAGCAGGTTTCCGTCGTAATCTTACGATATTCATTTAGTTGAAACAAGGTTTTATTCGACTTTCATATCATTTTTTTTTCTGAAGAAAAAAAGACATTGATTCCTGTAATTCTCGTTCGTTTTTTTAACTCCTAAAATGGTTTTGACCTTCATCTCGCGATGTACAAAATACCAGAGATCTCTACAGATGGAGTAAAGTAAGCAGTCTACAAAAAGGAAGATAAAACGACATACGCTATTCTTCTGTAGTATCTGTTTCATAATTTCGTTTATTCCGCTAAACTTATGTAAAGATTTATTTTTCTTCGTCATTGTGAAATCATATGGCAATGGCATAAAATCACATCGATATTGGAAACCGATGTGAATACGGTTTGCTAGATTACATTTGTCAAATATATTTCTTTTCTTTCTCCACGAGATATAATATGCGAATCATACCGTCAGTCTTTGAAAGCTATCGGGAAAAGCTTTTAGTACGTGTTATCAAATGCAGTGCGTATAACAGACTGAATTTTTGATAAGTATTGGAACGAAATTTTCTGAATCAGTTGCTCACATTCTGCTACTACTGAATTTTTAAAAAATTGGATATTTGAAAGGAAGAAACGTGGAACCAATTCTCAGATGGATACTGAGTATTCCGTTCTGCATGGACAGACGGATATCCTCAAGGAAGGAATAAAGTGCTAAGGTTTCTGAAGGTGTGTAAACGCCATCCACACCATTGCATATAAAAGGTTAGCAGTTTTATAAAAGGCTTAACATCTTGCCAGAAATAGATTCCTGCTTTCTCCCCAATATATTTCGGTCTATTAGCAAATTGCATATAAATTGCACAACATATTTACAATATAGTATAACAAACACATTGATTAAGGGTTAATCATACTCTGAATGCAGCGAATTATGAGGATATTAGATTAACAGTGAAGCCCTCAATGATATCAACTGAATTAATAACACATTTATGTACTTTCTATATTTTAATTTAATATTCAAGTTAAAGTATTTCACTACAGTAAACATGTAACAATCATCTCTATATTTTTGAATTATTCTTCAATATTAATAATCCTATTTGAGCACTTCCGTAGCGATTTTTGAAGAATGACTGATCAATGTACATCTAAATTGAAAAAGATCAGAGTTATATGGACTATTCAAACGAAAATGGATTATTTTCTCCACTATATGCTCCATTTATTTCATACGGAGAGAACGTCACCAAAGGTAGGTTTTTATCTCACATACAGGAAAATTGATGGTGGGCGGTAGACAGCGTAGTGTGTGTGTGTGTGTGTGTGTGTGTGTGTGTGTGTGTGTGTGTGTGTGTGTGTGTGTGTGTGTGTGTGTGTGTGTGTGTGTGTGTGTGTGTGTGTGTGTGTGTGTGTGTGTGTGTGTGTGTGTGTGTGTGTGTGTGTGTGTGTGTGTGTGTGTGTGTGTGTGTGTGTGTGTGTGTGTTTCATAAATGTTGTTCTATTTCCCATTATTAGGATAACCAACTGATGTCATCTTCAGATAATCTTACATATAAGCTTCGAGGATGAAAGCTGAGAAATTACTTCTCATCCAAGATAATAATAATAATAATAATAATAATAATAATAATAATAATAATAATAATAATAATAATAATAATAATAATAATAATAATAATAATAATAATAAAGTATGTATCACATGTAACCAAATGCATGTAATGTACGTATCACATGTAAACCAATCTATGTAATATTGTAATAATGAATCCTGAAAATGCCAGAGAAAACGACTCCATTTGGTAAGTTGGCGAAAGGATTGAAAGAAGAAGAAGATAAGATTCTTTTTAACAAGATACAGCATTATTCCGTCAATTTAACTGAAGCGGGTATTCCAAAAACGAAGAGAAAAAGATGGAGTGGGTTCATCTGTAACAAAAACAGGAATTAAAATGAAAATCAAGATAAATGTTTTTAAATGTATTTCAGTGATGTCTATCGCAATAATTGCTGAACTCGCTTAACTAGCATAACATCTGAAGGTAGCCACGCACATTTCAGTCAAATTCAGTAATAAAATCAGAAGAAAAAGTCATCACAGCAACTAAAAGTCAGTCAGTGAATTAGTATTAAATAAACTGATAAATACACAGTAAGGAGATGCAAAAAGTGTAAGATTTTCTGACTGAATCTGCCATAAATGTTAGCAATATATATATATATATATATCTTCTGATTATTTAGTTTATTAACATATATAATAATATTTCATATATTATTTATATTGTTTTAACTTGATTATATTTGAATAAAGTAATACCATCTTCACTATTTGTAATCTGCACGGAAAGATGGATTAAAAATTCAAACACCCAGATAGCTAAGGACAGTGTTTCTCCGCGATGTTTAATAACAATTATTATTGACGATGTGTGAATACAGCTTTAGTTTTATCAAGCGAATGAGAAAGATTTGGAAAGCTATTTTAAGATACGGTGAAATTATCAAGATCGGAAGTAAATGGCGAAATAAGTCTATTAGTCGCTGTAGTGGGTTAACAGCATGCATATTTGTTACCTAATGTTTTGTTTAAACCCTTTTCGAGTATATTAATTAATTATTAATATTAATTATTAATTAATAATATTAATTGGAAGAGATGTTGATCTAAATTCGACAGTTGATGACTTTCACGCTTTAAATGGAAACAATAAACAAGGGTGACACTTCGCTATGAACAATTTGCATCTCCTTCTTGCAACATTTTATCTCATCTCGAAAGCAGTTGTTCGCTCTCAGTAAATTATCACCACCTTGGAGTAATTCAAATGAAATCGCGCTTGCTGTGGATGGGAGAAATCTATTTATTGTAATAACTGACCTATAAAGCAGTTCGTTAATTTTATAAGTGACATTTAGTCACGTGGAAATATTACCTTTGAATACTAACATTAACTAATTCTTCTACGAGCCCCAAAATTAAAAAATAAAAAAGCAAACCACTCCCCTGAATAAGTTCCAGGTTTAAGAAATTCCATTCAGCACAGCAGACTAGCATTGGAATGCGTTGCTCTATCATTTTCCAGTGATGGCTGTAGTAACCGACTCATGTCTCAGGCAATTAACGCGCCTCCGTAGCTCTGAAAAAAAGTTCAATGTTTGCAATATTTCAGTGTAAGCACGCGCAATAATGAATCGTTCCTGATTTAGTGCTGAGAAGGATGGTGAGTTGAGAGAAGCAAGCTTTTTTGAATGTTGGAGTTTCACTCCACGAATTTCGTTGTCTTTGTGATACAAACTGCAAGTGGCATCACATATTTCAGGAGACCAAATGAAGGCATCTGCAAAAGGACGACTCCCTGCTAACCACTTGTGGGAGTGACAAAACAGTTAATCATGTTTCCTAACTGTTTCCTCAGCAGTCGATACGAGCGTTTAGCCGTGTGGAGGATATACAAAGTGCACCACACTATTATTCTGTTTGGCGAACGAACTCTGCTTAAACGCTTACATTTATTGCAAGGCCATTACACAGAACGACAAAGTGGCCAGCTTATGATTTGCACGGACGGCGGAGATCACATGAGGAGGACACAGCATTCCTGTCAAACTTCCATATGTCCAAAGAAGTGAACAGACAACATCCGTGTGTAGGTTTAAAAAGAGCACAACATGTTGTTGCCGAGAATTTATAGGAATATCACAAAAGTTAAAATTTTCTTTTTCTATAGACAATTATTCTTTCCTTGAAAAAACAGCAACCTACACTACGGTTACAAGCGCAGCTCCCTTAGGAGAAAACTAATGCTGTCTTTCATCAATATGGAGCATTTCCTAATACCCATCATGCTCCACAACCACCCACCCACTTACCACCCCCCCCCCACACACAAAGACATAAAAGTAATCTTCAGAGAATTAGTTACCTGTATTGGTGATACAAGTCGCATTTCTGTATGAGATTTGCTGCTTTTTCCATGAGTTTATTCTGGTTGATTCTGTACTGATGATTTTCTGTACAAATAACAATTTGTTGCTATCGATCTCGGTTGAGATGCAATGTCTCTGCTTGCATAATCGAAGCTGTTTAATGAACTTATCTGAGGATGACACCTGTTAGATATATGTATTTTTTTTATTATTGATTTGATTGCTGTGTTGGAAGTAGGCTGATGTTTGGGAGGTCAAATGAATGATCTGAAAGGTCTGATCAAAGTGAAATTGCCGGTATGTTCTGGTCTTATTGCATCTGTCTTGGTGGTTCACATTCATTTTTATTGTGGTCTTCTTTTTGAACTAATTAGGAGACTTTTTGTTTCACTGTGGCAGCCTTTCTATGTCTTCTGAACTTTTAATTTGTATCGGTTTTGAAGTTTGTTACTTCCTCAAGAATATCTTGGAACCTCTGATCCACAAAAATTGGTAATTTGTTTCTGTTTTTGCTTGGGACAACAGATTATGGTTGAATGGTGTTAAATATTCGAATAGGAAAATTGGTGTGTTGCCTTGCAATGCGTTCAAATCCTTGGCAACTTTTTTTCTGTCTGCTGGCTTTTATGAGAT
This sequence comes from Typopeltis vanoorti, assembly GCF_054136105.1. Taxonomy (NCBI): domain Eukaryota; kingdom Metazoa; phylum Arthropoda; class Arachnida; order Uropygi; family Thelyphonidae; genus Typopeltis; species Typopeltis vanoorti. Next base: position 99,757,299 of record NC_143559.1, on the reverse strand, counting down.
TGTTTCTTCTAGACTTGCTTGTAAGACGAACTGTGACTGGTGCAGGTCGTGGTAAGCCTTGTTTTTTGCTCTTCCTAGGAATCCGAATTTACGGTCTCAATGTCGTTCAGCTGTAGGGGGATGTCAATTGCATGGCCTAATTTTCAAACTAAGTCTCTGAGGTTTTCTGTAGGTGCAGTTTCGGGAAGACCGTTTATGATAAGAACTTCTTTATGTTGTTGTTGATTTAAACATTCGAATTGTGGTTTTAGATAATGAAGTTCTTGACGGAGTTCTGATGTTTCTTTCCTCAAATTGTGTTGCCTGTCATTTAGTGTGTTAATGCTGATTTTGATGTGTTTTAGTGATAGAAGATATTTAGCAGTGATAGAATTTAAATTTAAATAGAATTTAAATATTCAGCAGTGCATAATAATTTAGCATGATAGAAGTATTGCGTTTGCAACACTTCTATCACTGCTAAATTATTATGTTTGACCAAATCTTCATATTCGCTAGATTTTTTTTATTATTTTTCGTTCGGTTTGTCGAAGAGTTCTTGCACAAGATTTGCCAAGCTGGCTTTTATAGTCTCTTCACCGTTTTCTATTAGTATATTTAAAGAGTTGAAATTATAGGACTCACCTGCATTTTTGTGTCTGTTCAGTTCGTCATCTAATTTTGCCTCCAGTATAATCGGCTGCGTCGTAGGTGGCTGCCTTAGGTGCGTTTCTTTGTTGCATTGGTTTTACGTTGCCAGACTGTTTCTGAAAAGCTGGCACATTTCAAGTGTAGAATCCTACTGAATTTCGTACAGGTTACTTGATTTCCTTCGGAAGATAAATCCTCCAGGCATTTGATACACTTCATGACTCACCTTTCTTCCCCTTGAGCAATTGTGGAGTGATTGTAAAGATGGCGACATCTTATGTTCTTCGCTCGCTGTTGACCACGGTCCTCTCTGTTCACGTTTCTACACTTCAAAATTTGGTTTCTTCTTAGCCGATTTCGGCGAATTTTATATCACTGTCTTCGGCGTGACAAGTAGTATAGTGACAAGTTAATAATAATAATTTTTATGAAATAAACTATTACATTATTTACTTTTATATTACAAGAAAGCAAGGTTTTTTCGCATCATTATTTGTGTTGTTTGTTGAACATTTTTCACTGTGGTAAGTGCCTACTCTTACAGAATATGCGGGGGATAGTTTTTATAGGGCCTAGTTTTAGGAATGAGTAGGTCAAAATGAATGACCTCTTAGGTGGGCGTGAAAAGATTTAGTTTCAGTTTAAGTGGACCAGTTGGTCGTCTGAATCCTGATACATGTACGATCATAGTTAGAGACTGTTAATTTGTTATAATCGGGGTTCCTGTAACTAACAGTTAAGCTTCTAAAATAACAATTATGTGAGTTCTTCCATGGAACTTTTAAGAACAATGTGAAGAGAGGACACCTAATAATCCTTGATAATATCTAAATTAACGTTAGCTTCGAGCAGTCTAACGTTTCAGAGTCCCAAACCAAGGTATTCGGCGAATATCTGCACTCTTGGAGTTTCCTAAAAGAAATGCTTGGAGAATAATAAAGAGTTTACGTAAAAGCGCTATTGATGATCAAGTTTTCCTTAAAATCTGATTAAGAGAAAAGGACTATCCTGTGCTGTATGAAAATGCATCAGAGTGAAATTGTACACCATAAGCTAGCTACTGATGAAGAACAGTTAATTTAAGTTTGGTATTATTGATTTGATTTGTATTTTTCATTTCCTCAAGTTCGAAGTATAGCCAGAAATTATACTCTACAGATTTCGACAATTCTATACAGACGCGCATAGATGATGGTTTCCGGCTTCATGTTAGCTGTGAGTACTTTTTAAGTAAAAGCATCATCTACTAGTGTTCGTTCTCTGGTATTCTTCTTCCGCGATATTAGACCAAAATAGAAGAAGAATCTGTTCCCGTGGATTCTTCATGCAAATAATTAGGCACATGTTTCATAAAGTTATTGAAGACGTAAAAAGTTACATGAGGGATCATTTCGGATCTCAGAGACTATTTATACTGCTTCTTGAGGTACACTCCAAGAGATGCGACAGAATAGAAACGAAAATGAAATTAATTTTCTACTTTATGTGGCAACTTTCCCCTTGAATCTTGTCCTTACAAAATGTTTGAATAAAAAAACAACAACTGTAATCCTCAACAAATATTTAATAAAAACTCTGTGGTAAGTAGTAGATAAGTAATTGAAACAAAAAATTTTAAAAGTCCTCGCCATGGTGTATTATACACCACTGGCTGAAACTAACACGCGAGAGGTTTAGATTTATCACGGAATACTGCATATGGTAAATAAACACGTTAATGTAATAAACGCACACGGTCTGATTGCTTTACCACAGGGTAAACATGGAAATCTGTTACCCATTAGTTCGCCCATTATCACTTCTTAAACGATTTCCTTCATATTGTGCCAATGAAATGAAATCTGAAATTCCTTGTCTTTCATGAAAATTCTGACGAAATAAACCTCGAGTATTTGTTGGAAGCTTTTTCACTTGGCTATGTTATCAATTATATATTTGATTTAATCATTTATCCAAGTGTAAGCAAACAAATTTTGAGCCTGAAATATTTTCAGGACTGGGGCAACTCGTGGTAAAGGTGGAGTAAGTTCTGATCACTTGCCTTTGTATCTCCCATAATGCAAAGCACATCACGTCTCCTTGAGAACATGTATAATGCTATGCATTAAGGAAAGTGTCACTACTCAGATCAGTTTGACCTTTATATTCTATAGGGTGTTCGGGATAAATTTGACAGTTTCGTAAGGAAAAAGAAAATCTTCTTTGTATCTATTAAATTTAATGAATTGACAAAAAAACATTACAGGCAGAGTTAATTACAATACTATCAACAAGATTTACTCAAAATAACCACCATTAGCATCGATCACAGCTTCAATTCTGCTTCGGAACCTCGAACAAGATGATGCTACAGTCTCCCTGGGAAGGGCCGCAAAAACAGTTTTAATTTTATCCATTAACTGGGCTTTTGTATTACTGGAAGTGCGATTGGTGTCTTTTTCAACTGCGCCCCATACAAAATAATCCATGGGGTTAAGGTCTGGGGAGTTTGGAGGCCAAACATTTGGACTGGTGAAGTCGTAGAAATTTTCAGACAACCATTTTTGACTTTTCCCAGAGGTGTGGCAAGGGGCCGAATCCTGCTGCCATACATACGGCCTACCATTGGCTACCCTTGTTATCCAGGGCTTGACTACAGTTAGCAACTCCACGAACAAAGCCCGAATTCCAATGCCAGGGTTCTTCAACACCTGTTCCTGCAGATTTGCGAGGAATTCTGCTGTACGAACGCAATCAGATCGTCTGCTAGGGATCTTTCTTCTTGCTACATCCTCGTAGTCACCATTGCAAGTCTCTAGTTCATGCCTGATTGTTTTTACTGTATTCAGGGAGCATTGGGCAGCAGTCGTAATATCCTTATTTTGATGGCGGGCACGAATCATCATGATACAAGTTATTCTCTTCCATGATTCAGGTGGGTTCCAGCTATCCATCCTTTCTGACATCTTGTATATGAATGAAGAAGGGTCCAAACTTTTAAATGAAGAAAAGTGTGTGTTAATACATGTAACTTACGGAAAAATATAATTAATTATAAATATGTCAAATTTATCCCGAACACCCTGTACTCCTGGGTCTAGCTTACACTGATGAGACCTCATTTATGAGGGATGTTAACAAATGTTTATTAACGTTCTTCGAGGACAGGAGAATCATCCAAGAAGAATAATATGTTGATCGTTACTGTGGTAACATTCTAAACCATCCCGAAGCTTTTTGGAGATAATCAGAGGAATTCGATATTTTCCTTTTCTCACATTTATGAAAGAGGTTGAAAACTGTTTGCTAATGCTGTTTTGTCTCGTGTAATCACAATGATGAAATGTCCAAGCATTAGTTACTAGGTTTTGTACAAGACCAAACAATTCACTTTGTTATGTGATTTGACTAATAAAATCTAATTTTATGGGCATATCACTTTGTAGGTCAGGTGAATGTGTTTCCCCTTATCGAGTCTATAAAACGTTTTAAATTTATAATATTTGCATCTTTTTTAATTGCGGTAGTTACGTCTTATTTAAAGAGACAGTATTGTCTTATCATGAATGCAAATGAGTAGTAGTTCATGGGATTCATAAACCTTTTCATATCGCAAACAAACTTTCAGCATGAAAATTGTGTGGTGGACTCATAATCAAATTGCTTCAACAAATGAATGCAATTTATCTGAGACATCTTCTTAATGACAGTTTCAAATATATTAATAGCCAGTCAACTTACTCATTGAAATTATAAGACGAATAAAGCATGTCAGCCTGAAAGAAACAAGAAACGGAAAATCACTTGGAGAAGATAAGCGAGGTTCAGAACTGTATAAATATGCAGTTACAAGATTCAAAGAAAGACTCCTATTATTTTTAAATAAAATTTATTTAACTGGTAACCTCCCAATAGAATGGAAAAAAGCAATTGTGGTTCCTATCCTTAAAAAAGGTAGTAAAGATGACCCTAAAAACTATAGAGGTATAAGTATACAAAATTCCTGTTACAAAATATATAGCAGAATCTTAAATAACAAACTAATGAAATATTCCGAAAACTTTATTTTAGAAGTTCAGAATGAATTTAGAAAACGACGATCATGTATAGACCCGGCCTTTCGCCTAAAATTAATAATAGAGAAAAGAAGAGAATACAATTTAGAAACACATATTGCATTTATTGACTTTGAAAAAGCATTTGACAAAGTTAAAAGAAACATATTATTTAACATATTAAAAGAAAGACAAATACCAAATAATATCCTAAAAGCTATCACAAGTATATATGAAAATAATTAAATACAAATAAGATTAAATCATGAGCTATCATATACGAGAGAGATAAACCAAGGGACCCGACAGGGATGTCCCCTCTCAGCAACCCTTTTAATATTTACCTAAATGAAATAATAATATAATGGAATAAAAAAATTCCATCGAGGTGTTAAACTTTCTCCTACAGTAAACTTAAACACTCTCCTTTTTGCCGACGACCAAATAATAATTACAAATTCTGAAGATAACTTACAGAAAGCTATTTTAGATCTAAATGAGCTAGCCAAAGATTAAGATATGATAATATCAACAGAAAAATCAAGAATGATGGCCTTTAAAGGACAAGATTCAGCAAGAACTAAGATAGTATTAGATAACAAGATCTTAGAACAGGTGAATTCATTTAACTACCTTAGGATGTATGATCCCATATGAAAATGAAAAAGATATAAACGTAAAAATCGCAAAATATTTAAAAATAACAGGTGTAATTAACTCTATATTAAAACCAAACCTAGTTCAAAAACAAACCAGACTAAAAGTATACAATACATTATCCCTACCAGTCTTGTATGGAAGTGAAATCTGGGTAATAAAACAAAAAGTCAAACAAAGATTAATAACAGCAGAAATGAAGTTTATGAGAAAAATTGCAAAGTATACTCTATTTGATCACAAAAGAAATGAAGAAATTATGACAGAATTAAACCAAGAACCAGTAATAAAAAAAATTAAAAACTAAAAACATAAATGGATGGAACACGTTCAAAGAATGAAAACAGAAAGATTACCAAAACAAGCCTTAAAGTACAAGCCATTAGAAAAACGAAAACCAGGACGTCCTCTTAAAACTGAGTTTTAAGAGTACGTCCTTATGACTTCTAAGGCCGGAACAGGCCACGCTAGGCCTAAATCCCTGATATGCTTGATGATGATAAAGCATGTTTAACAATTGATCACCGATATTTCTGGCTAGATGGGAGAAGCAAGAATTCTTTTCATATTCCCCGTTATCTGTAGAGGACAATGTAAGGAGGTATGAGGTGTTATTGAGATATGAGCTCTGATCATGGCAGGAGGGTAACAGCACTGCCATATTTAAAGGTAAAGCCTTCTCTGAAAATTCGGACGATCCCTAGGCTACTCAATCGTGGGAGAAAGACCGTCCATCTCAGCGTTGGCTCCACTCTGTGATGGCCTTCCACCCACACACCACTACCGAGCAGAACCGCTCATATTCCGAAGAAAAGCATTCACCGATAATGCCTCTCAGCGGGCCGTGCTAGAGAACACTTTCCCCGGAGACTCAAATTGCTCCCTTAAGGCAGAGAACTCAAACTCTCGAATCTCTGCGCCCCAGCGGGTAACAGCAATAGCCAAGCCTCAGTTAAACTTCATTGGTACAGCATTGCCATCCATTACCCTCCCTGGGTACCCATTTTAGTCGCCTCCTACGACGTGCATGGGCTTTATAAATCTTACATATTATATTTATACATAATGATATTTGGTGTGCGGACATGATGACAGAAATAATTAAATTCATCTAAATGAAAAGCATTAATAGGAGAAAATAATAAAGCAAATAACAATTGCAAGATAATATTTATGTAAGCTGTACCAGTTTTCCAAATTACACATCTAACACTAAAAAGACTTGAAAGAACTTCCTTTAATATTGTGTGAGTGGTGAAGAGCAAGTGAGAACCAAAACTGTGCTCAGTAACACAAATCCAGATGAAGTTTTTCACAAAAGACTTTTCCGCCTCTTAGAGATGGTATCGTAGAAAAATAAAGACAATTCGAATACCGCTTAACATAATGTTACTGTTTCGAATCGACATTCTACACAAGATTCTCAGAGGCTCTCCCTTTGCGCATGCCAAATACATGAAGAGTGGAAGTGAGTAAAATCTAATCTGATGATCCTTCTACGACAAGCACGCACTAAGGAATATTCAAGCTTCAATAAACAAATCTTTCATTATATTTACAGCAGTGTTAAGCTTTGAATATTTTCTATAAGCAAAGTGCTTCTCCTTTCGAGGCACAGCCCAATATAAACAAACAAATGCAGAAAAAAACTTGCACTGCTGTAAAAAAGTAAAAAAAAAAAAAATGTGCATAGCGACACAGGAATATTGTTACAGGTGGGTAACAATACTCGAATTTTTAACTGTTGAAATGAAGAATGTTTTAAATATTTTAATGAGTCAATCTTTGCTGGAACATTTCTTTTTAATGGAAAGAGAAAAGTGGACAACTTTGAAAATTACATAGCGCTTTTTATTGCAATTATTTTTCATTATCATCATAACGTTAATTACTAATATAGACCATATTAGTTCGTTCATGTCTCATTATCCATCTAATCTCCTCTTTCATGGTCTACCCGGACTCATCTTTCGGATATATTACTAGGGGGCTCCCCCCCCCCCTGGCGCCTACGGCGCCCAACCCCACCCCGAGTTCCGGACTGGTAGGCCGGTTTTCCTTGAATTCTGATGACTCGAATTTTGAAGACTCGAAAGGGGAGTTCCCCCCCCCTGCGCCCACCCCTCGAGTTGAGGACTGGTAGGCAGGTTCTCTTTGAATTCTGATGACTCGAATTTTAAAGACTCGAAAAGGGGTTCCCTCGGCGCCCATCCCCCGAGTTCTGGACTGGTAGGTCGGTTCTCCTTGAATTCTGATGACTCGAATTTTGAAAACTCCACACTCAGGCTAGTCTCTGAGTTTCAAAACCTTTTCAAATAACTTGACAAAAAACGTTACACAAAAACGTGACACGAAAACGTTACAAAAAAAAACTTATCATTTTATATTATAGAGTAGATTATGTGTTTAGGATATCGGGTGTTAGCGATTCGATACATGTTCAATCCAATTTTGTTTGTAATTGTTTAGGTTTTCTTCTATTCATTTTATTTTTAGTTATTTTAAAATATCTTCGTTCCTGTCTTTTTTGTTTAATAAAGGGTATTTTGCAGTTCATCTCATGAATCCCATTTCACTTGTTTTTATTAATTATTTAATTTCTTTGTTTATATTCTTTGTTGACCTTTCTTTCTCGATGTCTTAATTTTCTTGTATTTTTTCTGAAATGTTATTAATACTTTGTAGGTATAAATTTCTTATACTTAAATCGTTTAGTAATGTTACTTTATAGTGCATTTTGGTTCTCTAGTTTGTTTATTTTTTTTGTAACCAATTTGGTAGAAACTTCACTGTTGCCTGCACTAAATATTGATTTGTATCTATTTCTAGCCCTCGCCTGACTTTAACATCTAGGAAGAGATTTGCTGCTTTTCCATTTCCTTTAGAATAGTCTATTATTGATTTTTCTCTTCTTGCACACCATGTATATTTATGTATATTTTTTTGTTTCTAGAATGTATTCGTTATTTTTAAATTATTATATAATCAATGAGCCGTTTTTCATTTTAGTTTACTGTTGATTCTCCATATGTTTCTATCTTATTTTTTTTTTCATTCGTATTCTGGCAATAAGTTCGTCAACTATAATTACACTGTCTGTTTTATTTAATTTTCCATATATTCCTTGTAACGTTTTGTAAAAGTCATAATTTTCTTCTTCTTTTTCTTCTTCGGGGGCGTACATACCAACAACTATTAAATTTTCTTTATTTAATTTTAATCGCACTTCTAATAGGCTTTCATTATAGTAGGTATAATGAGTTATTTTTACTTTAATTTTCAGGATCCAAATCATTACGCCGCCAGCATCTGCACGTATTTGTTTGTCCACATGATAATTAGTTCTTTCTTTGGTTCCTTTAAGTTTCTTATTTTTTTTTGTTTCTGTAAGAACTGTAATTTCTATATTTTTTTCATTTAAAATTTTATTGAATTCTTCTTCACGTAGTGTGCTTCTAGTGTTCCATGTAGCATATTTCAGCATGTTTTTCTTTTTCTAAAGTGTGTTAATATTTTCAAATTTTCAAGTCTTTTTCCATGTTTTCCGTCTGGTTTAGATTTCGTTGAGACTTGAAAGTGACATGTGTTTCCCTGTGTCAAGTTACTCGCATGACGATAGGTATCCTAGTGGTGGGGCTGTCACTTTAAGGCAACTTAGGCTTGCCTTTTTCTTTATTAGATAGTGGAAATTGTAGTTGTAAGAAGTAAGATCGGATCTAGCTCGGGTGTCTCGGGTTTGCCATGCCCGTACTAACCAATGTGAGTCCCTAAGACATTATTTTGCATTATTTTTTGAGATCCGGAAATGTCTTAAAAGGTACTTTTATTTATTCTAATATCAACACATTATACTTAACAAAAGAAAATCTTCTAAAAACCTGAGATTGTTGAGAATTTCTCAATAGCCGAAGTTAAAATAATAACTTTAAACTGCCACTTGCATCTCCAGGATTGCAAAATGGTAATTTAGTTGAACATGCAGTACTTCTAATACTGAAAATAATTATCACATAAAAGTCGGTATTTAGAAGTATTTTATATTATCTTGAGCTAAATAACTCGTAAAGAATGTACACGTGATTTTTTTTTCTTTTGTTAATTTTTCATAACCATGAGAAACATAAACCACGAGAAATTAAGAACAAAAAAAATCATACACACTTTCTCTACGAATTATTTACCTCGGTATTTAGAAGTAATATAAATTACTTCTAAACCAGTTCAAATGAATCTTTCGTTTAATAGATTTTAACCACAAACTCAGTATTTTACTGTAAACGTTTTGCAAAGCATTTATAATGCAATGGAAAATGAACGTCCTCTTGTATTTATGACTGTAATTGTGTCATCAATACTCTTTTTCAGAAGGGTACTGTGGCGATTGACCAAAGCCAAAGGTTTTTACGTCACCACCAAGTGCTATCGCGGGAAGTCATTCCACACGATATAATCCATTGTTTATGCTCCTTAATCCACCATCTACACACCATGTTTAATCCATCATTCATATGCTACGGCATCTACTGCGTATTAATAGTATTTTGGTCTGTTAACTGCTTACTCTGATTTCATATTACCTCTATGCAAGATGCAAATACGAGCTTCTACGCAAGATGCAAATACGAGCTTCCTCTTGGACCCTGCTAGATTCGTATAAGATCAGCTAAGTATAAGCTGGTTTGGAAAAGACGATATAATGATTCCTCTCGGTATTACAAGCATTCAACTTGTCTTTTCTATTGGAAGACACATTTGTCCATCATTCTTCCAACTGCGCTACGGAGGCACATAAATCTAATTATTAATAGTGATGGACGGAAAAATTCGAATTTGTATTGTTGGTTATTCCATGCTCTAAATAGTATAGCGTTCTTATTTTAATTTCAATTTAAAATAGCAAATACATAAATGTGGATATCGTATCGCTTCAGTTAATAGTATTGAAAGCTATTACGTTACTTTAATATCCTCATAATTATATAAATATTGGCGATTATTATTTATGCTCACTGCATTCGGTCTACGAATAACGATTAAAGCAGTGGGTTTGTAATACTACATTGTAAATATGCAATATTACAAAATGAAAAAATAAATCTGGTAGAGCCTCATTCCTCAAAGGAATAGGTGAGATCATTTAACCCAAATTAACATTTTTGAAATGTGGTAGACAACGAATCTCAATCCATAGCCATCACTGAAATTTGGCCGAAAGCTGTCAATGATTTTCATAGGTATCCGGGAAGGAGAATATGGAAGACAATTACCGCCATCCCGTGATTCCTAACGCATATAATGTATGAAGCAAAGTGAGGTCTACAGTCGATTTTTTCCAGTTGTGTGATTAAAATCCGAATTTCTGGCATACAAATCCTTAGTTGCCTCCACCAAAGAATATCCAATTCATTAAACCACTAAAAAAATCCAATGAAAAGTTGCTTTATTCGGCGACTACAACCGAACTTAGGACAGTCTTCTTTCTCTCGCAGTCTAGGGCTGTGGAAACAATCGCCAATTCCAAAGGGGTTACAGGGGTACTTATGCTTTGCAATAGATATGCAGATTCGAAATGGTTATTACAATCTAAATCTACAGCAAAAATTAAAGAAATAATTCGTCATAAAAACTAAACCACCAAAATGAATGGTTAATAATTATCAAAAAAAGTTACAAAAATAAAGAAACGAATATATAAACAGTGGTCATAAGCTAAATCACATCTCCAATAATATTTGATTTAGTTTTTATATAAATAAGAGAAAATATGCATTTTCCTAAAGAGGGTAAACATGAAAGATGTTTAACCCTTTAAATACAGAAAGATGCCAAATGTCCTTTATAAAATTGTTCTGACCTTCCGTAGGCAATGGAAAGTCCATACATATATCCCCTAAGGATATATGTATGCTCATGCAGAACACTCGGTATCTATCTAATAACTTTTCCATGTCGATTCCTTCCAAACATCAAATATTTTCAAACTCAGTAGTTACAGAAGGCCAACCGAATCAGAAATTTCGGTGACATGCTTTCGGAAATTCAGTTTCTCATGCACACTACATTTACGTTTAACACACACCATAAAGCTTTTACTGGCACCTTTCAAAGACTGACAGCATGTTTCGCATGTCACAGTTCGTTTACAACAAAAAATATTTTGGGCGAATTTAGTCTAGCAAACCGTATTGCACCTGCCACTAATATCGATGCGTTATACACCATTGGCAATAAGTTGATGAAAACAAACAAATAAAATCTCTAGAGAGTTTAAGTTTGAACAAAAATAACAGGAAATAGCTTACATGCAGTTTGATCTTCTTTTCTGGAAGATAGGACGCATACTTAACTTCATCTCTGGAGTTCTCTACTAATTTGTACATTTCCCAAAAAGAGCACAAGCATCTTAGAAGGTAAACAAATGAGCACCTGAGGATTCCGTGTATCAATGTTTTCTTTTCTTTTGAAAATAAGATATCAAAGCATCTGAAATCAGAATAAAACCTTGCTTCTACTAAAACAGTATCGTAAGATGACAGAGGTAAATTTTGTAATGTTCTTAGAGATTAAAATTATGTGAGAATACATTTTACGTATTTATGATTTAAATTAATTATGAATTATAAATAAATTATAAGTCCGCCCAGTTAGCCTACTGGCTGTGCGCTTCGCAACCATATGCGTGGGGAAGGAGTGTCCTAGGTTCGATTCCCGTCGGAGACGTGAGGAGCTGAAGGATTTTCCTCAGCAATAGCCAAGTTAGCCGGTCTTGGGCGTGGACAGCAGGGTTTTTCTCCCCAGTTTATCTGGGGGGTTTTCATCCAGCAAAGCAGGCAAACCAGCCTTGAGAGCTGAACACCACTGTGGACATAGGATACACCGGGGCGTAGGGACGACCACATTATCCTGTGAACGGTTTGAGGTCCGATGATTAATAAACCATCGACACCGCAATGTAAAAGAGGAGGAAAGGAAAATGAGATGAGATGAATAAATTATAATATTCTTATAAGATTATTTTATCAGTATTAAAGGCAAATATAAACATTTCACTTAAACTGTTCAATCCATAAATATTTCTCTGAATATTGTGTGTGTATGTGTGTGTGCGTGTGGAAAGTGTTGCGATTTCCGAGTATGTTTTATGTTTATCGGCTACTGATAATATTAAATGACGATAAACATTGTAATATGCATGGATCAGAATATCTCCTCTGAGAATAAGATAGATGTATTTCCGGAATGAGTCAAAATTCCACATTTCACAAAGAACACCTCGCAGAATTCTTCTTCATTGCTCTAGATTTTTATCTATGGGGTTACATGAAAGACGTGGTGTATGAATTCAGAAGGAACAGGAAACACAATGCATTTGGGTGAATTTTTTCAAGTAAGAATACTTACGAATGGCTCTTCGGTTCCGTGCAAAATGTATACGTTTCATAGACGAACACATTAGAATTTAAATTGTTCAGAGGAGCAATTTTGGATGTTCGTAAAACTTATGATCTAATAATCTTCTTCCAATAAATACCTGTATTTGAGTTAAATCAAACTATGTTTCAAATACGAAACACAGCAGCCGTTCAGAATTGAACTCGTGTTCGTGATTGCATTACCCAATGGATGTGATGTCAAGAATAAGATAATGAATAAAGATTAGTAGAACCTTTCGGAAATCTGGCAATTCAAAACTTTTTCTCTCCTAAAGGTTACTATACGGTTACTGCAGGAATTTCTAAATTAAAAGAACACTTTTGTAAGTTCATTCACTCAAGTGTGCGAAACTTAATGCACCTCATTAAACTTGTTTTGTTAAGTAATAGTCATTTTCTTCCTTTCTTTGTAGTTGTCCAATTAAGCAGTCTATTCCCCGAAAGAATGATCTCTTGATAACACGTAATGATTTATTTTTAGTGTAAATTTCATTTTTTATAATTAGTGAAAAGAGGGTAAGATAGTTCCATTACATAAAAGTGACTGCAAGACAGAAGTAGCAAATTACAGACCAATTAGTGTCTTTGGAGTGGTGGTTAAAGTATTGGAAAAGTTGGTGAAGAAGTAAAATTCAGGATTGGGTGGATAGAAATATGATACTCTACAGGGAGTGTGGTTTTGTAACAGGTAGGTACTGCCTTAATTTATTTACATTTTCTAAGTTGACAGCACAATTAGATAAAGGAAATGGCAACACCATGATACTGCTGCAATTTGCAAAGGCACGTGAGAGAATACCGCATTGGGAAAGTATTACATAAGTTGTAGCAAATGGGAATGTTGTTATGGATAGGGGTGACTGACAGACATCAGAGGATGTGTATGGTGGAGTGGATTGAAGGCGAACGAGGGTGACTAGTGGAGTGTTCTAGAGCTCTGTATTAGTACCACTACTCTTTAATTTATATATTAATGATATAGCAGAAGATTTGAAGGGGACATTCAGTTGTTTGCGATGATGCAAAACTAGGTAGGGCTATAGTTGATAAAGATGATGTAGGTATTTTGCAGGATGATTTAAATAAATTCTGGTAGTGTGAGCAAAGACAATGGTTGTCAATTCAATGTTGTGAAATGTAAGATAATGTACTTCAGGATGAAAAGATTACACATTTCCTATCATATTAATGGTAACAGTTACAAGAAATTCATGAGTCAAGGGCTCTGTGGGATAGAGATTTAAAATTCAGAGAACATATTGCATGAGTTGACAAAATAGCTTAGGGGATTACTTGGATGTTGGCCAGCACATTGAGAAGTAAAAATAGGAAGATTATTATCCCTCTTTATAAGGCTATGATTTGGCGACATGTTGACTACTGTGCACAGATTTCATCACTTGCATTTCTTAGGAAAGGTGGTGGAGAAGATTCAAAGACGAGTAACAAAGCTGGTGACAGGTCTTCGGATGCTCCCTATGAGGATAGATTGAAGGTGTATTAGTTGCAGAGTTTAGCTGACAGGCAGAGGAGAGTGAATATAATAGAAAGATGCTAAGGGATTCTGTAAGATTTACACAGAAGATATTTTTCAATACATCGGTAGTAAGGACGGAAACAGGGAGTCAAACTTGGAAGCTGTTTAAGAAAGTGGTTAGTAAGGGTGTGAGGATCAGGTTGTTCACTTGGAGAGTGATAAATGAGTGGAATGAATTGCCAGATGTGATTGTGAGTGACCCAACAGTGAATCGGTTTAAGAAGATGTACAGTATGATAAGTATTGTGTTAACGGATAGAGTTGGATTTCCGCGATGAGTCTTTTGACCCCATGGAGAGCACTTAATAATAATAATAATAATAATAATAATAATAATAATAATAATATATTATTTTTTTAACATTAACATTTTATCTCAGATAAATTACATACATAGATACAATATTAGTTATATATACACGTGTATATATACATAATATTTGTATTACTTTACAGTTGTGAATAATAGGTACTTTCAAGTTAATATTTTTTAAATAATTTTTTATTTATTTATTTATTTTATTTATTTATTTTTTTTAGAGAAGAAAAATAATTTATTTTATCATTATCTTACTGAGCGTTTACACATATACATATATTTACATATTACATATATTTATATATATATATTTTTTCTTTACAGTGAATTTCATACAAATTTTCCGTTTTTGTATTCTAAAATGCGTTAGTAATAGTTACTATGGATGGTAATTTATAGTTTGCAATTGGATACGATTACATTTTTAACAGCATTTATAGTATAACAGTAAATTCTATATATTTCACTTTTTTTTTGCTTTTTTAATGTTTTTAACCGCTGTAACTACAACACTTCAATGTAATAAGTTTTTTTTATTGTTGATCTCGGTTGAACTGTAATGTCTGCTTGCATCCTCGAAGCTCTTTTTAATGAACTTATCTGAGGATGACACCGTTCAAGTGGTTCACATTCATTTTTGTTGTGGTCTTCTTTTTGAAGTAATTAGGAGACTTTTTTTCACTGTGACAGCATTCCTATGTTTTCTGAGCTTTTAATTTGTATCGGTTTTGAAGTTTGTGACTTCCTTTGGATATCCTGGTATCTCTGATCCACAAAAAAGTGGTAATTTGTTTCTGTTTTTGCTTTTTTTTTGCTTGGTACAACAGATTCTGGTTGAATGGTGTTAAATATTCGAATAGGTAGATTGGTGTGTTGTCTTCCAATGCGTTCAAGCCCTTGGCAACTGGTTTTTTCTGTCTGCTGACTTTTATGAGATTGTCTCTTGTGGACTTGCTTGTAAGATGAACAATGACTGGTGTAGGTCAAGAAAGCCTTGTTCTTTGCTCTTCCTAGGAATCCGATTTACGGTCTCAATGTCGTTAAGCTGTAGGGGGGATGTCAATTGCATGGCCTAATTTTAATACTACGTCTCTGAGGTTTTCTGTAGGTGAAGTTTCGGGAAGACCGTTTATGATAAGATCTTCTTTATTTTGTTGCTGATTTAAACGTTCGTATTGTAGTTTTAACGAATGAAGGTCTTAATGGAGTTCGGATGTTTCTTTCATCAAATTGTGTTGCCTGTCATTTAGTGCGTTAATGCTGATTTTGATGTCTTTTACCGTTTGGAACACTTCTATCACTACTAAATTATTATGTTTGACCAAATCTTCATATTCGCTAGATTTTGTTGTTATTTTTTCGTTCTGTTTGTCGACGAGTTCTTGCACAAGTTCTACTAAGGTGGCCTTTATAGTCTCTAGACCGTTTTCTATTAGTATATTTAAAGAGTTGAAATTATAGGACTCACCTGCATTTTTTTGTCTGTTCAGTTCGTCATCTGATTTTGTCTCTGGTATGTTTGGCTACGTCGTAGGTGGCTGCCTTAGGTGCGTTTCTTTGTTCCTCCTACTGATTACACACTTCCATTCCTCGCCAGGTTGTTTCTGAAAAGCGGGTACATTTTAAGTGTAGAATCCTACTGCATTTCGTACAGGTTATTTGATTTTCGTCGGACGATAAATCCTCCTGGCATTTGATGCACCTCATTACTTCCTTTCTTCCCTTGAGAAGTTGTGGAGTGATTGTAAAGATGGCTACGTCCTTTGTTCTTCGCTCGTTGTTGACGGCGGTCTTCTCTGTTCAATTTTAACACTTCAAAATTTGGTTTCTTCTTAGCCGATTTCAGTGAATTTTATAGCACTGTCTTCTTTGTGACTGGTTGAGTTACTTGGGAACACTTTCAAATTAAAAACAGGATTTGGAACCAATTTAAAACTATAAAAAACGGGGCCAGCGATATCACCCCGTGAGCCCGTTCGTGTGCCTACACAACGGCCTCTCTAATAATAATAATAATAATAATAATAATAATAATAATAATAATAATAAATATGAAACGAAACAATTGTGAATTTGTCCCTAAGTAATGTTTGTCTTGGTACGTCTTACAACTTCTAAATTTCTCTTCAGTTGGATGACAATTCATTAGTAAGCAATGATTGCTTTGATAAAACTACAAACATGAAAAAAAAGCATAAAATAATCACTCACTTGAATTTTCTTAAAAATAATTAAGTCTTTTCCTTGGAAGAAGAATATTCGATATTTAAGATTTTCCTCAAACAGCTCTCCTTTTTATCAATGTCACTTAATTGTCAAGTAGATACTAGAGCCAACATTATTTCAAAACCGAATATTTATAGAAAATTTGAAAGTTACGTAAGTTGAACTGAGAGGTTTGGAGAATATAATCCTTACCATCCCAGAGTTGCTTAGCATGCACTTCTTAAAAGACACGACGCTGCCCAAGCGTCCTTATGTTACTTAATTGTTACTTAGTTCCAGATTCGAGTCACTATTTTATTAAGAGCAGATGGGAATAAAAGTATCAAAGACATGAATTTTACACATAGCGTGGTGATGTCATCTAGTGGACAGTGCCGCTTTATTAAATCACTTCAAATACTAACTGATTTAGGTTTTAAAAAAAGTGGGCAGGATTTCTACAGATGAAATTATCATAGTGGAATATAAGCAAATGTAAATCACATTATGTTAGATGTTTTCTGCAGCTTTTCGGAAAGTTTTGACTAAGAACGTTTTGCTATCTTAACCTAATGCCAGAGATTAGGTTTTGCGTCATAAACAGTAGGAAAGCATGCCACCGAAGATGCACAGATCGGGAGCAACTAAAAATGCAGACAGACTGCGATAAACATTGCTTGCTACAGCCATATCGCAAGTGATGAGTGGCCTAGAATGCTGATGAATGGATAATCCGGCTTTTGGAAGAGCTCCACACGAGTAAGCCAAAGAGAAGAGTATTCCCACGAGCCACCGATACAGGTAACAGGTAGCGAAATGCTGTTAAAGTTACATAGAGATGATGAAGCAAATATACCCACCAAACCAATACTGCTGTATAAGAGCACATGTGTTTTCTTCCTTCGCATTACAGCAATGACTGAGTTGTCTACGGAGAAACAGCAACATTACAGTACGAATCAATAAATCGATTAAATTCTTCCTGTTTGTTTTACTATCAAAGGTATGCCACATTAAAAAAAATGTATATATATATACACACACACACACACACACACACATATTTATTTATTTATAATTTTGTAACCCAGGGGGATAGAAAAGATGAACCTAATCGTATTCAGTTTTCAAAAAAAAACTTTTATGAAAAATATTTCCTTTGTTTGATTTCATTGGCGTAATAGATTGAGCGTAGTCCTGTCATTTACAATGTTTTTGTTATAACAAATATATTTTGTTTAAAAAATTAGCATATTTTTGAGTAAATAATCTTAATGGAATTGATTCATTTTTCACTGTGAGTTATAGTGTGATAGTTAAACATGCATTATGGTATGTTTAACTATCACTGTGAGAGATTATGAGCATAAGTTTGTTGTCTCGCAGGTATAAAAAAAAATAATAAAAAACTTCGCCCTGTTAGGTCAGCCTGTATCGACAATACTCTTTCATTGGAAAAGCCTCGAATCCCATGTGAGACGATAGACTCTCGGACGCTTTCATTAATATTAATTGGTTTATTAATTTTTATTAATTGGTAAGTTGGGCAGAAATCTAAGCTTCCATCCGGAAGCTTAGATTTCTCAAGACAGACAAACAAGCCAGAAGAATAAACTAATTCCAGAGAATTATCAAACTACGCATGTGTGAATAATCGTTCTGTCATAAACTTTAGAATGACAGGAAGTTTAATCCTGCCTGCATATACGAGTACAGTAGTTCTCCATAAACACGTACAGGATAAAAACAGAACGCAAAGTTATAAATAAAATTTTCAATTAATTATTTTATTTTCATTTTATTTATTATTTTATTACTATTTATTTCTTCATTTTTATTTTATTTATTATTTATTATTTTATTTTAAGTAATTAAAACTATTTTTTCACTTAGTTCAGTTAACCCAAAAGTTATTAATTCCAAGTTGTACACGTACAGTAGGAATACTCGAAAATCTACATGATACTGAGCATTTTCAGAACCTTTAGCCCATCGTGTGGTTTACATACACTTCCGCATTTTGAAATGGTTTATTATTATTATTATTTTTAACCAGAAATATTTTTGAATATATATTGATGTTTTCTTTATATTTCACAATCTTCATAATATTCTTTGCTATGAACTATTTTTTAAAATGTTCAATTAGAATGAATCATTGTTATGATTTATTTTGTTACAAGAACACTAACCTCAACTGTATTTGAAGTTCTTCACCATCTTCAAGGTGAAAAGGAAAAATTAATTTTTGGCTTGATACCATACTCAATAGATCAGAAATATGTACCAAAGTGTTAACCATTAGGGGAAAAAAGTGGGGTCTGCCATTGTAGTTAATGAATATCATTGATATTGATATTGTGAAAGCAAGTTGCGCCACCCGAGGAAATTCCGCATGTTTTTTTAAACTACCAGAAACCACTGATGCACGGATTAGACCATTCAAGTTGTACACCAGTGAATTTGCAGACGGCGAGTTTTGTGTGGGTAAAGAAACTAATAGCGACACCCAACGAACGATGACTTTTATGACAATAGAATGGATGGATGGATTCAATAATGTCCGGACTGAGACGTAATTTTATGCGACGTCATCCAAGATGGTGTCAAGTAAAACGAATCCAACATTTAGCATTACTTTCAAAAAAACATCAGCCATGTAGACAGCATATTCAGTACGCGAGGCGCAGAAATATTTTGATGGAATAATATACATAAAAGAGTGGGTGTTAGCAATGCTGCTCGTTTAAACACCAGAGAAATATTAGAGAAATGGAAGTTGGTTGATATTGTATATCAAACATATTTTCAGATAAAGAACAAGATTTTACTCTAATATTCTTAATGGATAAAGTGGAATACGTCGCACATATTTAATTTGTCAAATCGCTTCCATCCCCCCCCCCTTGCGACGTTTTATAAAAAGAGATGTCGATGAAGAAACTTCATTAAACAACGAACTGAATTCAAGTACTTAATAAATTAAATCCTTTGATTGACATTTCTTTCATAACGCTTGGCTTGGTTCATCGTATGTCAATTAGAAGATTGGTGGGGTTGTCACCGATTTAATTAAAATTGAACGTAACTTGCTTTTTCCATTACAGCAGGTGCAGTCAACAATTTATGAAGTTGAACTATTTAAGCATGATAAAAAATGAATGCTAAAAATAGAAATCACGCAAATTTAAAAGCAAAAGTATATATATATATATATATATATGTTAAAAATACCAAGCAATTTTAAACCTGGTTTTACTCCATTTCCCAAGTAAGCAAACAGACAAACAAGTCAAGTTTGCACCTGCACGTATTGGAAGTCTAGGTGATACCACACGTAGTGCAAGACCAAGGCAACTCATGGTAAAAGGTGGATAAGCTCTGATCACTAATCTTGATATTTACCCTTAATGCCAAAACACATCTCCAAGAAGGGGATGTATGATGTTTTGTATTAAAGGCAAGGGGGCCACTACCCAGACCGGTTTCGACCTTTAATACAAAACATCATACATCCCCTTCTTGGAGATGTGTTTTGGCATTAAGGGTAAATATCAAGATTAGTGATCAGAGCTTATCCACCTTTTACCATGAGTTGCCTTGGTCTTGCACTACGTGTGGTATCACCTAGACTTCCAATACGTGCAGGTGCAAACTTGACTTGTTTGTCTGTTTGCTTACTTGGGAAATGGAGTAAAACCAGGTTTAAAATTGCTTGGTATCTTTAACATTTATTATACCCAAGGTAAAATGCTTTCTACATATATATATATATATATATGTAAATACTAGGGGGGGGCTCTGCCCCCTGACGCCTAAGGTGCCCAAACCCCCGAGTTCAGGACTGGTAGGCCAGTTCTCCTTGAATTCTGATTACTCGAATTTTGAAGACTCGAAAGGGTTATTACCCCCCCCCATCGCCTACGGCGCCCAACCCCGAGTTCCGGATTGGTAGGCCGGTTTTCCTTGAATGACTCGAATTTTGAAGACCCGACAATCAGGGTAGCTCCTGAGTTTCAAAACGTTTCAAATAACTTGACAAAAAAACGTGACACAAAAACGTTACAAAAAAGGCTTATCATTTTATATTATAGAGTAGATATAACCTTACTTAACATAAGTACGAAGAAAAACTGAACTGCATTTTGTGATTAAATAAATTTAAATTAACCACATTTTAACTAAATTCAGAATAAAAAGTAATTAAATTTACTTATTAAATCTTACATCTTTTCCTCTCGCTCCTCTCTCTCTCTCTGTCATACACGGATTCGAATCCCTTGTTGGGATTCGAACCTATGTATAACGCAAGAACTTTATATTAATAAAGAATATACTAAAAAATAATAATGAATTATCATCATAGAATAATAATAATAATTCATTATTATATGTTTATTAGCTTTATTATATTATATTATTTTTTGTTGATATTTTATCACTAATATTTTTACTACGTCATTTTACGTCGTATTTATTGTCTTTTGTTTTGTCTTTTTACGTCTTTTATTTTTATATTTTTATTCTAAACTCTATAATACTTAACTCTAAAGGGAATAAAAGCATATCAAAAAGGCAAATTATGTTTTAAAATAATTTTTAACTATATTCTCTCATAGTTATTTAAAAAATAAAATAAAAAATATACTGTATTCAGTGGTTAAATTCTAAACAAATAAGCTCCGGGGCCCCTAAAGTAAGGATCCTAAATGTGAGGCGGCATCCAGAATAGCGGGAAGTTTGGTTTATAATGCTGTCCGCAATTTTGTGTTTCATTTTCATTTCAACATGATTCACTATCTCAGTGCATGTCACATTACTATGTAAAGCACGCCCGCATCTAACCCATTAAGAATCTCGAGATCAATTAATTTTGGATGATCTATAAAAGGACGATTATGCTATGCAGTATGATACGCAGTGCGAAACACACGGCGGCACGTGATTTCATGAGCTAAACAGTTCTGTTCTTCTACAATGTGTCGCAATGAATTCTCACTTTTACTTCTAATAATTGCGTCTGCACTTTTGTGAGATTTGGTAGCTTTCTGTTCGTAAATATTCTTTCTGAGTCGCTTTTCTTAGCATTGTTTAGACCCTTCCCCTTCAATACGTATTAATCCATTTATCCACTCTGCTGCTAAGTAAATACCCTGATGTGAAGCACTTGCGCCTAGGGTCTGTACTTCTGCACATGTTATAAACCCCAAACCTCCATCCTTAAAATATAGCCAGTTCTATTTACCTTTGAAGGCTTTCCATTGGTCGAGTGTCCAGCAAGTCGGCAAATCTTTCCTTTCGTTTATCGTATTCATAATATCGCATATCACTTGATGGGAAGCCTGTGTTTCGTTACAGACTTCTTTTTCTCGCTTTGAATAATTAAAAAAAAAGTATTCCATGATAAATAATATTATACGAACAATCCAATAAATCAGAAGAATTCTTTTAATTATTTATCACTGTGTAGCTCAGTGGGAGTGGCGTTTGTACACCGCGGCACTTGACCCACGAAAGAAGGAATTCGTTTCGAATCTAGTTGGCTACTAGAGGAAATTTTGCCAAGGCTATTTTCGATCGGTTCCCGAGGTTATTCGAAGAATTATAAAGGAATAGTAAGAATGTACATCGCTTTGGTCAATGTCCATTCTATTTGAGATTGATCTAATTTAATCGTTTAGCCATAGTAAAGAAAGAGATGAATTTCTTTTCGAAATTACAGCACCCTAAATCAGCGAAGCATTTAATTTTCGTGATTTTATTATTATTATTATTATTATTATTATTATTTTATACTTCCAAGGAGTCCAAAGACATATCGAGGGAAGGCACCTACTTTAAAACTTTCTGTCTCCCCTACTCAAACCAACACCTAAGCAAACCGCATCAGCAACACGAATCTACACCATCTACTGTCCACCACCACCACTAGTATTTTCACAGATAAACACAAACGTTCATGCCCACTACGGGATTCGAATCCTCAGCCTTTTGGCTGGAGAGCGGATCCGCTAACCACTTGGCCAACCAGGCTGGCTATTTATATTATCCGATCAATGTGTGGCTTGTATCTGTTTAATACCCGATGAAATCCGCGTTTGTGTAATAACCATAATGTGCGATTTTATCTGTAAATTCCCAGGATGCATTACTAGAATGCTTTCTATCAATAAATATATACTTCATGTTAAATAGAAACGTTATTATTGCAATCCTCTTTTTATAAATTTTACTTATTATACTAAAATTTTACTTAGTATATTATTATACTTAGTATACTAAAGAGCTCATAATTGCTATCAATATTCATTTGAGGCTTTATTTATATAAATAGATTATAAATTAATATGAATCATATTATTTATTATAAATTAATTTCTTTTGAGATAGATTTCAGAAAGTGTCTGTTTTAAATTGAAAGAATTAACATACACCATAAAAGGAATAGCATAAAATTTATATGAAAATCACAGAAAAAAAACATTGATCGACCGTGAGATGCAGTGATTAATACCCTTGGAGGGTAATAAATGACAATGCTGTACCAATGAAGTTTAACTGAGGCTCGGCTGTTGCTGTTATCCCCTGTGACGCAGAGATTCGAGAGTTTGAGTTCGCTCTCTTAAGGTTTTTGCCTTAAGGGAGCAATTTGAGTCTCCGGGAAAAGTGTTTTCCGGCACGGCCCGCTGAGGGGGGTTTGTCGGTGAATGCTTTTCTTCGGAATATGAGCGGTTCTGTTCGGAATTCGGAATATGAGATGTGGACGGTCTTTCGGCTACTATGGAGTGGTCTGGAGATCGTCCGAATTTTTAGAGTTCGCCTTTACTTAAACATCGGTGATTAATACCCTTGGAGGGTAATGGATTGCATTGGCAATGCCAATGAAGTTCTAACTGAGGCTCCGCTATTGCTGTTACCCTCCTGCCATGATCAGAGCTTTAATAGCTCAATAACACCTTATCCTTACACTGTCCTCTACAGATAACGGGGAAGATGAAAAACATTCTTACTTCGCCTCTTTAAGCCAGTCCTTATTATATGAACTAAGCGTTCTGTTAGATAGAAAACTAACCTTCAGCCCGCATACAAAATCATTATGTGCAAAGGCGTCAAAAGTCACAGCACAGCTTTACCCTCTTATCAATAGGAACAGCAAACTAGATATTAAAATCAAATTGCTTCTCTATGAGTTGATGATTCGTCCCATTATCACTTATGCGTCCTCCGCCTGGAGCCATACTTCAAGATCAAATATCCTTAAACTGCAAAACAAATGCTTACGCATGATCTTAAATACACCATGGTAGATTAGAAATGTTCAACTTCCTCGAGACCCAAATATCCCTTATATCTACCCTTTCCTGCAATCTCTCGCAGTAAAGTACTTCTCAAAATCATCCTCACATCCAAATGAACTAGTCCAACAAGCAGCAAATAATGATGAATCGGAATTATGCAAATGTAGACGACCTAAGACCATCTTAGTTCCCTTCCAAGATCTATAATTTGCTCAACTCGGGCTGAGCACGTAGCTCGTTAATTTTTCCCTACACAGTAACCTATCAGATAGCAGGGATTAAAAGCATTATGCTTCACCATTACAGACAGTAGCGTTCTTCCCGTGTGGTGGCCGGGATAAGAATAGCCCCCAATGTAGCTCATGCATGTTGTACGAGGCGACTAAAATGGATACCCAGGGAGGAGGGCAATGCTGTTGCCAATGAAGTGCTAGCTGAGTTTCGGCTATTGCTCTTACCCGCTTGCCATGATCAGAGCTTTATATATTGCGCAATACCACCTTATCCTTACACTCTCCTCTACAGATAACGAGGAATATGAAAAGCATTCTTGCTTCGTCCTTTTAAGCCAATCCTTATCAGAACTATAAGGTAACATCGAGAAAAAAACTAAGTGTACCGAGAATTTACCAGAGGGTAACGGATGGCAAATGCTGTAGCCAATAAAGTTTTAACTGAGACTCGGCTATTGCCGTTTCCCCGTCTTCACCCGATCATATAGCTCAATAATACCTGATCCATACATTTTCTTCTACAGATAACGGGGAATATGAAAAGCACTCTTGCTTCACCCATCTAATAAAAAAAAAAAACATCGAAAATAGTACTTTATTTGTATTATTAGTACTTTGTTGGTACATTAAAGGATAATAGACTTTTTATGTTATATTAGTACTTTCTTAGTGTATATATATTGATAGTCTATCAATATAATACTACCTTTCATGTTCTTTTAGTACTTTATGAGTATAGTAGTACTTTTTATATTCTAGTACTTAATTAGCACATCATAACATAGTACTCAGTAGCAAAACAGTACTTCATTAGCAAACATTAATATAATAGCATTTTATTAGTATTATTGGTAAAATCAGTACAATAGTACTTTATTGGTACAATAAAGCATAATAGTAATTTTTTTCCTATATTAGTACTGGCTTCTTATCTCTCAATATAATATTACTTATTACGTTCTGTTGGTATTTTCTTAGTACACATTACACTATAGTACTTTTTAGTATTATTATTATACGAATGTTTTAGTAGAAGTATGTATCGAACCTTTCATATTCTTTTTTAGATGTGAACTTATTATAATAAAGGTAGGTTTAAATGAGGCTTCTTTTGAAATAGAAGATTTCAGCAAGACCTAGCAGTTTTCTTTACACTGTCAATATTTTTTAATTATTAAACATGGCTTTTGATGGATACCTTCCCTACATAGCAAGTCGTTAATGTTATAAATTCTCGGAGTATAATGACTTGCCGTAAGCAAGCAACTGCGAATTTTCCTCGTATTATCCGATCCATTTTTTGACTTTTGTCTATTATTTTATGATAGAAGACCTGGTTTCAGCATGATCCATGTGTTTATCTAAGTTGTGTCCATCATGCATCTTCGGTGTCAAACAGAAAACTAAAGAAATTAAAATGATATTTGACAGTTGTTACTGGTAACCATGCAAGCCAGTTGCGAGTGAGGGATTTTAGATCAGGACTATTACTTCTTCTGCAGCTTTTCCCACTTAAGTAGGATCGCTGTTTGTAGTGAGTCTTCTCCACACCTTCCTGTCTTGGGCTGTAACCAAATTCAAGTTCTTCATCCTAAAGTCCTCCTACACCTTCTCCATTCATCTCGTTTTAGGCATCCCGCGCTTCCTCCTCCCTTGCACATCCATCTGCATAGCCTTTCTTCCCACATACTCTTCCTCCCTCCTCGTCACATGACCAAACCATCTCAACCTTGCCTCTTGTATTTTCGCTCCTAAGTTCGTAACTTTCACTGTTCCCCTGACATAGTCATTTCTCGGACGATCTTTTCTGATCACACCGCACATCCACCTAAGCATTCTCATCTCCGCTACCTCCATCCTGCTGATATTATTTTTCCTTAGGGCCACAGTTTCCATAGCATACGTCATAGCTGGTCTCAATACTGTCCTGTAGATTTTGTCTTTCAGATTGATTGGCACCTTCTTATCGCATAGCACTCCAGCCATCTCTCTCCAGTTCTTCCAACCCTGCATCCCACTTCCTTCTCAGCCCCTCTATCTTCTTCTTCCACTGTTGAACCTAAGTATCTAAAGTCCCTCACCTTCGTGATGACATTTCCTTCCAGCTCCAGATCTGTCTCCTGGCCACCGTCCATTTGCATCACATGTACTCTGTCTTACTTCTGCTCAGTCTCATACCTCTCTCTTCGAGTACTTTCCTCCAACTTTTCAGTTTGGCTGCCACTTCTTCTCTTGATTCTGTACACAGCACGATGTCATCTGCATATAACATAGTTAAAGGTCACCATTTCCATCACAATATTAAACAGGAACGAACTTAAATGCTGACCCTTGATGTAAGCCAACTGATACTGGAAAACTTTCTGTCTCTCCCAGGTAGATCGTCCGAACTCTTGTCTTCACATTTCTGTACATCTCCTGCACCAGCCTGACATTATATTATTGTAGTATAATACTATAATATATGTTTCTTTTTATCTACGGTGCAGAGTGTAATGTACTGAAGATACTTCACGTCTAAGTGATAACGATCTGTCTAGAACTGTCTAGAAGGAAATTAGATTATAAATCTCGAAGGTAATAGAAAAGGTCTTCTTTGTAATATACCCAGAGATGTCGATGCCTTTAAAGTGTCGTTATTCCCTAAGATTGCAAAGACTAAATCACATCTTTTAAGATGAATATGAGAGACATTAAGATAAGAAATGTCAGCGTTAACAAGTATGGAAATAATCCAAGACAATCAGGAAAAGGTGGCTGTTTTTTGGGTCAGTTCTATCCATTCTAGTGCTCTCGCACTCATCTTCAATTTAAAGGCCCTGATAAATACTCTCCCCATTCTAGACAGAATCCGAACTCATTTCTCGAGACACAGGTGGTCAAAACCGTCTGAGCTGCAGAGTCTCTCTGATTCGAAACCAAAGCGCTCAATATTAGATTAATCTCCTTACCTTTAATTTCTGAGGATCATTCCTTTATCAGTCTCAAATATCGCCATTGCAATAGTTCTATGGATAAACATAAATATAATTCCAAATTGAAATAACAATGCCTCAATAATTCAGTCAGCTTCTATGATGCTGTTTGGTGGAAAAAAAAAAAAAAGGTTCAAAGCCCGTCTATGACGTGAGGAACGTTTATCAGTGCTTTTCAATGCAAGGGAGAGTCAGCCAGTCAATAAGGTGGTCAGCAGGTTTTTTCCTGGAATCCACACAAAACCAGTGTCACGGTAAACCAAAAGACCACAAGTAGCGGCTAGCCCTAATAATCTGTGCTGTTAGGATTGAATGTGCTATCAGTGCATTAATTTGGTTTGGAAGAAGAAAAGTTATTTAGCCTTGACAACCCATTGAGCATGAGTGGCAAGGAGGAAATCGGAATGAGAAATATTTAATATTCGTCTTTTTCACTGTAGATGTTACATATAATTCTGGTCTCTTTGATTCACCATCCATCGCAAGTTATACTAATGCCTTCCATTTGATTTTAATTTGTGTGCATTTGCCATCATTTGACTATCATCAGTATTTTCGAGATAGTCGAACTTTGATAATTGCAAGAAGAGGTTTTTCTGCAAAACATGGGGTTTTAATCACACAACTCATAAAAATTAATGTAGAATGTACACTGTTTCAGACATGATATTCGCCTCTTAGTATATGGGGCCGTGGTAAGAAGGGCATAATGATTACTTATCTTGAAAATATTAGTTATGGATGAAAAAAATTCCGAAACCCCCACTTCGGTATGAGACCGGATACCTTACCATTTCATTGAAAAGATGTGATGAGTATTTCCTGACATCATAGACGAGATTCGATTCCCGGCCTTTCCAACCAAACGGCTTGTCTACACTAACTGAGGTGCTGAGGCTCATTTTTAACAACACAATTTAAACATGAGATGGAAGCACATCTTCTGCCATTGTCTCTCTCTCTCGTCACCTATAAGTCAAGAAATCACCCGAAATCATCTACCATCTTCCAGCCGTTTCCAAAATTGACTGCTAAACTAGTTCCATACATTTCCGATGAAAATACGAAGGCGATAACAAAATTATCTTTCATGTGATTAACCTGCAAATCGTATTTAAAACGCTGATAGGTTCAAATAAATTTCAGAAAATTACAAAAAATAAGTATTTACCCCCTTTTTGTTGCATTTATAAACAACATTAGATATCGTCAAATATTACAAAAAAACTAAATTAAGAAAAAATTATTTAATATTAAAATTAAAAAAATAAACTCACAAATGTAAAATTAGATTCTTTGCTTACAGGAAAATTAGATTGATGAGGACATTTAAATTAACGTCTTTTATTTTATTTTTTTCACCTGATAACGCATTTTTGTCCTCCAAAGGAAGTATGAAGAGCTCTTTTAGCCCTTACTTTTTAAAAACTGGTTGCCAGCAGGCGATCGCCACCGTTGGGCATGAAATAAACAAGAAGGGCATTTTGTGATCGAAATCTTAATATTCGTCTTATTATTTAAAACGAAGTGAGTTTTATCGTCCATTTTCTTCAGCTGCGCTACCTACTAGAATCAAACTAGAAACTAGAATTAATCTTTCTTTGAACAGTTTAATTTTCTGTATTTTTAACGCTATTTTCAATAGGCAATGTAAGTCGTTCGTTATATTATCATTCTATTCATTTTAGTTTGGATGTTAATCTCTTAATACTTCCCTAATAGAGATAATTAAAGAAAAAAAAATACAATGCAGTTTCTATATTTGGAAATAAACTCCGATGAGTTAGCTGAAATGAAAATAAAGTCTTGTTTCTCAACTTCGAGAGGGGTTCCAACATGAATTAAACTCTCCGACATCACATTTTCGTTTACATTTTTGTTTTATAAATTTCATTAAATTCAACTATTCCGGAAGTAATATTAATCCACTTTTTGAAGTATAAACATTTTCTTCCGTTGTTCAAATTACCCAAACGTATCAAGAGTCTCTTTGTTAGCTGTCTCATCTAAATATCGATGCGAAATCTTTAAAAGGAACTTCAAAACAAGCCGAAGAAAAGCCTCATTAACTGACTGTAGTTTTTTTTTTATGCACGTGGGTCCCTTTCTCCCTAGTTTCATATTTGAATTCATTCATCTTTCACGTTGACACACACACACACACACACACACACACACACACACGTAAAGTACTTCGGTTACTTTTTTCAAGAAACTGCCTTTTATACATTTAGTTTCTATTATTTTCATTTTAAGATTCGTTTCCTTTAACTATTTACTGTTATGTTTTTATTATACACCGTTAGCTTTAATTATACATGAAAAACGCAAAGAAAGAAAGAAAGTTTAATCTCTCTCTCTCTCTCTCTCTCTCTCTCTCTTAAAAAGTGAGCGTAAATGAAGCTTTCTACGTAATAAACATTACCACTGTAAAATTCATTTTAAAGCAAAATTGCCAAATGGAAATGGAAATGACAATTGAATGAATGAAAATCTTCTCAATGACTATTTTTTTCAAGACAAAAAAAAATTTATTCATTCTGGTCATGAAATTTTACAGCGCCATTAGATAAACATTCTAAAAACAACATACAAATAGTAATTTTTTCTTACGATGATTGCAACAATGAATTTCTCAGTGCAACTTACAAGCACGAGTCAAAATATTTTGACCACCAAACTGTTTCCTGCCAACCAGACTGCATAATCGATAGGAAAGGGCCAGTGGTGGCAATGACCTAGTATAGGGATTGTTTTCATGGACATCATTATCTACTCTGGTCTCCTATTGAACACCTTTGTCTTTTCTTCGTGGGAGTCAAATATTGGGCAAAATATCAGATCTCGTTATTCTGATATTACGCCTTGCTAATAAATTTATATCCAAAACCAAATTAATAATAATTTTACGAACACAAATCGAACTTCAGTAAAGAGGCCATTGAAAATCCATTCCTATTTTCACTTTAAATAATTATTCTTATTCTTTTTTTGTTAGCCAAACATTCCGTGGATAAATATACTACAGAGACTAGACTATTCACAACCAGTATATACCCTTTTATCAATAATATACTTTCTAAAATTTGCAGTTAAACCTGCGACTGTCAACATTGGAAGTTTGTTATTAAAATCATTTAATAAACACATAATATTGATTAGAAGCAACCACCACGCTAATAAACCAATAGACAAAGGGGTAATGTTTTGTATACGAATAGCACCTGACTTCATGATAAGTCAAGTAAAGGAAGCACGTTCATTTAAAACCATCTTTCTTAAGAAAATACGCTGCATTTCGAGAAAGCCTCTCCGTCTAGGATTACGATAAGTACAACCTACATGATTTCCTACCATCGCGATTCGCCTGTTGGCTCACACGTCGCGTTAAAAAGACATGAATAGGTTTCAATTATTTGGACTATAGCTAAAGTATCAACTGATAATGCTTCCACCAGTAATGTAGTTCACTAGTGTCGTGAGATTATGGTAAAATTATACGAGGTTTATTAAGATAGGTGTCTAATAAATAGCATTTCTATTATGTAAAATTATTTTAGCTTAAACTCTGAATTAAATGCAAGAAAACTATCACCGTTAATATATTCAAATATTTTCCTGTAATCAATGATTTTGAACTAAATAAATTTCTGAAATTATTTCAAAAATGTTCAGAATAGTCAGACATGTACGATTTTCACAAATAAAACGCATGTACTTTGTGGCTATGGTGTAATCTAAATAATCAATTCATAATCCTAAATCATATTTTAGAATATACACTTACGGGCCAAAACATTACCCCGCCTCTATCCATCGAGCTAGACTGCACAGTTAGCTGGAAACATACCGGCATTAGTGGTTTTCCGCGTATGGAATTTAATCCGTGAACATCACCTAACACACTTGACCGTTCTTACATGGTGATTGTTTAGGACCAGGTATTACCCAACATGCTGACATGTGGTCCAATGGATCTGGACTCTTCCACAAAGATAACGCCCTACATCACAGCGCCTGGATTGTGCAACCATGATTGGAAAAGTATATCTGAAGTATCACATGTATCTGAACTATGATGTTTTCATAATATGAAAACTATTACGTAGTTTTTTATTACGTATTTTTTATTATTAATGTAATAATTTTATTACTTAGTTTTTTATTATTAATGGATACGTAATAAAAATTACGTACGCTTTAATAAAAATTAATGTATATTTTTATTACTACGTAATAATAACGTATGCATTATGCCAAGAGTCAATACTAAACAGATTTTACTGTGATAAAACCAATTTTTGGGGGGAACAAAGAGAAGATGCCATACCCATACGGGCCACAGTGACAGAACACACAATAATAAGTAAAACATCTCTGCCACTACACAGTAATGTTAAAACATTACTTCAACCTGAAAAAAGGAACAACCTGAACATCATATCACAAACGAGACCCCTGTCATAACATTACAGTACTTGGGATATAAATATAACAGTCATTACAGAAAATTCACTCGAAGCTTTTACGAGATCTACATCAGGGTTCTTCAACCTTTCAGACAGTGCGGGCCACATTAAAAATTTCAATGAAGCCCGCTGGCCACTAAGCTATACTGCGGTATTTAGAATTGTAAGATGATTTCTAGATTCACAAGGAATGCTGTGCATTTGATATTTGACATAAACTCCTATAAAAATAACCAAACTCAGCTTTAAGAGCTTAGGTAGGAGTCGGGTTCCTGATAAGTAAATACAATCAATACTTGAAAAAAGATAACTTAATGAAGAAAATATTCATTTCTTCCAAGGTCAATGGGAAACTTGGCAATGTTTTTCCTTGACCAGCTTGTCGATGTTGGCATCAATGTTGAAAGTCGTTATGCGCAGAGTGTTCTCGAAATGTTGGTCCGTAATCTGAGTTCTTGTTTTGTCTTCACATGCTTCATTCTGGAGAAGCACTGCTACGAAGTATGTGCTTCCTAACAAAGCGCACATCTTCAAAGCATGTCGGCAAAGATTAGGGAATGAGTCCTCAGAAATGTAGTCTTTGTAAAATTTAAGCAAGGGCACATTGAATATTTTTTCTCTCAAAGAACAGTTGTTTTGGAGTTCGAGCAGCTCCATTTATAGTGAGCCTGACATTTCACAGCATTGACACTGAATGGCATTGAAAATAAATCTAAAGAAGACTGTGGGTTACGAAAATTACTAAATCTCTCTTCGAACTCACTTCGCAACACGACTAATTTTGTAGCGTATTCATAAGAGACGAACAGTTGGGACACAGCGAGAAGCTGAAAATGAGTTAAATATTTTTTTGCGAGTTATGCCTCCAGATGTTTGAGCTTAGCCACAAAAGTTTTGATGTGATCAAACAGTGCGTGCACTAATTGATCTCTCTTCCCTCTGCCTTTTAAACGTACCCTGCTGGTATTGTAAATCAATTTCTAGAAGGTTCACTTTGTTCACACGAAGCCGCCCTTGAAGGTGGTCGAAATTGGACGCATGCTTTGTCTCATAGTCGATTTATACTGTGTTCTTTCCATACATACACTGACTCACGACAAATTAAACACACTGGCTTATCATCGATTGACACAAAAAGTACAAATTTGTCTACTTTTCATTAAAAACCCGACAAGAATCACTTGATCTACGCTTTTTACTCGTAGACTCCATAGTGATGGAAGATGAACCCAAAAAATGATCCAAAATGGCCGTGTAACGGTTAATATCCACTGAATATGTCTCACACTAATGAAAAACGTCTGGCAATACATACAAAACCAAACTAGGCTATGGCTGACACGACGAACCTGCGTGCGCGAATACACGAATATCACACTGTTCACGACTGACTATGGATGAGATCCTCTTGTATTTATATGAAAATTACGAAGTATCGAGAACCTTCGAGATGCATCTTCAAGGTACCAGACAGCGCACTCGAACGAACTACTGCTTCAGCCATCTACCTGCGCCGTTAGTACTAGTACTTAAGTACCGCTTGGAGCTGGTAGATCGCTGAAGAAGCATGTCAATTGAATATTTATTTTTATAGGATTTTATGTCAAATATCAAATGCACAGCGTTCGTTGTGAATCCGGAAAGCATCTTACAATTCTAAATACCGCAGTATAGCTTAGTGGCCCGCGGGCTTCATTGAAATTATCTTTATTTAATCGCGTTTTAATGTTAAGTAGTTATTTTTTCAAAATGGCCAGCGGGCCACGGCAAAAAGCTCCGCGGGCCATGCGTGTAAGACCCCTGACCTACATAATCAATAGTCGCCATTTGAAAAGACTCTTGCTCGATGCAAAATTGGAAAAAAAAAAAAATTCTTGAATGGAATAGTTTACTCTTCTGTAAATTCGTCGAGTTTTACTCTGGCTCGCCCTCAACCTTTTATTTTTTATTTTATTGTATAAATGGTAGATAAATGGTACAGCATTGATAGATAATTGACCAAATACTTTACTGAATTATCCTTATAAGGACTGGCTTAAAAGGGGCGAAGCAAGAATGCTTTTCATCTTCCCCGTTATCTGTAGAGGACAGTGTAGGGATAAGGTGTTATTGAGCTATTAAAGCTCTGATCATGGCAGGAGGGTAACAGCAATAGCCGAGCCTCAGTTAGAACTTCATTAGCTACAGCACTGCCATCCATTACCCTCCAAGGGCATGATCTCGGTGAGTCCAAACCTGGATTCACCTTACTGAATTATTTTCTACAATGTCCTTATTTTAGGGGGAGGATGAATTTCATTATTTGGTGTAAGAATCAAATTACTCATTAACGTCAAGAATTGGCTTAAAAATGGACAAAGTTTCTATGTTTTATAAATAAATAAAAAATAACATGTTTAAAAAATTAAGGGATATAGCATCTCATATTGTTTCTTAGCCGAATAGGAAACTCAAAGAGTTTCATGCCGAATATAGAAACTATATAAAGTTCGGTGATTCCAAGCGTAAGCAAATGCCTGGATAGTGTTGTATCTGACCCTTTAGGGAGTGCAACACTATCCAGGTGCAACTGAAGCCTTTGGCTCATCATATAATTAATAAGTTATTAGGACACCTCTTGGCAATACTCGTAAAAAGTATGTAAGTTCTGTTCGCTACAAACTTGGTATTAACTAAGTCTACCTACTCACTGATGAGACCTCAAAAAAGGTTGAAACCGGTCAGGGTAGTGACCTTCTCTCATAATGTTGAACAAATACAGCTCTTAGGAGTTAAGTTCACATTATGGGTAAATATCAAGATCAAGAATAGTGATCGGAGCTTGCTTCACCTTTTACACGAGTTGCCTCGGTGTTGCACTCCCTAAAGGGTCAGTTGCAACACTATCCAGGTATTTGCTTACGCTTGGAATCGCCGAACTTTATATAGTTTCTATATTCGGCATGAAACTCTTTGAGTTTCTTATTCGGCTAAGAAACAATATGGGATGTTATATCCCTTAATTTTTTAAACAAGTTATGTCGCCGAATTGAAGCCTTTGGCTCATCATATAATTAATAAAAAATAACATTTTAAAATATACAAAATATAAAAAACAGATAACGTTTTACCCCTCTCACGCTACTGATAACCTTGAAGTGTTTCAGATACATGAAAAATTCGAACTGCTTACTATAATAATCGTCGTTACAAATTTATCAATACTAATAACACCAAACAATAATATTCATAAGACATTAATTCCAAAGCAGTGTTTCTTTTTCTGACTGACTGGTGTTCACATATACATTGGCACAATACCAGGGTCATTTCAAAACATCTTCGCCCTGTACTCATGTTGTTAAACGAAATAACATGAGTACCTTTATTAACAAAACACACTCAGGTCTTCGTTATAATCTCTATTCTGTCTTGTTAGTGTCACGCGATGTTTGAATAAGCCTATCAGGTGGCTTATTGCGTGAAATGAAAATTATTGACCTCTTATTCTTATTAGTGACAACATGATAGAAAAAGATTTACAAGATGTAAGTCTGACGACTTAAGAAATTTATAGGGTTATAATTGTTTATTTTTATTTATCTAGTTATTTACCTTAAATAAACTAGATAAATAAATGCCTTAAATGGGGTATCAATGCCAGATGTTTTCCACAAAACAAGATAGAATATTAATTGAAAAGAGGATCCAAAAGTTTCTTTTCTCCATAGGATAACCTGGTGAGGAGGTTGAAATTTTATGATGAACTCGTGAGAGAACTGGACAAGAAAGTAATGGCTGTGGGGTAATTAATTTGGATTTAAGCAATGCCTTTGATACATTTCATATACGAACTGTCCAATCAAAGTTTGCCAAATGGGCATCGACGATCACCTGCTGAGACTAATAACAGATGCCAGGCAGTATTAGAGAAGGAAGGTCTTTACGAATATGCGATTAGAATTGAGTGCACAAGGATTTAAGTTTATTTTAATGTTTAAATTACTTATTTAATGATTTATTTATTCTGATTAATTTATTCATTAATGATTTATGTACAAATACTCGGTAAGATTTCTCTCTCTCTCTCTCTCTCTCTCTGTTGATGAAAAGGTGAACAAAGCAGTAAATTGTTGGTGGTTTGAGTTCTTTACGGAATAATGTTTAATAGCTAGATGAGCGAATCATTCCAATTGGTTTTAGAATTAAAGTGGATGAACGGTGTAAGTATATGCGATTAGGGTGGATTGTACGATGTATCATATGACGCTATAACTCTAGTGTATTATACAATGTTGAAAAGACGTCAACGGACACCCCGATGAGCAATGTACATTGTGTCATGTAACGAATAACGTGTTTTTAGTAGGTATGAATTGAAGGAATATGATGCTCCCAAGGCCTTGTCCTGGTGAAATGGCTATGAAAAGGAAACCTACGGAGTTTGAAAAAGGCTGTGTGATAGGATGCCACGGGCAGGCCTATCTGTTAGGACCGTAGGGTACTACGAAGGATAATACTGTATGTAAAAACCCATGCCGAATGCAGAGGTTAGGGCATCGACTGGAACGAGAATCTGCACAAAAACATTCAGAACCAATGTTCATAACTTGGGTTTCCATCGAAGGACCTCAATATTCAAGCCTCAACAATAACTGAACCAACATGAAGCATAGTCGTCAGTGGCGCAAAGACAGTTACAGTAGGACCTGGAAGCTTGTAAAGCTGTTTAGTGAGACGACAAATCAAGCTACACATCTATCAAGTAGATGAAATGGGTGTGGCAGATGCCCGTTGAACGTCTCTTACCGGGGTGCCTAACCCCAATGATCAAATTCGGAAGTGGTGGTGTGATGGCATAGTCCTGTTTTTCCTGGTTTGGTCTTGGACGTATGTTTGTGGTTGCACGAACATTGAACTCCGAGAGGTATCTGAACATTCTGGGCAATGCAATGCTTTCTACTTTGTGGGTAAGGAAACTGACTATTGTCGCTTTCAGCAAGTCAATGCACCAGATCATAAGGCTGCTGCTGTAACTTCGTCGTTTGTGAACGCCACCACACTTGACTGGCCTCCACATAGCCCTAATCTCAATCCTATTGAATATTTGGAATGAACTAGAGTACCGGATGAAGTCAAGAGACGTCTTCCCACAACAGTCCAGGACTTCATTACATGCCTACAGTCAATAACAGACCAAGATTCCCATTGATCGCTATTGTACGTTTGTTAAAAGTATGCCCTACAGGATTGCTGCAGCTATTCAGCGAAAGGAAATTCTAAACATCTTATTAAGGTGGGCACATGGCTGCTTGTTCCTCACACTATGGCGTCCGTCGACTTTTTTTCCCAAGCAATGTATTCTGTAACCCGTGTGTGTTGTTTTTTGTTCGGTTTGCATGTTTAGCACGATGAAAAACCTGAGTCCCCTGAAGGAAAAACCCTGTCACGTTCATATGAGACTAATTCTTATTTAGATAAAAAATTGTTTATAAAGGGTTATATCTCCTAGACTGGATTCGAAACAGCTGTTTACAATCATCTTTGCATCTGATCATTTCAATGTGTGTGTGTGTGTGTGTGTGTGTGTGTGTGTGTGTGTGTGTGTGTGTGTGTGTGTGTGTGTGTGTGTGTGTGTGTGTGTGTGTGTGTGTGTGTGTGTGCGTGCGTGCGTGTGCGTGCGTGCGTGTGCGTGCGTGCGTGCAATGTAACTGTCCACAGGAGTTTGATTCAGCAAAATCGCACAGCGGCATCTGTAGAAGTAATAAACACAGCGTTTAGTTAAAAATAGAATTAATTATCCATTGGTTCATAAAATATTTGCAAATTCTGAATAACTGCTCATTGTGGCTTATCATTATAAAAGTATTCTACTAATGATTTTTTCCCCTGACAGGTTCACTTCCCCTACTTATTTAAATCTCCAGTTTCACTCGCTAATCAAGAAGCAGATAAAGAGGAAAACATGACATATTTAATATTGACTAATTGAAACTACATTACTGTGAATATGATTCAATTATAACTAATAAATATTTAATGACTTTAAACCGAGATAGAATATTAAGTTTTAATGAAAATGATACAACTAGTTACAGCCTTTTATAGCCTAACTAAAGGTAGAACACCTTTAGGTGGTCTACCTTTAGTGGAGGCTATAAAAGGAAGAAGTTTATATATATATAAATGAATGAATAAAGAAAATGGAAAAGTCACGTTGCGGCCGCTGATGCAATATCTAAATTGCGAAATAGCTATATTTAAAAAATATAATTAATTAGCCACGCTTCCAATGAGCATTAGAAAAAAGTCCTACTTCTTCCGTTTCAAACAATAATGAGTTATCGCCATTCCGCTGTCGTCGGTCATTGTCTATCATT
Organism: Typopeltis vanoorti; assembly: GCF_054136105.1. NCBI lineage: Eukaryota > Metazoa > Arthropoda > Arachnida > Uropygi > Thelyphonidae > Typopeltis > Typopeltis vanoorti. The sequence goes on along the minus strand of NC_143559.1, from coordinate 99,719,150 downwards.
GTACCCTGCTCCGGTATGTATTGAGCATTTTCTTGAAAGAAAATCGCATTTATGCCCCCTTTTGTTTATGTAGCTCTACAGTGGTGCAATTTTACTGACTGCATGGAATTTAGGCGGAAGAAAGAGTTTTAAGCAAGTAAAAATCCATCCTTCTCCTCATGACAATCGCTTAGTCGTCCAACAGCAGCATAAAGGCTATTATAAAAGTTACTCACACCTTTGATGAGATTCAATTTCACGTGTTTTCAACTGAAAGACACATATTCGTAGCAAAGTTGCTGCCGCTGACGACTTATGTTTTGAAAGAGAGAGAGAGAGAGAGAGAGGGATTAACTCATATTCGTTTTATATACCCTTGAAATAATTCCTACATTTCTTAATTATCATAACCCAAGTTGGAATGCCATCCAAAAGAAGAGGAGGATGTTTATCTAGCTTTCAAAATGAAGATATATCATTCCATACCTTGCACTGAATCACATCTTAGAAGTGGCAAAATAGCAAAAATACGTTCACGACCAATCCCTTTATTTGCCTCGCCTTGAAATCACACCAAATGATATTCATCATACCGACTATGCCAAATACATATATATACAAAAATAGGTTATAAAGCTATACAGGGTGATTCAGATCTCTTAGGTCAAATTTTAAGAGGTGATAGAGCACACCTAAACAAGCACTTTTCGTCACACAATGCGTGGTCCGAACTGAAGCGGTGAAGCGCGGGGGATTAGCAACTACAGTGTCAGGAAATGAAGAAACACAAGAATGACAGAGGAGATTTGAAACAATTGCAGAAATTACAGAAAATAAATTAAACCATTTTATTGCACAAATTACAGAAACTGCTCAAAAGAACGACCGCCAACGTCAATGCAGGCTTCACACCTTCGACGTAGTGATTGACGTACATTGACGAAAACACCAGGCATTTCTCATACAGTGGCAGCGGCAATAGAAATCCTGGCAATAAGATCCTCATTGGAATCGATGGGGCTATCGTAGATCAGGCTTTTCATATGGTCCCATAGGAAAAAGTCCAGACATGAGAGATCGGTCGATCCTGGTGGCCAAGCGATGGGACCACCCCGACCAATCCATCGTCTTGGAAATGCTGCATCCAAGGCGTTCCGCACATCCACGCTGAAATGGGGTGGCGCTCCGTCGTGTTGGAACCACATACGTGTTTGAATGTTTGCTAGAACAGGGTTCAGTAATTCTGGAAAGACCTGTTGTAAAAATACGAGGCACGTTCTCCCATTCAGTCGTGCTGGCAGAAGGTATCGGCCAATCAAATGGTCATGTAGGATTCCAGCCCAAACATTTATGGAGAAACACCACTGGTGCGAGTGTGGCGTGCGGATTTCTGCTCGCCCACACACGTGTTTTAATTGCGGGTAATAAAAATGCCCTCACGTGTAAAGGTGCATTCGTCAGTGAATAAGATATGTGCATCAAAGTCTGGCTGCACTGCAGTCTGATGAAGGAACCACTGAGCAAAATATACACGAAGTCGGTAATCTGTAGGTGTCAAGGCGTGCATCCTCTGTGCATGGTAGGGGTGTAATCGTTCGTCTCGTAGAACTTGCCACACCGTCGTCGATTGTGGCACACGTACGGCATGGGAAATTGCTCTCATGCTACATTCGAGACGATCTGCAACCCTACGTGGAATTTCCTCTGTAACACGTGGCGTCCTCACACTCCTTGCACGCTCTGTATCCTGCATGCCGCTGACAAAGGAGCCCATTTCGCACAGATACTGGTGCTGAGATTTTACGATCAGGCACGCGTCTGGTCGAAAAGCTCTCTCGGTACAGTCTTTGGGCTTCCCTCGCATTCCCGTCCACAGCTCCGTAAATGAACTGCATGTCAACCTTCTCCTGATTTGTGAAAGAATCCATCCTTTTCGCACTCCACGGTAGAAATAACGACGACTACAAAAACCAGCTCTTATAAGGAAAGCGTTCACTGGAAAGCGTCCTCTAGCGCTTCATCGCTTGAGTTCGGACCATGCATTATATGACGAAAAGTGCTTGTTTAGGTGTGTTCTATCACCCCTTCAAGTTTGGCCCAAGAGTTTTGAATCACCCTGTATATATATCCTTAATTCACAAATCAAGCAGTGCATAGATAAATGGTCGAAAAGGTATAAATAGCAACCAATAGACTTTCAAATTTAAAAGAAATTACTTTATTACAAATCATGCACATTAGCAGCAGACAAATGCCTTCTCTGGACTATAGATCACAAACTAAATGATCATTTCTCATTTAGCTTTCATTTATTTTAAAACAATAATGATTTTTCTCAATAATAGAAACTCTGAATCCATCTTGGTACTTAAAAATTGTTTTGGCAGAGCAAGTAAAGAAATTACACTGAGTTATGCTTATTGAATAGAGACAGTGAAGATGGTGTGCGAGGGCGTTGCCATGGTAGAGTTTTCGTTTGCTGTCACTTCTAGCCGCATTGCGGAGAAATTTTAGTACTCCACATGTAGATGAAATTTGCTTTTCTTCAACATACTCCTCTTACATGAACAGCAAATTTGCAATTTGCAACTGAAGAATAAAATCATGATCATTTACGACTATGGACATCGATCTTTTTAAGATGGTTAGCCATGCAATAATTCTTCTCATTCGAATGTATTATTGTTTTTGAAAAACTAGTGCACTTAATCGATTCCTGAAACATTATATATACTGTATATATATATATAATCAGAACATTAAATTCACATCAGATCTAGAGATTAACGGCGTTCTCCCCTTCTTGGATCTAAAGATCAGTAGATTACCTGATTGTCTTAATTTCTCAGTTTTTCGAAAAACCACCCACACTGATAGATATTTCCATGATTCTTCTCATCACTTCCCTCCTCAAAAACTTGGCATCATCTCCACCCTTGCCCATCGTGCAAGATGTCTTACTTACACAGAAGAATACCTTCAAACAGAACTTAACGTCCTGAAAAACAACTTCTTAAATAATGGATATTCATCTCGTAACATCACTAAACGTTTGAGACCACGTCAACAACTCGACAGAAAGATGAATCCAACCCTATCACTCACATACAGTTACCATTTATTAGCTCTCTTACCCCAGAACTATCTAGGAATTTGAAGAAATTCAACATAAAGACCGACTATGCAACTCTGCCAAAACTTCGTTCTTTTCTGAGTAGACCAAAACGGAAACACAACCAACTGCATTTTCCTGGTGTTTATAAAGTTATGTGAGACTGTTGTCGACCTTATTTTGACCAGACAGATAAATCTATTTCACTTCGTCTTGAGGAACATAGACGTGACATCTCCTACAGGAAAACATGAGCGAGCGCCCTTTCCAGTCATGTTCTTTTCTCTGCCAACTCTAACCTCGAAGAACGTCAACACCAAGTTGATAGGGACCGCACAACCAATTTATATATATGCAATGATGAATTTGAAAGACGAATTGTAGAATCCAAAGAAATAGTTCTGGACCCTTCACACATGAACAACAATCTGAGCTACAGTTTGCCTGATTCCCATAGCGCAGTAATCCAGTACTGGCGCTCTAAAAGTAGCTGTCATTCACATTCAACTTACGCTAACAATAACACGGGGTCACCAATTCAAATATGACTGTTACTATTCTTATTATTATTATTAAGCTGGAAAGTCCATGTTTTTTACCTTGTTAGTTTTATAAGTTTTGTATTATTTCTTACTCACCTGAAGAAGTCGGGACACCGATGAAACTAGTCGTGATTTATTAGTTTTTTGTGTTATACTTTCTCGGGTTCTGGTCAGTTAAATATTAATTTTATAAATGTATACATCCCGAATCAATCATAATAACAATACATATATATATATATATATATATATATATATATATATATATATTCAGGGTGTTCGGGATAAATTTGACAGTTTCGTAAGGAAAAAGAAAATCTTCTTTGTATCTATTAAATTTAATGAATTGACAAAAAAACATTACAGGCAGAGTTAATTACAATACTATCAACAAGATTTACTCAAAATAACTACCATTAGCATCGATCACAGCTTCAATTCTGCTTCGGAACCTCGAACAAGCTGATGCTACAGTCTCCCTGGGAAGGGCCGCAAAAACTGTTTTAATTTTATCCATTAACTGGGCTTTTGTATTACTGGAAGTGCGATTGGTGTCTTTTTCAACTGCGCCCCATACAAAATAATCCATGGGGTTAAGGTCTGGGGAGTTTGGAGGCCAAACATTTGGACTGGTGAAGTCGTAGAAATTTTCAGACAACCATTTTTGACTTTTCCCAGAGGTGTGGCAAGGGGCCGAATCCTGCTGCCATACATACGGCCTACCATTGGCTACCCTTGTTATCCAGGGCTTGACTACAGTTAGCAACTCCACGAACAAAGCCCGAATTCCAATGCCAGGGTTCTTCAACACCTGTTCCTGCAGATTTGCGAGGAATTCTGCTGTACGAACGCAATCAGATCGTCTGCTAGGGATCTTTCTTCTTGCTACATCCTCGTAGTCACCATTGCAAGTCTCTAGTTCATGCCTGATTGTTTTTACTGTATTCAGGGAGCATTGGGCAGCAGTCGTAATATCCTTATTTTGATGGCGGGCACGAATCATCATGATACAAGTTATTCTCTTCCATGATTCAGGTGGGTTCCAGCTATCCATCCTTTCTGACATCTTGTATATGAATGAAGAAGGGTCCAAACTTTTAAATGAAGAGAAGTGTGTGTTAATACATGTAACTTACGGAAAAATATAATTAATTATAAATATGTCAAATTTATCCCGAACACCCTGTATATATAAAGGGCTCACATTGGTGAGTGCGGGTATGGCATACCCGAGCTAGATCGGATCTTGCTTCCTACAATATACGCTTAGTATATCATATCTGTAGACTGGTCTTCTACAATTTTTTCCTGTTCCGCCCAGTGCTATTAAAGCAATACGTGGGCATGAGATGACTCTTTCCTCTCAAACTGTGGTTTCCATTATCTACTAAAACAAAAAAAGGCAAGCCTAGTTACCTTAAGGTGGCAGTCCGACCACTCGGATCTTCATGCTAGACACTTGACATATGAAAACACATTACTTTTAAGTCTCAACGCAATCCCGAACAGAAAACATGAGAAAAGACCGCAAACTGGAAAAGGTTAAGAAACTTTAGAAAAAGAAAAACGTGGTGAAATATGCTATATGGAGGATTAGAAGCATAGCATTTCATAAATGACGAAAATATCGAAATTGCAGTTCTTACAGAAACAAAGAAAAAAAAAGAAACTTAAAGGAACAAAAGACAGCTAATTACAATATAATCTATAGTGGAGCGGACAAACAATGCATGCAAAAGTTGGTGTAAGGATTTGGATCCTTAAATCAATTAAAGCAAAAAATAACTCAGTAACTAACAGTAAACTAAGGTTTCCACCAAACCGGTTACAAAAGATACAAAAAAAAAAAAAATAAACAAACTAGAGAAACAAAATCTAATCGCAAAGTAGGATTACTGAATGATTCAAATATGAAAAATTTATACCAACAGAGGATTCATAACTGTTTAGGAAAAATACAAGGAAATGATGATATTGAGAAAGAATGGAATAATATAAAAGAAATTATTGCATCAGCAGCATATGAAAGTCTAGGAACATCCAAAAAATATCATAAAAATTTTAAACAAAATTACATATATGAAACAATCAAATAAAAACAATAATTGAAAATAAAAAGCTGGCTTTTAAAAGATGGTTAAGTAGCAAAAAAAAAAAGAAGAGGAAATGGAATATAACTGAATGGAACGCAATTGAATAAAAGAGCAATAGCCAAAAAAAAAAAAAAATAAGAGACAGCGAAAGCTGGGAAAAATTGTATCATATCTAGAAAATGACGTATACAAAATAAGACGACCCAAAGCATATAAAATACTAAAACACATGAATGCAGCTATAAAAGAAACTGCAAATCTAAATTGTGAAAGAGACGTAAAAGAATTCTTGGATAACTTTACAGATCTTTGGACAGATAATACTAACATAAAAATTACACCAAAAACTTACAAAACAATTTAAATGATTTAATAAGAATGAAATAATTAAAAGACAAAAAGAAAAAAAATTTCCAGAGGGTAACAGATGGCAATGCTATAGCCAATGAAGTTTTAACTGAGGACTCGGCTATTGCCGTTACCCAGCCATCACCAGCCCTTATAGCTCAATAATACCCCACCACACATTTTCTTCTACTACAGATAACGGAGAATATGAAAAGCATTCTTGCTTCACACATCTAGCCAAAAAAAAAATAAAATAAAATAAATAAATAACCTGAATAAAATTTAAAAAAATGGCAAATCAGCAGGAGAAGATGGGATAAACTCCGAGCTGTATAAATTTGCTGGAAAAAATTTCTTCAAAGATTATTAAAATGTTTAAATAAAATATATACACATGGACAAATACCAACAGAATGCAACACAAGTATAGTAATACTTATATTTAAAAAAGGGAATTGAACAAAACCTGCTAATTAAAGAGGTATTAGTTTATTGAATACATGCTACAAATTATAATTATATAGAGAATACTTAATGAAAAATTGAAAATATACAGTGAAAAATATTATTATATTA